>NW_024412415.1:11558143-11732997 GCF_014898765.1 Herpailurus yagouaroundi | reverse complement strand
TGGGGAGTTCCAATGAGCATGGTGCCCCCACCACGTCCCTGGGACAGGCACAACTAGTCCTAACACAGCATGTGTCTCCTTCTCCCTCCCCTTCACAGCAAATGTCCCCCCCCCAAAAAAAAACTGCCTGAAACACCAAATTCACCAACTGCACCTCTATTCTCTAAACATACCACCATCTCTGTACCTGGTTCTTATTTTCACAGGTTATATCACTAGGAGAGGGAGAGGCTTCATCCCTCACCCTAAGCTCATACCAGTCCTGGGGCCATCCCAACACCTACACAGACTTGAACTACTCTACTTTATAATCGCACTGGATTCGTCCTCTCATTCCCCAGTGGACTTAGTACACCCATAGGCAACCAGACTGAGTCCACTAGAATGTAAGTACCTTAAGGGCAGGGTCCGTATCCATTTTGCCCCATCCCATCCTTAGTGTCTAGCAAAATGAGCAGCACAAAGTGAGTCTCAATAGATCTTCACTGAATGAATGAGGAATGAATATATTCCGAGATTAGAGCAGGAGTGAAAGTCTCTCCCTGGTACAAGATCACTGGAGTAATAAATACATTCTAGAACTGTGCTGCCCAATATGGGAGCCACTAGCTACATTTGGCCATTTAAATTTAATTACTATATTTTTTAACGTTTATTTTGAGAGAGAGAGAGAGAGCACGCATGTATGCGAGCGTGAGTGGGGGAGGGGCAGAGAGAGAGGAAGAGAGAGAATCCCAAGCAGGGTCCGCACTGTCAGCTCAGATCCCGATTTGGAGCTCAATTTCACAACCCTGGGATCATGACCTGAGCTGAAATCAAGAGTTGGACACTTAACCGACTGAGCCATCCAGGTTCCCCTAAATTTTAATTAATATTAATTAAAATTAAATAAACAAAATTAACTCACAAAAATAAACTCAAAAGGGATGAAAGACCTAAACGTGAGACAGGAAACCATCAAAACCCTAGAAGAGAAAGCAGGCAACAACCTCTTTGACCTTGGCCATGTCAATTTCTTGTTTGACACATCTCCAAAGGCAAGGGAGTTAAAAAGCAAAAATGAACTATTGGGACCTCATCCAGATAAAAAGCTTCTGCACTGCAAAGGAAACAATCAACAAAACTAAAAGGCAACCGATGGAATTGGAAAAGATATTTGTAAATGACATCTTAGACAAAGGGCTAGTATCCAAAATCTATAAAGAACTCACCAAACTCCACACCCAAAAAACAAATAATCCAGTGAAGAAATGGGCAGAAGACATGAATAGACCTTATTCCAAAGAAGACATCCAGATGGCCAACAAACAAATGAAATGATGCTCAACATCACTCATCATCAGGGAAATACAAATCACAGCCACACTGAGATACCACCTCACACCAGTCAGAGTGGCTAAAATGAACAACTCAGGAAACTACAGATGCTGGCGAGGATGTGGAGAAACGGGAACCCTCCTGCACTGTTGGTGGGAATGCAAACTGGTACAGACGCTCTGGAAAACAGTGAGGAGGTTCCTCAAAAAATGAAAAATAGAACTACTCTATGACCCAGCAATAGGACTAGTAGGAATTTATCCAAAGGATCCAGGAGTGCTGATTCATAGCACTTGAATGTTTATAGCAGCACTTTCAACAATAGCCAAATTATGGAAAGAGCCTAAATGTCCACCAATGGATGAATGGATAAAGAAGACGTGGTTTATATACACAAAAGAATACTATTTGGTAATGAGAAAGAATGAAATCATGCCATTTGCAGCAATGTGGATGGAACTGGAAGGTATCATGCTGAGCGAAGTAAGTCAGTCAAAGAAAGACAGGTATCATATGTTTTCATTCATATGTGGATCTTAAGAAACTGAACAGAAGACCATGGGGGAAGGGAAGGGGAAAAATAGTTACAGAGGAGGGAGGGAGCCAAAGCATAAGAGACCCTTAAATACAGAGAACAAACTGAGGGTGGATGGGAGGGTGGGGGAGAGGGGAAAATGGGTGATGGGCATTGTGGAGGGCACCTGTTGGGATGAGCACTGGGTGTTACACGTAAGCGATAACCCACGGGAATCTACCCAAAAAACCAAGAGCACACTTCATACACTGTATGTTAGCCAATTGGACAATAAATTATATATTTTTTTATTTCTTTAACGTTTATTTATTTTTGAGACAGAGAGAGACAGAGCATGAACGGGGGAGGGTCAGAGAGAGGGAGACACAGAATCTGAAACAGGCTCCAGGCTCTGAGCTGTCAGCAGAGAGCCCGACGTGGGGCTCGAACTCACGGACCGCGAGATCATGACCTGAGCCGAAGTCGGACGTCCAACCGACTGAGCCACCCAGGCGCCCCGACAATAAATTATATTTTTAAAAAATTAAATAACACTGTAAAGTTACAACTACCATATATTGCAGCCACAGCATTCCTAGATATATACCTAAGAAAAATGGAAGCATAGATCCACATAGAGATTTGTATAATGATCTTCATAGCAATTTTATGTGTATTGGCTAAAAACTGGAGAAAAGAAGCAAATGTTCATCCACAGATGAAGGGATAAAAACAAATGTGGTATATCCATACAACGAAATACTACTGAGTGACAAAAAGGAATGAACTATTGATACACACAACATGGAGGAATCTCTAAATAACTCTGCTGAGCAAATAACATAGACAAAAAATAATATTGTGTAATTCCACTTGTATAAAATTCAAACTAATCTATAGTGACTGAAATACTGACTGAAAGCAGATCAGTGGTTTTCTGTGTGGGAAGAGGGAAGGGCGAGAGGGAAGGATAACAAAGGCACATGAGGAAACCCTGGGCTGAGAGAGAGGCTCCCTGTCTCAGCTGTGGTGATTGTTGCACAGGTGTATACACATACCAGATATTATTCGGTTGTACTTTTTAAACATGTGCAGAGGACATTGTCAATTATATCTCAATTAAAATTGAGTGTTAAAAAAACTTCAATAAAACTAAAATTTAGTTCCTAAGTCACTTTGGCCACATTTCAAGCACTCAATAGCTTTACGTGGCTTATGGCTACCTCACTGGACAGCAAACAGACAGAACTTTCCATGCAGAAAGTCTGTTGCACGGCGCTGCTCTGGAATAAGAAAATCGGATGCGCGAGGGCCTCGGAAGCCATCTGCACAACCCGCCACCAGACCATAAAGCTGCTGCAAAATTCCTGGACTGTTCCTGTGGCCTCACAAGTACACGGGGCTCGCCCTGCAACGTGCTTAGCCCCAGGGCGGTTCTCACCAAGCTCTTCATTCCATCCACTGTGCTCCACCAGCCTCCTGGCCTTCGCCTTCCCTCCCCTGGGATGCCTTCTCTTTCACCCCTTTGCCCTCAGTGAATACCTCACATCTCTCTCCTGAGAAACAAAGTAAGCCTCCTTTTGGATCCTGGCCCCAAGTCTGGCTGCTGTCCTCCTTCCGTCCCTCACAAGCAAAATCAGGCAAGTGTGGGGAGTCTGTCCCCGCTTCTTCTCCTCCTTTTTGCCCAAACTTATTAGACTTTGGATTTTACTGTCCCCTCTTGACCAAATCTCTCCCCCAAGGTCACCAGTGCTCTTTCAAGTGACATCACCACCGAACATATTTCAGCCTTTTAAGTTACTAGGTTTCAAGCTTTCTCTTTATTTTCAATACATAAACCGGCATATGCTTCAAACATTAAAGCCAGATAGAAAGACACACAGCAAATATCTGTCTCCCCCCAATCAGTAACCACCTGTTTTAGCTCCTTGGGTGTCTTCTTCCAGAACCTACTCCCCGATTTGTCTCCCCACCCTGCAGAGCACACACAGTGCTCTCTGTTCACTGATTTTTCAGGCCGGCAAGCCTAGCACTCCCTCAGGCTTTTGTTTATCTGACTCTTCACTGAATGGGCAAGGGTTTTCTTAAGGCTTTATTTTTTCCTAGAGCAGTTTTACATTCACAGCAAAAGATTTTCCATCTTCCCTAATGCAAATTAAACTGAGGTGAAGTTTTTTCTTCCTAGTGGGTAAAATCTGAATGACTTGGGAGACTGGGGTGTTTTGTTTTGTTTTGTTTTAGTTTTCAGGCTTCCACCATACCTTGGCCTTTCTCCACCTCTCTTCCTCCTCCAAGAGTCTAAGAATAAGAAGTTGACCATTTTTCATAAATTCACTGTCCATTGGATATCCTTTTTTACTAAGTGCCTCTTTACAAGACTCTTGCTCTTTTTTCTATTGCATTCTTTTTTTTTCCTTGAGAGAGAGAGAGAGAGAGAGAGAGACCATGAACGCTAGAAGGTAGAGGGGCAGAGGGAGACAGAATCTTAAGCAGGTTCCATGCTCAGCGCTGAGCCAGACACAGGGCTTGATCCCACAACCTTGGGATCATGACCCGAGCAGAAATCAGAGTCAGAGGCTCAACTCACTGAGCACCCAGGCGCCCCTCTATTTATTGCATTCTTTATGTTAACTTTTAAGAGTTCTTTATGGATTCTGACACAAACGCTTTGTTGGTTACACGTGTTGTTGCACACACCTTTTCCATCTTTAACTTTCAAATCAACTCATTTTCACCTGTACACACCAGAGGCTCAAGGCAAATTCAATTTTGTCATACTCAGAAGTGACCAGCAGATGGCGCCCGAGTCTCACACCTGAGCCTTCCACCGACTGCCTGAATTTCAGCTAAATCTCCCCAAATTGCATTTTACAAGTAAGCAATATTAAAGAGAGAGAAATGAAAGAGAAAATTTAAACCACGATGCAGCTACACAGAATACAGATGGAACTTAGTTTCTTGGAGGAAACAACACACTAATCTTTTTTGCTCAGAAAAAAGGAATAGAAAAGGTCTTTACCACCAGGCAGAAAGGCAGGGGTGGGGCTGTCCTCAGGCAGGCGGGCACCAAGCAGAATCCATGGAAACACCCTCCGAGAGTAACCTGCAGGCAGATAAAAAAGAGAATAAGTACCAGCACAGGGTCTGAAATGACAGCAGAACAGGGATTTGTCAGGGGGTTATAGGTGTTTTTCCACCTCCTCTTCATTATTCCTTTTTGTTTTTCTTTTATTAGTTATAGTTTATGATTGCTTAAAACTGACTTGGTGGGTCTCAGAAACCTCGAGGGAAACCAGCCCACCCGCTGTGATGAAAATGGTGTCTAAGAGTGAACATGTTTGAACCCTGAGGCCCCGTTGGTGATGAGCAGCCTGCCCACTCTGCCCCTCTTTGTCCCTCCATTCAGAATGGATGCTCCCCTTGAGTTGGACCCTCACTCAGTCTTGGACAGACCTTCATCCTCCTTCTCGTCCCCAGCCCTGCTCCCCACTGAACGAATGAGAATGAATGAATGAGCGAATGACAAGGTCCCAGCCTTCCTGATCTTAGAAATCAGAGCACATAAACCCCACACCCAAAGGAAGACCCAAGGGAGAATGCAGAAGCCCTATAAGTAGAGGCAGCTCATCTGAGAGGGAGCTAGGAGGAAGCCTGGTGTGATAGGTTGCCTTGTGACGGGCTACGGTTATGGACAAGGGGAAGGCACCTTCAGTTGAGGGACAGACGTGAACCAGGGCCTGAGGCATATTTGGGATGTGGTGGGAAGGTGACCTCTTTCCTCCAGCCTTCACAATGGTCATTGACAGGAACACAGGAGCATCAAGCCAGAGACCCAACTCATTTCCTGGGGTAGCCAAGACAAAGTTTTCGCCGCTGTGTGTCACCACCTTTGACATCACCAAGACCTAGTGCAAACTCTGGCACATTCAGAATGTGTCAAGTAGACTCATCAGTGCTTTTCATTCTCAATGAGCCTGGGTTGAATTGCAGCCCTGAAGCTCTCCTCTATCCCTTGTTTGTTCACACCCAGCACTATCCCAATTGCATTGCAGCCCAGAGTAAAGAAATAGAGGCTCTGTCCTCTTTTGTTTTCGTCATTGCTCAGAAAGCAGTCTTGCCCAATCATCCCCAGTGTGGAAGTTCCAACCCTCACAAGATTTCACACATTCAAAGGAGAAGGGCATGGCTCCACTCAAATTTCCTGGCTCCGGGCTGCCAGGGTAGGTGTCCAGAGGCTGGGACCTGGGCAGACACAGGGTCCAGGGATCCAGGCCAGGAAAGCACAAGTCTGCAGGCAGGAGGGGTGCCCAGGGCCGGGCTCTGCTCCTCTGGGTCTTACTGTAAACAGGGACGCTGAGGCTCACTGCCCACCTCCTGCCATCCAGACTGACATTGCCCAAAGCCTGGACAGGGAAAGGATGCCAGAGGAGATCCACATCCATGGAAATGTCATCCCCTAGAATTTGGGGTTTGGAGTCTCCCCCTTTTCTCATGGCCCCAGTGGCACTTAGTGGTTGCTGGAGCCAATCTGTACTACTTGCAAAGCTTATTGTTAAACTTTCAAGAATTTGGCAAAGTGGTTGTTAGACATTACTTTATTATTATTTTTTTTTAATTTTTTTTAACGTTTATTTATTTTTGAGACAGAGGGAGACAGAGCATGAACGGGGGAGGGTCAGAGAAAGGAAGACACAGAGTCTGAAACAGGCTCCAGGCTCTGAGCTGTCAGCACAGAGCCCGACGCGGGGCTCGAACTCATCGACCGTGAGATCATGACCTGAGCCGAAGCCGGCCGCTCAACCGACTGAGCCACCCAGGCGCGCCTATTATTATTTTTTTTAAGTTTGTTTATTTTGAAAGAGGGCGGTGGGGGGGGTGCCTGGGTGGCTCAGTTGGTTGAACGTCCGACTTCGGCTCAGGTCATGATCTCATGGTCTGTGAGTTCGAACCCCACGTCAGGCTCTGTGCTGACAGCTCAGAGCCTGGAGCCTGCTTCAGATTCTGTGTCTCCCTCTCTCTCTGTTCCTCCCTCACTCATACTCCGTCTCTCTCTCAAAAATAAAATAAAAGATTTTTTTAAAATTTAAGGAGAGAGAGAGAGAAAATGAGCAGGGGATGGGCAAAGAGAGGGGAACAGAGGATCCGAAGCGGGCTCTGTGCAGACAGCAGAGAGCCGGACATGGGGCTCGAACTCACAAACCGTGCGATCACCACCTGAGCCGAAGTCAGATGCTGAAACAACTGAGCCACCCAGGCACCCCTAAACAGCCATTATTTTAAAAGTTACATTATAAATACTTACAAGAAAGTAAGTTATACTCTTAAAAAGCAATAAACACTCAAACCTCATCACTTCCTAATTAATTTGCCACCCTTTGTGATCACACACGCTTGAAGCTGTCTACACCTACTGTGTCTGTCCAGCGGGAATGTTACATGAGAGTGTGTTACTTACACGTCTCGTCCCAAGTCTGCATTCAGTGACGTCATGTTGGTAGCTTGAAATTGGTCACAGTGGGAATATTGACACCATAGGAATCAATAAATTCTATCGACCAAGGGCTTTTTGCCCCAAGCGCCTGTCACACATTTGCTGGCTCACCGCTGCACTTGGCCTCTGGCCTGTGGAAGCTGGATATGCAACGGCCGGGCAGGCGGCCAGCCCTGGGACTTCCTTCCCTCGCTGCAGCCAGCTCGGGACCTTCCTCTCAGCCAGACCAGAGGGAGGAGACGGAAGGGGAGGAAGGAGAAGGAAAGCAGCAAACACCTTTGGCTCCTCGACCAGGGACCAGGACGCAGCAGAGAAGGGCCTGGCTTCCTCCTGGGTGAGCAGGACTAACTCAGGAACTCAGGAGTATGAGGAGGGTAAGGAGGGGGACAGGCAGGAAGGAAACATGTGACTGAGTGGAAGTGAAAGAGCTCCACCTGCCGGGGCTGCACCCTGTGGAGCTGGGGTCTCTGGAAGGCCCTGCTGCACTGGCACCTCTCCCCGGCTGTAACGACGGGGTAATAATCACGAGGAGGGTGGTGGAGCCCTGAGGAAGTCACAGGACTCCCAGTGCTGACCCTTCTCCATCCCTAACTCACACCTCTGCCCCCTCCTTAAAATTCCCTTTCTCTGGGGCATCGCAGCGCCCCCCTCCACTTCCTGCCACCCACTCACCCTACATCCTCCCCCTCACACCTACGGTTTCCAGAACTTGCCATTGCTGGAGACACCCCAACTTCTGCCTTGAACCGGATGTCCCACAGGCACCCAAACTCATCACGGACTCCTCCCAACCTGCCGCTCCCCACAGACTCCCATCCCAGGGAGAGGCACGTTGGGCGCTGGCTGCCAAACCTGGGAGGCCTCCTTTGCTCAGCAGTCCTCATGGCTCAGGGGGGCTCTCCCTGCATCTCCCTCGCCACGTCCCTCTTCCTTCCCCAACCCACCTCCCAGGCCTCAGACCACTGCTCCCCAAACTTACAGGACTTCTTCTTTGTGCCCCATGTTTTAAAAGATGCTAGGACATCGCATTTATTAAATAGTAATATCAGCCACCCTTAAAGTTGTGCATACAATTTCCAATCACAACTTCATCCATTAAACACCTACTGAGCAGTTACTGTGTACTGGGTGCTGTGCCAGCCAGGCACGAGGGATGCTACCGTGAATGCGGCCAGGCCCTGTCCCTCCAGGGTTCATGGCCTACTGAGGGGAGAGTCACAGAAAGAGATCATAAATTGTAACCATGCCTTGGGGTAAGGCCAGCGATGGGATGTGCACACAGTCCTACAGCACCTCAGTCTCCTTCGCGCATCATGTGCATGTCCCTTTAAACTCTCAGTTTAACTCTTTAACTCTCCGGAAATTGTATGCAGTCCCCTCACCAACACAGCCATGGCTGGAGATTAGGTCACCAGACTCTGCCACTTGGACTCTCTGTCCCCAGCCATTCTCCAGACCAGAGTCAAAAAGGGATTCCCAGAGTACAAAGCTGACTGATTCCCCTATTAAAAACCTTCAGTGGCTCCCTACTGCCACTAGGATAACATGCAAACTCACGAGCACAGCTTCACAACCCTTTCTGATTGAACTCACGTTAACATGAGAATTCTTTCCCTTTAACTTGTTCACTTAATACCAGTTTAACTGAACACTTGCTATGTGCTGGGCATTCTGCTGCGCACAGGAATCCCGCAGAGAATATTAACGCACACCATTCTCTCTCCTGGAGCTTGTGGTCTAGCAGGGGATACAGATATTAAAGAGACATACAGATCATTGAATTGTTACAAGTGCAGGAAAAGGAACATTTCCTTGTCAACAGTCCGCTCCAACCACGGTCAGCATCTCTGGTGCCTGCCTCCTGGCCCCGCCTAGGCTGTTCCCTCTCCTGAAATGCCTCTCTCCTTCAGTTGGCCAAATCTCTCCAGCTGTCTAGGTCTCGGCCCAGGGTCCTCCCCTGGTGGGGAGTCTTCCCTGAACCTCCTAGGTGGTTTCATGAGATCCTGCCCTCAACTCCGCGAGAATGCAGCATACAGACCGGCATGGGATTCAGCACTGTACACGCTCAGTAAACGCTTGCTGCGTGAATGACTGCCGGGTCCTCTTTAAAAAAGTGGATTAAAAAAAAAAAAAAATCCACCCACTTACAAAAGTCTGTGTGTTTTAAAACAATTCATCATGAAATTTACCTCGATATCTACCATACATTCAGAAAATGCCCGGGAGGGCCCAGCCCGTGTGGCATGGCAGCCAAGGGGAGGCAGCCCGCTGCCCAGCCCCACGCTGTCCATGCAGGGTCTTCATCTTTCCGCGGGCTCCTGGCCCAGGGGTCCCACTGACCTTCCACTATCACCCCGCACCCCAGCCCCTGGAGCCCTGTGTCTGCTCCTGGGCTCCCCTCCTGTGGGCTACACTTTGCTGAGGGACAGAGGGGCATCTGGGAAAGGAGGGGAACCTCCAGGGGGGCTGGAGCTGCTGGACCCCAGGTGCCTTCTAGCACTTTACTACCTGCGGCAGCCTTACCAGCCTTACCAAGGCGAGGCGTCAGGACTCCTGGCCTGAGCCTGGCGGGGAGCTCCACTTCCTGCCTCCAGTCAGGGCCTGGGGGCTCAGACCAGGTCTCCCAGCAGCAGAGACCCAGCAGGGAGGTGACCCTGACCCCCACCCACTCTGAAAAGCCTCCCATCCTCTCTAGAGGAGGCTTTGTTCTGGCTGAAAGCCCCCACCTGCCGCAGCTCTTCCTCCAGATGCCCCGCGGCTCCCTTGAGTTTTCTCTTTCCCTGGAGTCAGAGCTGGAAGATCACCTGGCCCACCCACTACCTCTTACAGCTGATGAAACTGGAGGGAATTAAGTGTCTGAGGTACCAGATCTGGTAAGGGCAGGGTTGTGCTTTTAAACAAACAGGGCAGCGCCCTGACTCCCGGGCAGCGGGGGCCCCCTTCCGTGACGCCCCGCTGTCGGCCTGGTTCTGGTAGGCTGCCCCAGCTTTGCCAGTTGGTCTGAACCCAAAAGTTAAGCCTACACCAAATGACACTCGAAGGAATCATTGCCACCCCCAGCCTACACCCTCTTCCACACCCACTCTCCTTCCTCCAACCTTCTGACACACAAGTGAGGGCAAAGCCGGACCCAACCTGGCAGGCCTCTCCCAGGCAGGGACCCAGAGGAGGGACGGCACAGACACTCAGCCTCAGGAGTCACCTGCATAAGGAGTGGCTGCACAGGTGTGCTCAGTTCACCTTCCTGGCCCACAAGCACAACCCGGGCTCTCACAGCCTGACAGGATAAGGCCCCGTCCTCTTAGCCCGGCCCTCAAGCCTCTGCCATTCCGGCTACAACCTGCCCATCCAGCCTCTTCTCCCACCACTCCCACCCCAAGCTCTTTCCTGTCACATCAAACCATCCTCAGACCCCACCACACTCTCCAGGCCTCGCTGGCTTTGTAGGTGCTGTTCCTTCTGCCTTTAATGCCCTTCCTTGCTTCTCCATAGAGCAAGCTCCTTCTCAGGAGACCCAGCTCCGAGGTCATCTCCCACCCTCCGTGTAGAAGCCTCCCTCCTCCTCAGTGTGTCTGCAGGGCTTCTGTGCCAACTTTATAGGACAATAAAGAAAATACAAGGTCACGAATCTGTGTCCCCACTGGACTCTCAACTCCTCAATGACAGCAATGTGTCTTTTCAAATTCTTGGAGCGTGGCACAGAGTAGACACTCGAAAGACAAAACAAAACAAAGGAATACATGACTAAACTAAATCAATACGTGGACCCTGCATTTATTCCAGAGCTAAATTAGGAAGCAAGTCTCAATGTGACGCAAGAATCCCCTTCCAACTCATTTATTGGGGACGGTTATGTGCAAAGCACTATACAAAGTACTAGAAACTCAGAAGCTGGAGTAGACACAGGAATGGACAATTTGGGGGTACAGACGGGGAGAGAAGAGTACTAGCTGTAGGGAAAAATGCCTGGACTGACAGACCAGTGCGGGTGTAAGCAGTTTATTGCATGTAATCTGACGTCAGCCCTGGGACGTAGGCACTTTTGTTATTAGTCTCACTTCACAGACGAGGAGACTGAGGCTTTCACAAGTGGAGAGACTTGCTTGTAAGTCATGAGGGCAGGATTTGAACCCAGGCTGTGGTTCCCCCAGACATCACATGCTCAAACAGAAAGGTCTGTTACAAGTGTTTTATTTTCTCAGTTGTGGCCCTCAGCATTGTCTGCATTCTGCAAACACCAGTTGGGGGGGGGCGCCACGGGGCTTTAAAAAGACTGGTGCCTACCCTGGTCCCACCCAGAGATGCTGATGTAACTGAGGTGGGGTGCAGCCTGGGCATGGGGGTTCTAATGTGCAGTCAGGGCTGAGTCCCCCCACCTCTGCTGAAATGAGGGAGGCCAGTGTCAAATGCGTAAGGGGAGACCCACCTGCCGCCGCGACGCTCCCGCTCGTGTCAGGGTCCTGTTTGTGGAGACACGAGCTGTCCTGTCCTCCTGGGAGGGGCCCCCGGCAGCGTAGGCAGGACCGGCACTTCCTCCCTTACATTCTCTCCGTGTCTCACCAGTCCTGACCTTCCTGTGGCATTGGAGTTGCCAAAGACAACGTGCTGGGGAAATTCCATGGTTTCCATGCAAGGGGGCGTGGGCTCTCCGGGGCGCCGCCCAGCTTTCCGTGTGAAGGAGCCAAGATCTGTGGGTTACAGTGAAGACCGCTGATGTGAGGAGCCTGGATGGGTGGCTTGTGGGCCGCAGGCAGGCAGGGAGGGCAAAACGCCACCCACTACCACACGTCCCAGTAGGCGGGCTCTGTGGGAGCAGAGTGGGCCCACCATGTGACTTCAGCACGCGGCAGCCGCTGGACCCCCTGCTCCCGCAGGCCCTGAGGGGCAGTGAGGCTCCCCAGAGCTAGTGGAGCCGGGCTGTGTGGCTGCAGGCAGCAAGGCTGGATTTCCCCTTCTCAGGCCCGGGCAGTGACTCAGGGCACAAGTATCGAAAGCAAATGGTGACCTGGGCATACTTGCCCGGTGGGGAGCATGACCCTACCCCAGAACATCTGAGGAGCCGTGAGTCCCCGGCCCAGTGCGATGGAGACTGGCAGCACGGTGCGCGTGTCTGGAGGACCCCGGACACCGTCCTCATTCGCTGGTGAGGACCCTTGAGACCCTGCTCCTCACAGAGGTGCTGTGAGCACAGTTTCATTGGCTCTTCGCCACAGAGCTTGAGGTGCAGCTTTTCAGCGCGGTGGGCATGGGGCTTCCCAGGTCACATGGGCCCTCGGGCAGCAGGGCTGGGCTCCCACCCGGGGGCTCAGGGCGAATGGACTTAGGCCGTCTCCCAGATGTCCCCCGATGTCAAACTTCTGCCTCTCTAGTTCTAAGTCACGAGTCACGACCGGCTGACTATGAGAAGCCATCGCTTAGGGTGGCCATGTCTGTTCTTGGAATCTTGGGGGTTAGGCTGTGCCTCATGGCTGCACCCCACCGTGACCATACGGGAACTGGCTTTCCGTGCAGGAGAACCACCGGTGAGGCCCCAGAGCAGCCATGGCAGAAGGTGGGTCTCACCCCCAGCCTGCACTCATTAAGGGTAGAGGTCCCGTTTTACGTTTACCTAAGCCCCTTCCTCCCCATATTGCCTGGTACGATACCTGGCATGTGACACACGGTCCTTAAAAGTTTTCTGGATGATGAAGCCCAGTGACGAATCATTTTGCAAAGACTCATGCCATGACGGATCCCTGGCATACGGAATCTTCGGCGTTTGAGGTATGCATTTATTCAACACATAGATGAGTGCCTTCTATGTGCCAGGCACATGCCAGCGGCTAGTGATCCAGCGGCTAGTGATGCAAAAAAAAAAAAAAAAAAAAAATAGCTCCTCGTGGAGCTCCACTTTTGTGGGGGAAGAAATGAATTACTTTCACCAAGGCACATCAAATGACACTACATAACGTATCTAAGGCAAGAGCCCCAGGACAGTGGGAGTCCAGGGGAGAGGGTCTGTGTAGGGGTCAGAGAAGGCTTCTTTGAGGAAGAGGTCTGCACATCGACCCACCAAACCACCATTATGGACTGTGCTCCAGAGTTTGCTTAGCAAGATGCCGGGCACACGTTGGCTGCTTGGGTGATTTCCCCCCAGGACCCTGAAGGACAAGAGGAAAACCCGAGGCTTCTGACTGCCCCGTCCTTCCTCATGCCACCTCAAGCTTCTAGGGCTAAGTTTTCTGGTCAAGAGGAAAGAGGACTTTTGTTTTTTTATGCAAAGCAGATTAAACTGAAACTGATCTCACCATGGGCGTCTGAGGTTGTTTTCGGTCAGCAAAGAAGGAAGTGAGCCAACTTTCCAGGAACCTTGAGGCCACACCCGGATTGCCCAACAGTGCAGGGCAGCACAGGTCAGACACCTCCCAGGCCCCTTCCCCAGCCGCAGGACCCTGGGGTGACATCCTCCTTAGTGCCAGCTCCTCTAGAGCCAAAGGTCCACAAGGGATGACCCCAGACAGAACCTTCTCCAGGGTCAGCACAGGGTGAGATTAAGGGCAGGCCTGGAGGAGTGACCCTCGGACCAGCCACATGAGACTCAGAAACCAAATAGTGTGTCAACAACCAGGAGATGGATGAGGACTCTGTTCCCTCTGATGCTTTGCCCCTGAACTGCCCTCATGCCTTTTCAGGGCTCGTAGCTCATGCTAATAATCCTACTGGCCCTGGACAGGTACTCTGTCCACTAGGCTTCTGGCTTTCTCCTCAGCTCTCTCTCTCTCTCTCTCTCTCTCTCTCTCTCTCCTGACTGGCTTTCCTCCATCTCTACTCCCTCAGTAACTTGGGGTGCAAGTGGCCCTGTTACAGCTTCTCAGCCCTGACTCTTCTCCCCAGGTTGTGTGCCTCTAACTGTAACTCCTGTCTGTCTCTTCCTTAAGCTCCAGAGAGGGTCTGAGTGGCCTAGTGAGCCTTTGCAAGCCAGGCCTCCTGGGGTCTTTGAGAAGGGGACTGAAAACACAACAGGCCCCCTAAGATCTAAGCTCACCCCCTCTCATTCTCTTTCTTGCTCATCAAATTGCTTCTCCCTTTGGATGTACAGATGCTACTGTTCTTCCCGACTCCATGGCTTAGAACATGAGCTCTGTTGCAGCCTGAGCTTTGTCCCTCCCAAGGAACACTCTTTCTCTCTTACCTTATGCTGCATACATACACACCCTGGCTTTTGGGCTATGGTGCACCCTGGCTTTTGGGCTATGGTCTCAGCTGTGGATTTTGAAGCTTCTATGCTGAAACTTCCTTGTTCTAGACCAGAGCATTTCAAACTTTAGCCACACATAATAACCTGAAGGGTTTATGTGTTAAAACACAGAATCCTGAGATTCAGAGTTGGTTGGCCTGGGGTGCCCCCCCCCAGATGCTGCCCATGCTGCCCATCTAACCCAACTGCCCTAGGAGTGGGACAGGGCTCACACCTGAGCCCTCACCCTGAGGCAAGGGATGCTCCTGCCTTAAAACCGGAAGGAAGATCAGTGAGGAAGTGATGCAGGAATGTAATATCTCAGTGAAAACATTTGTAAGTATTAACCCAGCCCACAGGCCTACCCCTGAGATGAATCCCCCTTTGCAAAGCAAGGTTCTGAGAAGTTAGGAAACTTGCCCAGGGCACCCAGCTCCTAACGGACAGATCCTGGAGTCAAGTGCTGGCCTGTCTGCTTGCTCCTGGCCCGCCGTGTCAGCTGTGAAGCTGGATTAATGTTTGATTTGATTGTCACAATGGCAGAACCACTGTCATCGGTCCTGATACGGGTGGTCAGCAGTGTCATCTCTGCAGAGAAATGATGTTCACAAATGCAGATGCATTTACGCACATGCCCGATAAATCCACCGCTCCTCAGGGTAAGTCACCCGACCAGAGTGACTAAGCAGGCAATCAGGGCAGCCTGCCTGGGAGAGGCGTTCCCGCCCTTGAATCTTCCATGCCTGGCCTGACCCTGCTCTCCTCAGGCCACCAGCGAGAGTTCAACTGGTGGCTAGGGACTGGACTAAGATGTTACTGAGTGGGCAGAAATCCCCACTAATTACCAAATATTGTAAGGGGCAAAGAGCTTCAGCACTGTGCCCAAAGTGTGGTCCCCCAACCAGCAGCATCAGTCTTACCTGGGAACTTGTTAGAAACCCAGATCCTTGGCTCCCACCCCAGACACACCAAAGCAGAAATTTTGGGTTTGGGGCCCGGCAATCCACATTTCAATGTGCCTTCCGGGAGATTCTGATGCACGGCTGAAGTCTGAGGACCGCTGTCCTACTGACAGAATTAGATTGCTAGTGGAGGACTTGATCTGGTGCCACGGAGGGCTCCCTGCTCTCTGGGCGAGCTCTGACGTACCCTAGTGGCACAGGAGTTGGTGAAGCATATGCTAGTCCAGCTGTGAAGTCAACTATACCTTCTCCTGCTTCACTTGGTTACAGCCTTGCCCTACAGAGGATTTACTGCCGGGATAGCCTTGTTGCTATGGGGACTCTTGCACTCTGCCTGGGCCCTTCCTCTGCAGGTGGTAATATTTGTATCACTTAGACACTAGGTAAACCCAGTGTCCACACTTTGCTCCAAGGTCTCTCCACACCACAGCCCAAGGAAGCCTATTTGTTGTCCCTGCAGGGACAGACTGAACTAGG
Source organism: Herpailurus yagouaroundi (assembly GCF_014898765.1). Taxonomy (NCBI): domain Eukaryota; kingdom Metazoa; phylum Chordata; class Mammalia; order Carnivora; family Felidae; genus Herpailurus; species Herpailurus yagouaroundi. The sequence continues at coordinate 11,717,020 of NW_024412415.1, read as the reverse complement.
AGTCCTGGTCCAGGTGATCTTGTTAGTGTGTTTCTTACAATCTTCAGCAATGTCCAATTTCCTGTTTTCAGAAAAAAAGCAAATCAAATGTAATATATAGGCTAGAGGATTACTTCATATGGAGGGAAAAAATTATGCCAGCCTCTCTTATTTCTGAAGGTAAGAAAGCAAGTAAATGTGCAACAGATTTTTTTTTCTTTTTTAGAGAGGGGGGCAATAATTCACATACAATAAAATTCACCCTTTTTACATGTACAGTTTGGTGGTTTTTAATTTAAAAAGTGTCACAGGAGAACCTTCTGGGGTGATAGAAATGCTCAATAGCTTGTTTTGCATGATACCTTCATGGGTGTATATAATTATCAAAACTCTTATAGGGGTGCCAGGATGGCTCAGTCGGTTAAGCCAACCTCAACACAGGTCCTGATCTCATGATTTGTGAGTTTGAACCCCGCTTCGGGCTCTGTGCTGACAGCTCAGAGCCTGGAGCTTGCTTCAGATCCTGTGTCCTCTCTCTCTGCCTGTCCTCTTCTGCTCTCGCTCTGTCGCTCTGTCTCTCTGTCTGTCTCTCAAAAACAAACATAAAAAAAAAAAAAAAAACCCTCTTCTAACTGAAGCATTAAGACCGATTCATTTTGTTATATCTAAACTTAATGCACTTGTCTCCAAATAACAAGCAAACTACAGGTCACATTGGTCTTGTGGTACAGATTCATTTCTCATTTATGTTGAAAAGGAAAATTCAGATAAGCAAAGGCATTATGAAATAAGTCAGGCTAACTTTCCTGAGGCAATATATCCTTAACAACCACCAAGGAATAGTATCAACTTCATGATTACACACAACTATGTAAAGGAAAAATCACATACATTACTTGATGTAAATACGAAAAAGTGGAGTGTAATTTTTTAAACAGTATGCCCACTCTCCAAACAAGCAGTATTTTATTATATATGTGTTATAAGTCATACCAGCTGAATGAGAAAGTTGGTTTTAGCATGTCTTCCAGAGTTATAAAATTTGGAGTTTTCCTTCATTTTATTCTAATTTTCATTTTAAAGCTAAGTAACATGCACACAGGCAAATGATGGAATAAAACACCATGAAAACCAAAACAAAAGCTTTAGTTTCTAGAGAAAAATTACATAATTACCTGAGGCAACTTTCTAAGCATGGGGAAAAGATGCTATAAGGGCCAATGACCAGAAAAACTAATTTGATTTCTTTTTTTTAATGTTTATTCTTGAGAGAGAGAGAGAGAGAGAGAGAGAGAGAGAGAGCATGAGCAGGGAAGGGGCAGAGAGAGAGGGAGACACAGAATCTGAAGCAGGCTGCAGGCTGTGAGCTGTCAGCACAGAGCCTGATGTGGGGCTCAAACTCAAGAACCACGAGATCATGACCTGAGCTGAAGTTGGATGCTTAACCAACTGAGCTACCCAGGCAATACCCCCTGCTCCATGTTTTTAAATTTCTATAGCTGTCTTAGGTACATGCACCCAACTTCACCTGCCTTCCTTGTTCAAACCACATATCATCACTTTTGAATGTGAGAATATATGTAATGTACTTGTGTGAATATAGTGATTACTAAAATACAGACATTTGTCTCTATGGAGGCATATATGTATATATGTATACATACATATTTTAATTTTAGAGAGAAAGAGAACATGAGTGGGGGGGAGGGGCAGAGGGAGAGGGAGAGAGAGAATCTTAAGCAGGCTTCATGCTGCCAGCATGGGGCTTGACCTCACCACCCTGGGATCATCACCTGAACCGAAATCAAGAGTCAGTCAGATGCTCAACCAACTGAGCCACCCAGGTGCCCCAGGATATGTATATGTATATACATATATATGTACATACATACATATATATGTGTATATATGTATGTATGTACATATATACATATATATGTATGTATGTACATATATATGTATATGTATATGTATATACATATATATGTATATATATGTGTATATATATAGACATATATATACATGTATACATACATATATATACATACATATATATGTATATATATACATATGTATATACATATATATGTGTATATATATACATATATACAATATATATAATAAATATATACAAATATTTATATATATAAATATTTATAATATTATATTTGTGTATATAATAAATGTTTATATTTATATATTTATAATATTTATATATGAATATTTATATTTATATATTTATAATATTTATAATATATATTCATATATTTATAATGTATATTTATAATATTTATATATTTATATATTTACATATAAATATTTCTAATATTTATATGTATTTATCTATATATATAAATATTTTTGTTACTATGTGTTTTCTGGATGTGAGCACATCTATGTGGGCATATATGTAGGGATTCTTATCTCCAGCTAGGTATCTATGTAGATGAGAGCTGAGGTGAGATGTATTTATCTATAGGTGTGTTTGTGCTCTCCCAAAGGTTTATAATTGGGGCGTTGTGCACCCAAAGCGGACCAGTTACTACAGGTAGGTATGTGTGAATTTCAAACAGGCAATGTTCCCAGCCACGGAAGAATATACTTTTAAATACATTAAGACCCTTCTACTTTACAGAGATAATTTTTTTTTTTAAAGAAGGGAACACTTTTTGAACAACTAGCCCTGTACATGCAAAACACCTCTTTCAGTATTTTATTGTCTCACCTGATTTTCACAACTAACCTAAGCAAGTACAAATTAACCCAGTTTTATAGATGAGAAATCTGAGGCTTGTCCAAAGCAACACAAGTGCTAAGTGGCAGAACAATCTGATTTCAGAGCCTGTAATTTCACTCTCTACCGGAAAGTCTCAACTAAAATGTGACACAATCTTCCAAAGGGGGAAAATATGATGAATGAGTATTTAATTAGACCCCAGGCCAGTTTTTAGTGATATCGAATGTGATTTTAACGTTTTTATTCAGAAAGCTTATTTATCTAAGCTTCACATCTAATTTTTTATGTAAGAGAAAATAATAGATGTTTGCTTAAGGCTCAAGGCCATAAAGTTGAATGGACTCTGGTTTAATTGCTGGAAAAATCTGACAGGGAAGAGCACTCCTCCCTCTCTGGGCCCCTGGACGCATGTCTCAGTCCTCCTTCCCTGGCCATGACCTCTCAGTCCCCGTCAGGGATCAGATCCTCCTCCTCTACCCACGCCCTTCATGATAACATTCCTCTCTCTTCGGTCTTCATTTCCCTTTGATACCCTCTGCCCTCTGTAGGCACGTCCTTGGTCTTACCGCCCCTGAACTGCCTCCAGCTCACACCTCCTTGCAGTTCTCCAGAAGCAATCTACCTACATAGCTCACTGGGTTTTCAAAGGCAACAATTCCAAAGTCTAACTCATTTCCCTCATTATCTACCTTTCCCTTGAATATTCCATTTTGTTTCCCTCCTATATTCTCTATCTTGGCACCACCCCCTACCCACTTCCTCAGGTGAGAAACCAGGGAGTCATTTTGGACATCCTCCATCTACCTTCAATGAGCCTTGAAGTCTTCTCATCAATGTCCCTCAAACGCACCCTCTCTTTTTCTATTCTCTCTGCCATTGCTTTAACCAAGGCAAAGGTTATGGCCCTCACTACCTGCACCCTAGACCGTTGGCAGCAGCTGGTCTCTGGCCTCCAACCACGAAGTCCCTTCCAGCGTGCACGCCCTACTTCTACTTGCCGTAGCCAACGCCCCATTAAGTAAAGTGTATTCTCTCCTTCCACAGCTTAAAACCCTTTTCTGGTTCCTTTGTGCCTGCAGGATAATAGCATAAAGGGCCTTGCATGTTCCATGTATCCCACTCTACACTCCGATATTAAATTCCACACATTAACCGACTTCAAGTTCCCAGAAGATAGGCTATTTTAGCCCCTCTGTGCCTTGGTAAACATGCCCCTCTACTTCAACTGAACTGCTGACTTCCAATGATTGGTTTTTCAAGAAGCCAGACTGCTCAGTCTTTCAGCGATCCGCGTTTTTTGGGAAGCTTTTTTTTGTACTTTATGCTCAGTTCTATCCTTGCTGTGTGGTCACTGTATTGCTTTGATTTGTTCATAAGTGCGAGCCTTTCCTATGCCAGATTCTTGAGGCCAGCACCATGCCTACCACATAGTGGATGCTCAATCATGTGCAATTTCTTAAATTTCTTTAAATTACATGAAAACATTATTATATCTCAAATTTTGAAAATTTGAAGTCCACACCCAGGAGTATTTTATCCAGATCAAACTCTATAGAGATAACAGTTCTACAATGCTCCTATGGAGTCATTTTGATGACCACATATTTGTCAAATACTCAGTACAAACGACCTAACAATCATATGCAACAAGCGAATCTTGAATTGGATTCCAGACATAAAAATACAGCTATCTGGCACAAAAACAGGCACTCAGATCAATGGAACAGAATAGAGAACCCAGAAACGGACCCACAAATGTATGGCCAACTATCTTTGACAAAGCAGGAGAGAATATCCAATGGAATAAAGACAGTCTCTTCAGCAAGTGGTGCTGGGAAAACTGGACGGTGACATGCAGAAGAATGAACCTGGACCACTTTCTTACACCATACACAAAAATAAACTCAAAATGGATGAAAGACCTCAGTGTAAGACAGGAAGCCATCAAAATCCTCGAGGAGAAAGCAGGCAAAAACCTCTTTGACCTTAGCCGCGGCAACTTCTTCCTCAATACGTCTCCAGAAGGGAAACAAAAGCAAAAATGAACTCTTGGGACCTCATCAAAATAAAAGGCTTCTCCACGTGAAGGAAACAATCAGCAAAACTAAAAGGCAACTGATGGAATGGGAGAAGATATTTGCAAATGACATGTCAGATAAAGGGTTAGTATCCAAAATCTATAAAGATCTTATCAAACTCAACACCCAAAAAACAAATCATCCAGTGAAGAAATGGGCAGAAGACATGAATAGACACTTCTCCAAAGAAGACATCCAGATAGCAAACAGACACATGAAAAAATGCTCAACATCACTCATCATCGGGGAAATACAAATCAAAACCACAATGAGATACGACCTCATAGCCGTCAGAATGGCTAACATTAACAACTCAGGCAACAACACATGTTGGCGAGGATGTGGACAAAGAGGAACACTTTTGCACTGCTGGTGGGAATGCAAACTGGTGCAGCCACTCTGGAAAACAGTATGGAGTTTCCTCAAAAGGTTAAAAATAGAACTAGCCTACGACCCAGCAATTGCACTGCTAGGTATTTACCCAAGGGATACAGATATGCTGTTTCAAAAGGACACGTGCATCCCAATGTTTACAGCAGCACTATCAACAATAGCCAAAGTATGGAAAGAGCACAAATGTCCATTGATGGATCAATGGATAAAGAAGATGTGGTACATATATACAATGGAATATTATGAGATCTTGCCACTTGCAACTACGTGGATAGAACTAGAGGGTATTATGCTAAGTGGAATTAGTCAGAGAAAGACAAATATCATATGAATTTACTCATATGAGGACTTTAAGATCTAAAACAGATAAACATAAGGGAAAGGAAGCAAAAATAATATAAAAACAGGGAGGGGGACAAAACATAAGAGACTCTTAAATATAGAGAACAGAGGGTTACTGGAGAAGTTGTGGGATAGGGGGTAGGGGGTGATGGTGTGGGTTTAATGGGTAAGGGGCTTAAGGAATCTATTCCTGAAATCATTGTTGCACCATGTGCTAACTAACTTGGATGTAAATTATAAAAAATAAATAAATTATAGAAAAAAAAAGACAGAAATAAAATGTTTTCATTTCTCAAAAAAAAAATACAGCTATAAAGGACATTACAATTAGAGAAAATAGAAATGGATTGTATGTTGGGTGATACAATTGAATTAGTGTGAATCTTCTTAGGAATGATAATGGTATTACAGTTAGCTATAATGTCTTTCCCTTAGGTATAAGAAGCCGTATGAGGTGTATACTCATTTTCAAAGAGCTCATTTTATTTATTTATATATTTAAATTTCTACTTATTTATTTTGAGAGAGAGAGATCACAGCGGGTAAGAGGCAGAGAGAGGGAAAGAGAGAAGAGCGAATCTCAAGCAGGCCCCACACTGTCCCAGTGTGGGGCTCAATCTCATGAACTATGAGATCATGACCTGAGCCAAAATCAAGAGTTGGACGCTTAACTGCCTGAACCACCCAGGCACTCCTTCAAAGAGTTCATTTTAAAAGAGCATAATAATATGCAGAGAGATACATATGGCAATGTGGTGAATGTGGCAAAATGTTTGATTAAAAGTTGTGAGTATTCCTTGTACTGATTTTCCACCTTTTCCACATATTTGAAAATTTTCAAAATAAAACATTTGGGGCAAATGCTAAGAACACAAGCAAAAATAAAATCAGTCAGTGTTGAAATTTAATTATCAATATTGCTCTTGGGGTTTCTTCCTCCCAAACCTGCCGTCCTCCATTGTCATGTCCATCCCTTAAAGCTACTGCATTTCAATCAGGTTTGTGTTTTAAAGTTGAAAGGTTACCCCTCACAAAACACTCTGCAGTTTGTTCTCCTAATTGGCCAAACTTCACAAAGTTGTTCATTTTTATTTGCCTAAAGGGTACCATAGTGCACTTTAAAAACTTAAGCAAATAAAATTTTGCTTCCTAATTGGTACAGGTAATACCGTGAGATCAACCACTGGAGATTTTCATCTGGGAAAATGAGGTGATAAGGAATCACAAAGGTTGGCGGAAGTAGTCTTGTTTTAATCCTTTCAGAATCGCCAAGTCTCTAGCAAGAGCTAGTTATTTTTTATTGCCGGGAAGATGATAGGAATTTAGCCCTTCTCTCAAATTTCTATTATATTCAGATGGAAACTAAAACAATTTTTTTAAATTATTATTATTTTTTTTTTTTGAGAGAGAGAAAGAGCTGCGAGGGATGAAGAGGAGCAGAGGGACAGAGAATCTCAAGCCAGGTCCATGGTCAGCGTGGAGCTTGATACGGGCCTCAATCCCATGACAGGATCATGACCTAAGCTGAAATCAAGAGTTGGACGCTCAACTGACCAAGCCACCCAGGTGCTCCTCAGATGGAATTTTTTTATTAAAAAAATATTTTTTTAACGTGTATTTATTTTTGAGAGACAGAAGGAGACAGAGCAGGAGCAGGGGAGGGGCAGAGAGAGGGAGACACAGAATCTGAAGCAGGCTCCAGGCTCTGAGCCATCAGCACAGGGCCCAACGCCAGGCTCAAACCCACGAACCGTGAGATCATGACCTGAGCCAAAGTTCGATGCTTAACTGACTGAGCTACCCAGGAGCCCCTCAGATGGAAAATTTTAAAAGCATGTATCATCTTTATTTAAAAGAGGTGATGAACACCCAAGAGAACTGAAAATGTATGGCTACACAAAAACTTGGACGTGGCTGTTCACAGCAGTATTACTGATGTAACAACCAAAAAGTGCAAACAATCCACATCAACTGATGGATAAACAAAATATGGTACATCCATACAATGGAAAATTAGTCATAAAAAGGAATAAAATACTCACACATGGCACAACAGGGATGAATCTTGAAAACATTATGCTAAGTTAAAAGAGCTAGAGACAAAGGCTACATAATGTATGATTTCATTTATGTGAAATGTCCAGCATGGGCAGATCCATAAAGACTAAGTTTATCAGTGTTTGCCTGGGGCTGGGAGCAGAGGGGTCAGGAATAGGGGAATGACTGCTAATGGGTAGAGGGTTCTCTTTAGGGTGATGAAAATATCCTGGAGTCAGATGGTGGAGGTGGTTTTAGAATTTTGTGTGAATACAGTAAAAACCAATGAAGTGTGCACTTTACATGGATGAATACTATGGTGTGTTCATAGCTCCTTTTTTTAATAAATTATACCTCCTTTTTTTAAAAATAACTTAATGAAAAGCAATTCCTACTTGGTCCCATTTTTTTTTAAGTTTATTTATTTTGAGAGAGAGAGAACAAGCAGGCAAGGGGCAGAGTGAGAATCCCAAGAAGGCTCCATGCTATCAGTGCAAGAGCCCAACTTGGGGTTTGAACTGACTACCTGTGAGATCATGACCTGAACTGAAACCGAGAGTGACATACTTAACCAACTGAGCCACCCAGGCGCCCCATACTTGGTCCTATTTTTAAGAAAAGTCAACGGGGAGCCCAGGAGCATGTGGGTTTGGTTGCACCTTTAGTCTCCAAGTCACCATTGGCCAGAGTCAAGAGTGGCCCTGGACTCTATCGTGCATGGGCAAAGCTCTCCATTCTCCCCTCCCCCACCCTCACGGGAGAACCATGTTATCCTTGGCATCTGCAAGGCCGGTTTCGGCGTGCCCCACCTTCCTACGTTGTAATCCCAGCACTTCCTTCCAAGCCCAATTGTCATGCAAGTCTCATCCCCCATATCATCTTCATTTTCCTCATTGTGCTTACCATCTTTTATTCATCTCCTTCCAAAGTTTGGTTTCATTCACTGCTTTATCTCACCTGCACAAGAACAGGGCATAGCTAACAGCAGGGGCTCAATAAATTTCTGGTGAATGAATAAACTTGGAAGAAAAGTTTACACACAAATTTGCACTGTATGTTGTTTTAGAAAATGAAGCTCCATGCTTCAAAGTAGGTTTCTCTTCCATAAAAAGACTTTCTCCTCTATTTAAAGATGTATCTTTAAGAAATCTTGCACAAATAGTATTTTATTATAGACAATCTAGTTCACAAATCTTTATACACTTTAGGAAAATATTCAGGCATCATAAACATAAAAATTTCAATACGCAACATTAAATTTACAACAAGAAAATAAACACCAACTTATTTTTGAACTACGTGGTTATTGCTGCACTACCTTTATAATTCCTATCCAGAGTCCAAAAATGTAGTCAAGCCCTAAAAATGTAGCAGAAGCATTTCCGCACACTGGTATCCATAATCTAGTTTGTGCAGAAATGTTTCCACTAGATTCATAGAGTACTCTTTGGAAGAAAGAAGCAAGAGCTGGTCATTTGGTGGCCCTTCGGACCTTCTGCAACTCTTCAATGGGCTTCCATTGTTGGTTGATTGTTATAAGCTTGAAAAAAAAGAAGGAAAATACAAATGTTTTTCAGGATCTGTCCTTCATCCTCATGTCCCTTTTTAGGGTTGTCCACACTCCCTTTTGGAAAGAGCATCACCATAGTATTTGTAGTCAAAGAACCATTTCTTCCCATCTCTAAGAACATGCACAAAACAGTAATATGAGCTCTAAAAAGCCTTTGGGTTCCTGAGTGTTATAGGATCATCAAGAAAGGTCATATACATTTGCCCACTTTCACATAACAGGTTCTAGATTTCTAAGCTTCCTATGGCTTTAGGTGAATTATAAGTTCAAAAAGTGTGTCTGCTCCCGGTGAGTGGATGTAAAATACTCTAGCACAGGGCTTGGCACACAGTAGGCTCTTAACCAAACTTCCTCATTGTAATTACTCAACAAAGGTACACATGATCTAAGTTATGCAGTAAGGGAAAAGGGATAGAGCTGTGGATAGTCCTTGACTTCCCAAAAACTCAAATTCGGAGGTTCTCATTTATCGTCACAGTTACAGGACATAGGACATACCCCATACATACCATACCCCAGGACACAGGAGATGTAGATAGGTTTTTTTTTTGTTGTTTCAAAAAATTTTTGGAGGGCGCCTGGGTTGCTCAGTTCGTTGAGAAACCAACTTCGGCTCAGGTCATGATCTCACAGTTCATGAGTTGGAGCCCTGCATCAGGGGCTCTCTGCTGTCAGTGCAGAGCCCGCTTTGGATCCTCGGTCTCCCTCTCTCTCTGCCCTTCCCCCACTCTCAAAAATAAATAAACATTAAAAAAATTTTAATTTTAATTTCAGTTATAGTTAACCTACAGTGTTATATTAGTTTCAGTTGTACAATATAGTGACTCAACGTTTCTGTACATTACTCAGTGCTCATCATGATAAGTGTGCTCGTAATCCCTATCACCTCCTTCACCCATCCCCCGACCCGCCACCCTTTGGCAACCATCAGTTTGTTCTCTATAGTTAAGAATCTGTTTCTTGGTGTCTCTCTCATTTTTCCTTTGCTCATTTGTTTTGTTTCTTAATTCCACATATGAATGAAATCATATGGTACTTGTCTTTCCCTGACTTTTTTTGCTTAGAGATGCAGGTAGTTTTAAAGATTCTAAATGTCCCTCACTAGGTCAAACTCTACTATTTGAAAGTTTTGTTTAAAAAAAGCTTTCCTGACAGATCTAAGTAGTGTTGATTCCAACAGACTCAGAAATATAAAAAAGTCTTTGCTATAGTCTTAAAAGAATGAGCGACTGTTAGGTGATTTTGCGTAAAGAGAACGCCACTCCTGTTTTCAGGAGCTCCTGTTATTTATCACAATAGACCTTGTATTAACCTTAGATAAGCAATGGATACAATGAGATAATATATTACAATAATGATAAAAGTTAATATTTAAGTATGTACTATGGGCTAGGCACTATGCTAAAGGGCGTTATGTATTTTACATTCTTTAATCCTCTTAACTCTGAGGTAGAATCCTATTATTGAGCCCAGTTTAGAGATTCTGAGAGCCTCAGAAAGGCCAGGTTGTCCAAAATCACCTGTGAATAATGGAACAAGGATTTGAACTAGATCTCCATAATTCCATAGCACTCCCTTTACCACTACACTCAAAGGCACCCTGAAAGTGAAAGGTATTTTTTAAAGTTATTTATTTATTCGGAGAGGGAGAAAATGAGTGTGGGAGGGGCAGAGAGAGAGAATCCAAAGCAGGCTCCACGCTGTCAGCATAGAGCCCAACGAGGGGCTTGAGCTCACCAACCACGAGATCATGACCTGAGCCAAAATCAAGAGTCAGCTGCTTTACTAACTGAACCACCCAGGTGCCCCAAAAGGGAAAGGTATTAAATCCATTTTGCTGCAAGGGTGCTAAAGCTTGGGGTAAGTGTAAACCACTTTTTAATTTAGCAATACCTTGCTAGGTACATTAGGATCCACAGTTTCCCAAGGTTCTGGATTTTTTTTCCGATCAATGCTAAAAAGTAAAAGAAAGCTGATTAAACATCAAAGTAAGTAAATTTAAACCAACTCTGACAGTGGGGTCTATAAGCATGCTGGGACATCACAGGACAGACCTAGACTGACAAACAGGCATTTATCTGTTAGTTCGCTGAAATTAATGGAAGGTTTCTTAAGGGAACTTCACGATTTGGCTCAAACATTAAGGATCGATTCCTCTGCAGGGTGAAAGGTCTGTATTCCTTTTATTGGGCTGAACTGGAGAATGTTCCCATAAGCTGAACAGCAATGGGGGTGGAAATGCCAGGATAAATGCAAGCAAAAACGTTCTTGCCCTGGTTTCTGGGACAGGGAGAGGGGCCGGGCTTGAACTCTGTAGATGGTGAACTCCGAGGTGCAAGGCCCCTGGGCCAGAGCCTGGCATAACCACCCTCTCCAGCCCTGCACTGGGCCAAGATCAGTTTCAAGTTTCTTACTTCCTCATATTCCAGGATACATGGTATTTTACCTCCCTATATCCAGAGCTGAGGTTAGGTTCACTATAGACAAATGAATCTGTAAAGGCCATTTAAGAACTTTAAATTTCAAAACTTAAGTTAAAAAAAAAAAAAATCAAACCTTGCTGAAGGAGAGGAGGGTCAGTGGATGAAAGGATACTTAGATACAAGGAAGAAACTTATTCTATTAATATCATAATTCAAGGGTCTTCCGATATCAGGCTGCTTTCTAGTCCCAACTCCAAGTTGACAATTTGACATTCTTATCCTGGGGGTAAAACTAGGAGACTGACACCATGCATTTCATATGCGGAAGGTCAATCTAGCACTGCTAAAAACGTTTGTATAAATGATGGCTACTTACATCACATCAGTCTTTTGAAGGGAATATACTGCAAAAGCCAAAGCTCCACCCGCTGCTGTGGTCATCATCAGCACCAAAGGAATAAGCTAACAGAGAACAGGTTTGAGGGTGAATATTCCCATGTTTCGGTGTGAAACATGTGACATATAACAGAATAACTATTATATCATCTTACATACTTCCTTCAAAATTTGCACCGTCTTTTCATCTTTAAAAATTAATATTTTAAGTCAAGAATTTCAATTGCTTTAAAACTTACTTCCTTCTTTTTCCTCAGGAGTTGGAAGAGGTTCATGATGACTTCAGTGTTGAATGCCAAATCTAGAATTAAAAAAAAATCCAAGATGCTGCTGAAAACTTCAGCCACTAAGGACCCAATCTGGCGGGCTCCAACCGGCCAACGTCCTTCCCCTAGGCAGCCTGAAGCAGCTCACCTGGGAGGCGGGGCAGAGCGGCGCGCGGACGAGGAAAACGCCCCGAACCGAACTAGCCCTCTGCGTCCTCACTTTATATACGGACCGCAAATGATGGGCCGGGCCAGGGCGCTCAGGTCACGCGGGCCTGGCGGGGGGCGTGCGGAGCCTGTCTCGCTTTCCCTTCCCGGCGCCCGGCTTCCGGGCGCCCCCTGCAGGACAGTCAGCTGGAGGACGCGCAGCCGCCGAACGCGGGAGCTGGCGCCCCCTGCCGTCCGGCGTGGTCCTTACTTGCCGCCCAGAGAGCTGAGGCTCGGCGTTGATGCTCCAGGTTGCTCCCAGCCGGGCCCAGCGCCGCCAAGAGAGCGGCACCGAGAGCAAGCGGAGCTCTGATGGCCAAGGCCTGGATGAAAACCAAGCCCCCTAAAAGGAGGTCTGGAAAAGAAGCCGGAGAGCCGGGGTCTAGAGGGATGGAGGGGTGTGTGGCTCCCAGGAACAGGCAGGTAAATTAAAATCCATCCAATCACATTAAAAGCTCTAAAATAAGATGTATCTCCACATATGGAGATAATTATAATTAAATGTAAAATTCACTTCAGAACTCCCATGGTGTCCTGATTTGTTCCTTTAAAATTTTTAATTTCCATCCCCCTCCCCCCCATTTTTTTTTTTTTTTTTTTAATGGAAAAAATCAGGTGAGGGAGAAGATACAGAGAGAATCAGGTTTGGAACGGTTTCCTTCTCGGAGACGACTCAGTCCTTGGCGTCGTCTGGAAGTCTTTTAACTAGCAGTCTCGCCTTGCACAGAGCATGCAGGCAGCTGCAAAACCACGGAAATAATGCTAACAACTGCATTAAAGCAAGCCCATGTGCTAGACTCTGTGCCGGAATCGTCTTCGGCATTTTTACAAGGTGAGTATGTTATATAGAGGCTCAGAGATACTCAAGTCACATAGTAAGAGGCGGAAATGTAATCAGAACCCATGCCTGTCTGACACCCAACACCCCTGTTCTTTCTGCATGGTGGCGCTCTTAGATACTGCAATTAAGCCAAGAACACAAGCGCCGTTATTTAAAAATAGTTATTAAAAATAATTATTTTTAAATTGTTTGAGGTTCAAGCTACCAGTTAACGTTAAAAGGGAAACACCTTCATATTTCCTGGAAATGATCAGACCCAAGATCTGTTTCAACCCCCTTTTAGTTTAAGGCTCGGGCTTTGCAGTGAAATGGCCCAGAATTCAGAGCCCACCCCTGCTACACTTCATTAGCTGAAGGACTTTGAGGAAATGAAACTTAACCTTTATGAGTCTCAGTTTATATATCCGTAAAATGGGAACAAACCTAGCAGGGGAGGCAGTTGGAAAAAATGTTAGAATGTATGCAAAGCACATCAATAAATAGTAATTACTATTTGCAAAGATTTGTTTTGTTTTATATAAGGAAGATCATAAATGTAGCATCACACCCACTTATTCTGATAAGGATTCTCCCTGTGTAACCCCAGAGCTGTAACTGGAGACATTTTCTGGTTGGTTGGGTTCAGTAATCAATACATCAAAGAAAACTCAACATTAATTCTCTGTGGTTTGTATTGAATAGAATCAAACTTCTCCTGTCAGAAGTTTCTTTAAAAAGCGTCATGTGTTTCCAGGAAGGAAGGGAGGAAAAAGGAAGGGAGAGAGAAGGGGAAGGAGGAAGGAAGAAAGAGGAAGAAAGAAATTTTACAAGAATGTATTATGGCCCCCAAATTAAAATTAGAGTGTAGCCCTTGCTCACTGATGTCTGTAAACTGCTTTGCCAATGCCGTTTCTTTTCAAAATGCAGTACTGTTTTGTAGTAATCTAGGCATTAACCTGGGGACAAGGGCACAGTAAATTTAAAAGATTAATAGGATATGAGTCCCTTACTTCAAGGTTCTTACAATTTAGTGCCTGTAAATAACCCCAGGCATGATGTGGCACCAAAGGCAGGTGAATAATTCCACCAAGGCGGTCTTTGAGAAAACTTACAAAAGGTGAAGATGTTTATTTGGCAGCAGTTAAGGAAACCAAATGCAGACCATATATGAAAGAATATTAAAGAAGTATTGTTCATTTTGTTAGGTGTGATGATACTATGTTTACGTTAAAAAATACCCCCCCCTTTATAGAGATTATATATGAAAATATTTAAGGGGGAAACATCTTTTTAAATCTTTTTAATGTTTAATTTTTGAGAGAGAGAGAGAGAGAGAGAGAGACAGAGTTAGCAGGGAAGGGGCAGAGAGAGAGAGGGAGACACAGAATCCAAAGCAGGATCCAGGCTCTAAGCTGTCAGCACAGAGCCCAATGCAGGCCCAAACTCATGAGCTGTGAGATCATGACCTGAGCCTAAGTCGGCCGCCCAACTCAGGTAGAAAAAAATTTTGGGTTTTTTTGTTTGTTTGTTTTGTTTTTTTGTTTTTTGTGTGTGTGTGTGTGTTTTTTTTAAGTAAGCTCTAGGCCCAACTTGGAGCTTGAACTCACAATCTCAAGAATTGCGTGCTCTACCAACTGAGCCAGCCAGGTGCCCCGTAAGGGAGAAATATAATGACTGAGATTTACTTTTTTAGTTTTTAAACGTTTATTTATTGAGAGAGTGCAAGCTGGGGAGGGGCAGAGAGAGGGGGATAGAGGATCCAAATTGGGTCTGCTCTGACAGCAGAAGGCCCAATGTGGGGCTTGAACTCATGAACCATGAGATCATGACCTGAGCTAAAGTCGGAGGCTCAACAGACTGAGCCACCCAGGAACCCTGACTGAGATTTACTTTAAAATATTTCTGCTAAAAAAAAAACAAATGAAGCAGGGGCACCCAGATGGCTCATGGCTCAGTCCATTGAGCCTCCGACTCTTGTTTTCAGATCAGGCGATGATCTCACGCTTCATGGCTTTGACCCCCACATCAGGCTGACAGCATGGAGGCTGCTTGGGATTCTCTCTCTCTGTCTCTCTCTGCCCCTCCCCCACTTGCACTCTCTTTCTCAAAAATAAACATTTTTAAAAAAACACAAATGGTCAACTTTAGTAAAATATTAATTAGTCTAGGTGGTAAGTATGTGGGAGTTTTTTATACTATTCTATGTTTGAAAATGTTCAGAATAAAATGTTTTAAAAATTACAAATTGTATACACAGATACAACGTACCCATATAACCATTAAGATCTGCTTATTTCTATTTGCGGCAATGAGAATTAGACCCAGACAACCACACTTACCTTCCTTTAAATTAATGCCATTTTACTGACCTTGTGGGAGCTTCAAGGTCAATATGTAGTTTGTTTTTTTCCAGGATTACTTGCAGGCACAGCTCCCACCCTTCAAACTCTGGCAGCTCCCAAAGAACCCACTTAGGACACTCACCAGAATCACTGTCCGCATCTGCTCCAAAGCCTATAATTCCTTCAGGAAGCCTCCCCACCCCACCTTAATTGCCAGTAACTTCTAGAACCTTCTCTAGCTGATGCCCTTTACAGGGGTGTTGAACCATGGCTGCTTGGCTCCCAGTCTAAGAATTTCAACTTAGATTTTAACCAGCCCAGCTTAGTCTTTATAAGAAAAATATTTTTTGTTGAAATTCTTTCTGCCCATCCTTCAGTGTCTACCTAGTTACCAGGTTTAGTAAAAACTGCATTTGCTTAATTTTGGAATGTCTGGGAGTACACTATATTGTTTATAGCTGTTAATTGTGGCTCAGAAAAGAGTTTCGGCTCAGTGTATAGGGAAAGCTGTTCACACTTCCCAGGTGCTCGGAAGCTGAAGTATTCTTTTCTCACTGATTAAGAACACAGCTTTTACAAGTTGCCCAGAGCCATCTTCAAATCACATTAAAACTGATCCAAAGAAATCCTTGATCTGACTTCATTATTTATCAAGTTTTTCAATGAGAGGAGACACATGGTTTTTGTTCTCAGGGGGCTTCCAAAGTTTTGTTGAGAAGTTACCATTACAATTTAAAAAGACATTTTCAAATCAAAACTCAGTCTCTAAACAATGTGCAGGTACTACATTTCCAGTCTGGACACTAGAAACTTTTTCTAGGGAAAACAAGGAGTCCATAGCTAGAGTCTGAGTTAAGGGCCAAGATGTCTCAGCACTAGGATGGTGAAGCCTTAATGGCTACCTTACCCATAAAATTAGTAGCCGAGAGAACATGAATGGTCAGAATTCTAATAAGGTTTCTGGGTGTCTTCCCTACTATTCAAAAGGGGTCAGTTTGTTAGAATAATTTTAATTGCATTCTATTTTATGCCTATAAATAAGACCGGTCTTTTAATTATTCCCAAGTAGTGAGGTTTTGCTTAATCAACAGACCTGGTTCCAGTCAGAAATAGGAAACTTTCAGGGCACTTGGGTGGCTCAGTTGGTTGGACGGCTGACTGTGGCTTGGGTCATGAACTCATGGTTTGTGAGTTTAAGCCCTCGCATCAGGCTCTGTGCTGACAGCTCTGAGCTTCCTTCGGATCCTATCTCCCTCCCTCTCTCTCTCAAAAATAACTTAACATTACAAAAAACAAAACAAAACAAAACAGGGGCACCTGGGTGGCTCAGTCGGTTAAGTGTCAACTCTCAATTTCAGTTCAGCACATCATCTCCTGGTTCGTAGTTCAAACCCCAAGCACAGAGCCTGCCTGGGATTCTTTCTCTCTTCTCTCTGCCCCTCCCCTGCTCATGCTCTTTCCCTCTCTCTCAAAATAAATACACATTAAGAATTAAAAAAAAAAAAAAATAGGAAACTTCCCGACTGTGTAACATTTATAACTCGCATGTGTCATGCACTATGCTCTCCAGCACCCTACACTTGTTTTGAAGCACATCTTTGTTGTGCTTAATTCACTGCATGATTTGTCTGAGGTCTGTGCTCACAGCTGGCCTACAGCGGCATGTCCATCTCATCCATTTACACTCCAGCATCTCGTATGGCACCTCCTTGGTGAAGAAAGGCTCAGTAAGATGCTTACCAGACAGACACTGTTAAGTGAGAAAAACAAGTTAAGAGCTATACCATGCATTTTTGGTTTAAAAAAAAAGATCTACACATGCATAAGGGGCTAAAAGGTTAAATATCCAAGTATTTTCTTTGTGTTTATCTGTATTTTCTAACATTCTATTACTTTTGTAGTAAAAGGAAATAAAAACATACATATCACTAGCTCCTTAAAAATTGTTTAGAATTGCAAAAGGAAAATTACAGCTATACGTGGAGAAATTGGACAATACTGTGAACAAGTGATCAAAATCAACACCACCAATATGAGTAGACTCACGTGCTTCCAGCTGTAATCTCTGATAACACAGCATTTATGTAGTGCACCACTGGTGATGCATAGCCTGAATCTAGATGCAAAAGCAGGCAAACACAAATCAGAAGCCAGTGGTTCTATTAAGTAGTTAGTCTGTACTCTTCAAAAAATGTCAAGGTCTAGAAAGACTGAGGAACTGTTACAAATCTAAAGAGGTTAAAGATACATGATAACTAAATGCAATGTATGATCTGAGACTGGATCCTGTAACTAGAAAAACATTACTGTGGAGACCATAGATGAAATTTATAAGATTAAAATATTGTATCCATGTTAAATTTCCTGAGCTTGATAAATACACCATGGTTACATAATAAATAATCACATTTGTAAGAAATATCCACTGAAGGGGCGCCTGGCTAGCTCAGTTGGTGGAGCATGAGACTCAATCTCAGGGCTTTGAGTTCGAGCCCCATGTTGGGTGTAGAGATTACTTAAAAATAAAATCTTAAAAAATGTACACTGAAGTATCAAGGGGTAAAGGGGCATGATACATAAAATCTATTCTTAAATAGTTCTGAAAAATACTGTGTTTATGTATATATAAAAAAGGAGAAAGTAAATACGGCAAAATGTTAAAAATTGGTGATTCTGGTTTAAGAGAACATAAGAGTTCTTTGTACAATTCTTGCAACTTTCCTATAAGCAATCAACCCAGGGTGCTTGGGTGGCTCAGTTGGTTGAGCATCTGACTCCTGATTTTGGCTTAGGTCACGATCTAAGTGTTTCTGAGTTTGAGCCCTAGGTTGGGCTCTGCACTGGCAGATGGAACCTGCTTGGGATCCTCTGTCTTCCTTTCTCTTTACCCCTCCCCTGCTCTCTCACTCTCTCTCTCTCTCTCTCAAAAATAAACAAAACTTAAAAAAAAACCCAACCCCAAACAAACAAAAGCAACCACCATCCCCATTACAAAAATCAACATACATATACTCTCTTCCCAAATTATGGTATTTTCATATACTTTTTAGAAATAAGATGAACTTGAGCTTATCAGGTGCTTATCCCTTTTATTTACAGGAAATGATACACACAAACTCTAAAAATGCGAAGTTGCAAATCATAGAGCAAGTTCACAGTTCAATTAATCCTTGAGCAGGGATGTAACGTAATTTTTAAAAATCCTCTAAGTTAGATAATCCTTGTTCCTGAAATAAGTTTTCATATAAAGTCAAGTCCGCGTGACTTAAGGACGGTTTTATAGTCTTCAGTGATTTCAGGAAGTGCTCTTGTTTCACTGTGGTTGCGTCTAGTCCATTTTCTTGCAGAGCCAGCAAGGCAGCCTATAAGAGACAAACAATAGGAAGTAATTAATGTGCTTCATTTTTTACAATTTATGGCAATACTTCAAAACCTAAGTGTAAAAACCTCAGTCCCACTTCTCAGAATTCCAACACTCATGACCAAATATTAAAAAGTTAAATATGGTGTTTAAAAGTTGTCTCAATGGATCATCATTTCTTCTACATTAAACTCTAGCCTTAAATGGGAAAAAAGAAAATGCAAGTTGTAATAATAATATATACACTATGAGCCCATAAAAATATTTATAGATGAGAGACTATCTCCCTGACCTCAGAGTAGTTTTTTTGTTGTTTTTTTTTAAGTTTATTTATTTTGAGAGACAGTATGTGCACATGAATGGGGTAGGGGCAGAAAGAGAGAGGGAGACAGAGAATCCCAAGCAGGCTCCACACTGTCAGTGCAGAGCTGATGCAGGGCTCAAACTCACAAACCACGAGATCATGACCTGAGCCAAAATCAAGAGTCAGATGTTTAACTGATTGAGCCACCCAGGTACCCCAGAGTAGGAGTTTTTAAATAGGACACAACACTGATCATAAAGGAAAAGGTCAAACACATACTCTATAACATAGCAATTCTCTCTATAAGTATATATAGACACATACACAAGATTGTTCACAGCAGCACAATTTATAAAAAAAAGTCGTAACCCAAACGTTCAAAAGAATGAACACAGTATATTCATAAACCATAAAGTGATGGGCATGCACAAACTACTGTTATGCACAAAATCACAGATGAATTTCACAAACATAATCCTGAGTTAAAGAAGCAGACATAAAAGTATACAGTATGGTCCTATTTTTATAAAGTTCAAAAATATGCAAACTAATCTCCAGTGCTGGAAGTCAGAAGAGTACTTCCCTTTTGGGAGAGAGATTGGGAAAGCCCCAAGCGAAGCTTCTGGGGTATTGATAATGTTCTCTTTCTTGGTAGTTACGCAGTGTGTTCATTTTATGTTAATTCAGTGAACCATATCCTTATGGTCTGTGCACTTTCCTGAACAGTACATTTAATAAAAGGTTATGGAAAAGGAAACACCTACGATGGCTTCTTTTACTCTCAAAGTCTAAATTCCTTAAAGTGGCTTACAAGGACCTGTGTGATCTGGCCATTGTCCATCTCCTCAATAAAGGCATGTTATCTCTTACTCCAGTCGTCCGCACATTTTCTCCCCTCTCTTAGCCTGGTCAATGGTCTCACCATCCTTCCAATCTCAGTTTACACACGAGAGCCTTCTCTGATGCCCCCAAGTCTGGTTCAGTCCCACAACACCCTGAACTTCCTGATTCACCACATATTTTCAGTTGCCAACTGAGTACTACAATTTGCCTCTCTGCAACTTGCCATGGACCTGTAAGCTCTGGAAGGGAAGGGCAGTGGCGACATCTGTTTCACCTTCCACAGTGCCCACCCCATAGCAGTCCTTCAGTAAATGCTACCAAGTGAATGAAGATCTGAATAAATGAAGAAATGTTCTCAACCATATGTTCCTTCACTAATTAACTTACTTCTTTGCAAAGGTTTCCAAGATCAGCACCAGAGAAAAAACAGGTTTCTGCTGCTAGGTTTTCTAAGGAAACATCGGGTCCCATTGGCATGTTTTTGGTATAGACTTTCAAAATAGAAAGCCTGCCCTGGAACAAAATTAAAAGTAATATGTTTATAATCTTATAACATTTATGTGTGACACAAAGCTAGATTAAAATATTTCAAGGGAGTGTTTCCTGTCATACTACAGAGAACGTGTTATGTATATTTTAATGATTAAACAATAAGAAAGAATCACTTCTGAAGAGATAAGAAAAAGTACTTCATCAATGGCTCATATGACAATGGTACAAATAATGACATGATAAATTTCTAACACTTTTATCATCATTTTTAAAATAGCTGATGGTAGGGGCGCCTGGGTGGCGCAGTCGGTTGAGTGTCCGACTTCAGCCAGGTCACGATCTCGCGGTCCATGAGTTCGAGCCCCGCGTCAGGCTCTGGGCTGATGGCTCAGAGCCTGGAGCCTGTTTCCGATTCTGTGTCTCCCTCTCTCTCTGCCCCTCCCCCGTTCATGCTCTGTCTCTCTCTGTCCCAAAAATAAATAAACGTTGAAAAATAAAATAAAATAAAATAAAATAGCTGATGGTAGATATATTTCTTTAAGAGACATGATGAATCCCCTTCTTTTGGGTACAAATAGTGTTATCAGACATGGATTAAGAAGGAAACACATGACTTATCCAGACATAATTGAAAAATAAACAGACATTTAAATATTTATTTATTTATTTTTTAGGAAGGGAGGAAAAAATTCATTCTTTGTCATTAGTCTCTCCCTATCAGTGGCTGTAGATGTCAAGGGCAAAAGATTTACTGATTCTTTGACTATGGATACATTGTGTAATCACTCTAACGTCAGATTTTCCCACTGTAAAATAAGGATACAGATACATATATTCTCCAGACATTTTAGGATTCCTCCATTCTAGTTGTAAAATAATGTTGAGTATACCTAATAAGCTCGATATTTTTTCAGTCTGCCACAATAATGAAATAAGGCAACTACTTTTAACTTTTAAGCTTATGTTTCTCTGAAAATATGCCCAGAGTATCCAGCAAAAGCAGATCAAAATTATGACTTTATGAAGGGCCACCAGGCGAGGAAGAATGCAGAGCCCAGTGTAAGACACACACCAGGTACATATATATCCAGTTTGGGATTCAATGCTGCCAGGCTCCTTACAGCTCCAACACTGATGTATTAAGAATCCTAACATAGAGTAAAACATGTACAATTACCTTTTCATCTGGAGGTGGAATATAAATAATCTTATCTAATCTTCCAGGTCGTAATAAGGCATCATCTAATACATCAGGTCTATTTGTTGCAGCAACAATCATGACATTTCTATTAAAAACTTCTTGCAACTCTAACTGAGGGAAAATACACAACACAAAACTAATGTCAATAAGTTGTTCGTTATTACATTTTTAAGAAATATAGATAAGAAGGGTCCATTTATTTTTAAATAAGCATATCCTTTTCTTGGGACGGGAATGCTTATACCCCCTTCTTGATCTCAAGGTATGCAAATACAAATTATTAACCAAAGAACTACTTTCTGTGTGTGGTGAAAGAACTGGCCAATCCTGGGGGACATCTCTCCATGTGAGAACCAATGGAAAGCCTACACCACAGCAGAGAACACCTACTGAATGTACCTGAGCCCCAGTGAATGATTGGTAGATGACTTGAAAAGACAAAGCATATGACTAACAGGTAGAGATGTATGGCTATGAAACACCCTGGCTCTAATGTCCTAGAAGATGGAGATCTACTTTACTTTGTATTTATTTTTCTTTCCAGAGGCAGAAATATGACAACATAAGCTGAAGATGGGTAAATCCTAGATGAAGGTAAGAAATACCGAAAAGCAGTCAGGGCAAGGCCTTACACAGGCTAAGCATTCAAAATTGTTTGTTGCGAGTTCAAAAAGTCCAGGACCTGATGGCTTCAAAGGGGAAATCTACCAAACTTTTAAAGAAGAGTTAATACCTGTTCTTCTCAAACTATTCCATAAAATAGAAGAAGGAAAACTTCCAAATTCATTCTTTGAGGCCAGCATTACCCTGATACCAAAACCAGATAAAGATACCACAATAAAAGAGAACTAAAGGCCAGTATCTCTGATGTACATGAATGCAAAAATCCTCAACAAAATATTAGCAAACTGAATCCAACAATATATTAAAAAAAATCATTCACCACAATCAAGTGGGATTTATTCCTGGGATGCAAGGGTGGTTCAATATTCTCAGATCAATCAATGTGATACATCAATAGAGAAAGGACAAGAACCATATGATCCTCTCAATAGATGCACAAAAAGCAACTGACAAAGTACAACATCCATTCATGATAAAAACCCTCAACAAAATAGGTTTAGAGGGAACATACCCCAACATAATAAAGTCCATATATGAAAAAAACCACAGCTAACATCATACTCAGTGATAAAAAAAAAAAAAAACTGAGAGCTTTTCCCTAAGGTCTCAAGAACAGGACAGAGATGTCCACTCTCAACTACTTTTATTCAACACTGGACTAAAAAAGTCCTAACCACAGCAATCAGGCAACAAAAAGAAACAAAGGCACCAAAAATGGCAAGGAGGAAGTAAAACTTTCACTATTCACAGACGACACGATACTATATTAAGAAAATCCAAAAGACTCCACCGAAAGACTGCTAGAACTGATAAATGAATGCAGTAAGGTTGCAGGATACTCAAAGTACAGAAATCCATTGCATTTCTATACACTAATAATGAAACAGCAGAAAGAGAATTTAAAAAACAATCCCATTTACAACTGCACCAAAAGTAATAAAATACCGAGGAATTAAACTTAACGAAGGAGGTGAAAGCCCTGTGTACTCTGAAAATCATAAAACACTGATGAAAGAAATTGAAGAATGAAACGACATCCCATGCTCATGGACTGGAAGAACAAATATTGTTAAAATGTCTATACTACCCAGCAATCTACAGATTTAATGCAATCTCTATCAAAATACCAACAGCACTTGCCATAGAACTAGAACAAGAATGCTAAAATTTGTATGGAACTACAAAAGACCGCAAAGTAACCTTGAAAAA
Organism: Herpailurus yagouaroundi; assembly: GCF_014898765.1. Taxonomy (NCBI): domain Eukaryota; kingdom Metazoa; phylum Chordata; class Mammalia; order Carnivora; family Felidae; genus Herpailurus; species Herpailurus yagouaroundi. The sequence goes on along the minus strand of NW_024412415.1, from coordinate 11,693,396 downwards.
GAAAAACAAAGATGGAAGCCTCATAATCCCAGATTTCAAATTACACTACAAAGCTGCAGTAATCTAAACAGTATGGTACCGATGGTATTGGCACAAAAATAGACACATAGATCAATAAAACAGAATAGAAAGCCCAGAAATAAATTCACAATTATATGGTGCCTTTGCCTCAACAAAGGAGGCAAGAATATGCAATGGGAAAAAGACAGTCTCTTCAACAAATGGTGTTGGGAAAACTGGACAGCTACATGCAAAAGAATGAAACTGGACTATTTTCTTACACCATACGGAAAAATAAACTCAAAATGAATTAAGGACCTAATTGTGAGACCTGAAACCATAAAAATCCTTAAAGAGAGCACAGGCAGTAATTTCTCTGCATCAGCTATAACAACATTTTTCTTGTCTCCTGAGGCAAGGGAAACAAGCTTTCAGAGACAAAGCACGAGTGGGGAAGAAGCAGAGAGAGAAGGAGACACAGAATCTGAAGCAGGCTCTAGGCTCTGAGCTGTCAGCACAGAGCCCGACACTGGGCTGGAACCCACAAACCATGAGATCACAACCTGAGCAAAAGTTGGACACTTGGGGTGCCTGGGTGGCTCAGTCGATTGAGCGTCCAACTTCGGCTCAGGTCATGATCTCATGGTCCGTGAGTTCGAGCCCGGTGCCGAGCTCTGTGCTGACAGCTCAGAGCCTGGAGCCTGCTTCAGATTCTGTGTCTCCCTCCCTCTGCCCCTCCCCCACTCATGCGCGTGCTCTCTCTCTCTCTCTCTCTCTCTCTCTCTCTCTCTCTGTCAAAAATTAATAAACCTTAACAAAAATTAAAAAAAAAAAAAGTTGGACACTTAACCTACTGAGCCACCCAGGCACCCCTACTGTAGCATTATATAACAGCCAAATTACAGAAGCTGCCCAAGTATCCACTGATAGATGAATGGATAAAGATATGGTATATATACAATGGAATATTCAGCCATAAAAAAGAATGAAGTCCTGCCATTTGCAACATGAATGACTCTAGAGAGTATAATGCTAAGTGAAATAAGCCAGAGAAAGACAAATACCATATGATCTCACTCATATGTGGAATTTAAGAAACAAAACAAATGGACACAGGTAAAAAAAAAAAAAGAGAGAGAGAGAGAAACAAACCAAAAAACAGACTCTTAACTATAGAAAACAGAGGGGAGGGGAGGAGGCAGGGTGGGTGGTGAAATAGGTGATGGGGATTAAAGAGTAATCATGATGAGCACTGAGTAATACATGGAATTGTTGAATCACCAAATTGTATACCTGAAACTAGTATAACACTATATGTTAACTACACTGGAATTAAAACATTTTTTTCTTTTCAATTGAACTGAATAATCAGAGTAGTTCACCATTAATGTGATCTCTCAAAGTAGTGAATTCCCTGTATCTGCAAAATTTTAGCAGAGGTGAGTGAACACCTGTCAGATGCTGTAGAAGGAATTCCTGTGTTACAAGAAAATTTGATTAGAAAATCTCATGGGTCCCTTCAGATTCTAGTGTCATATATTTCTAAAGAGCTGTAAGACTCTCCCGTGGAATGATTTTTCAACTGGGAAACAAGTAAAAACAAGGAAAGAATAAAAGAAAACGGATCTGTTGGGTAATTTAAGGGTATCAAACTCTATATAGGAAGAGACTCAGAAAGGGAAGAAGGGGCTTCTGAAGGTCATTTTAATTTCATTATAAGCAAGGAAACCATTCCTCAAGAAAATCGGAAGTTGTGAATTACTAAGATCATTGGTAATAACAATGTTTTGTTTTGTTTCATATAAAAACTTTTAGAAAGGGATGAACACTGGTTCTTCAGGATATAAAAATAAGAATAAACCCCTTTTCTATGCAATATGTAACGTTAGGTTTCTAAATCTCAGGAAAAATAAAATTCACATTCATATATATTTAAGATAACTTATTATAAAATTTACCTCATCTTTTCTAGCCAAATCACAATTTTTAGCAGCTCTGTAAACATCCAGCCAAACTGAAATTACATAATTCCTTCTATGAGATGAATCCACATAGGGAAAGCTAGTGTATATGCACTGTATTTAATATTGGCCTGGGTTTTGTATATTCTGGCTAATAAATACCTCTTCGTTTTTTCTCAGCTCCTTGTATTTACCCTGTTGATCTGATTTACTTCCTCTTCTCTCTGTAGTCTTCAGTCCTACACCATCTAATTCATTCAGGAGAACAGAAAGAACACGCTCTTGAACATTACATTCTGTTTTCCTAATGGATCGAGAGCCCAAGATTGAATCAATTTCATCCAAAAACACAATTGCTGGAGTATTTGCTCTTGCTTGTCGAAATACCTTTTGTTGGGAAAATAAAATTATTGAAAAGCTATACATTACTCAGTATTCAAGTGAATATATGCTTTATGTATTACTACTTATAATTTTTTAAATGTAAAAAGAAGAGAAAGCTGCTACATGTTTAAGAATTGGGGAATGAATAGAACAAGAAAGAATAGAGTATTATGTACAGGTTAAAAATCATATTTTCAAAACATTTAATACTATGGAGTTTTAAAAATGATGATTTTAAAAAATCGTGATGAAGATATAATCTGCCCTCAAATTTAAAATAAAAGCAAAAAAATAAAGGAAATTCACCAAAACGTTAACAGTAGGTAGAGATTACAAAGGATTTCTTACCTAACACTTTCCTATATTTCCTAAATTTTCTATAAACAAATATACATAACTTTTCTAGTTGAAAAAAAGGCCAGTAATATTTTTAATAACTAAGGTGTATCCTTAAGGCATATCTTGAAAATTCAAAAGAACACTTAAGTATATGGGGGAAAATAAACAAACAAACCTGAGACAAGACTTTTTCTGAATCTCCAACAAAAGGAGAAAAGAGATCAGCTCCACTCACTGAAACAAAAGAGCAATGACAGCTTGTGGCCAGGGCCCTCACCAGGGTGGTTTTAGCACATCCAGGGGGACCATACAGGAGAACTCCCTTTGGCTGTGTCAGGCCCATCCTGACAAATTCCCGAGGGAATTTTAGAGGCCACTCAATACTCTGTAAGTACACAAAAAGAGACAATTGTTTTAGTATAATGATAAAACATCATATGATCCAGTAAATTCAAGTGTTCACTCAACAATTCTCAGGTACCTGTTATGAGCTGGAAATGCAGTCCACTCTCCACACAGCAACCAGTGATCTTATAACCTAACTCAGGTCACATCATTTCCTGCTTCAAATCGTACAGTGACTTCCCATCAGAATTAGAATAAAAGCCACATCTGAACTTCTTCCTACCACTCCTTCCTATTACAAGGCCTTATGCAGCCTGTTTCCCAAACACCCCAGTTTGTTCCCATCTCAGGGCCTTTGTTTGCTATTCTTTCTCTGCCTGAACACTCCTTCAAAATCTGTGTGGCTATCCCTCATCATTCAGTCTCAGCTCAAATGTCATTTCCTTGGAGAGGTCTTCCCAACTACTTTAATTAAAGCAGACCCACCCCCATCCCCGCCCGCCAATCTATGCTACTGCCCATCTTTTACTTTGGGAGCACTTACTCATTCACTATCTGAAATTATTATTTTTCCATGTTGGGTTTGTCATTCGGCTCTGCTAGAATGTAAATAAAGTTTACCACTTAAATTCCCATACCTAGAATGACACCTTCACAAAGTAAGCATTCTACAAATGTTAACTAAATAGTAAACAAGTCCCCATTACCTCTGAGTATGTGGTTTTACTGTCATCATACTTTTATAGATGCAGAAGCTCAGACTTACAACAGTGAAGTAATTCACCCAGGTCTTATTTCTAGTGAGGCAGCAGAACTAAGGCTGTCCCCCTCCCCACCCCCCCCACCAGGCAATGTAAATCAGGAAGTGCAAACTCTTAACTACTGATGTATTGTCTTTCTATTAAAAAAGGATAAGATCCCCGTAGCAAGGGAACTCAGATTTTAGTTAGGGAGGCAGGCTTGTAAACTAACAATGAGGCCAGAAAACGGCATTCCACCGGGAATGAACAATACACACAGAGACACTTGAAACTCTTATTCATCCCAACAGTAAGTAGTAACAGAAAGGAGAATAGGGGAAGCAAGGAGTAATGGAATGAAAGTGGAAGTAGGAGTCAGATTGGGTTAAGCCTTGAAAGTTTTAGTCAGCACTGAGGAAGCAGGATGGAGAATGGACTGGAAAGAAAGAAACAGAAGCAGGGCGACCAGTTAGAAGTCTCTTGCAATAATTCTGACTACAAAAATAGTAAGGCTGGATGTGTCACAGGCACTGGAAAGGGTAGATGTGAAACATAAAATTAACTCTTTTATGCAGGGACCATGTTTCTCTGTCTCTCTCTTTTTTTTTTTTTATTAATGTTTTTATTTATTTCTGAGAGAGGAGGGAGACAGAATGTGAGCTGGGGAGGGATAGAGAGAGAGAGAGGGAGGCACAGAACCTGAGGAGGCTCCAGGCTCCAGGCTCCAAGCTGTCAGCCCAGAGCCCAATGCGGGGCTTGAACTTGCGAACCCTGAGATCATGATCTGAGCCTGAAGTCAGATGCTTAACTGACTGTGCCACTCAGGCGCCCCTGCAGGGACTATGTTCTAAATCCAAAGGGGAACTTACGTGCACATATGGCACGACCCCTGCATTTAGAAGACAGGTTTCTGACTTAGGAGATGGGTTGCTGGCTTTATTCACAGAGGTAGAGAATCCAGGTGTGGAGGGTGGGTTGATTAGCTGAGCTATGGATGTCCTGAGTTTGAGATTCCTGGAAGTTACCTGGTAGGCAGACAGCTAAGTAGTTCTGATGATCAAAAGAACTATCTGTGTTGGATATAAAGATTTTTGAGTTAACAGTTTTCAGGGGACAGCTAAAGCCCTGGATATTGAGATCATGGACTCACAGAATGCAAAAAGAGGATTCCTAGGAGCTTGGAGTACTAACACTTATGGCAACATTAAGGAACGGAATGTTCAGAAAGGCAAGAAAGCTTAACATCTCAAAGCTAAAGAAATAGTGTTCGCAACAGGAAGTGTGGCTGATCTCTCACGCGCTTTGTGAAGATTAAATGAGACAATGCATGTAAAAAATTAGGGAATGTTATAAATGCACTGGTCCACGGACACAAGGATTCTAGGGTTCACTGTAGATATAGCTTCTAGTTATGATGAATAAATTGTAGTGATACTTATACATCAGTCTTTCGTATGGGGTTAGAGAAATCTAGTTCCTTATGGCAGGATCACCTGAAGGTAAATGAACAAAATTAATTTCTGAAACTGCAGTGCCAGTGACAGGATCTGGAGAGTTGTGCTCCTTAGCATCCACTGTGAGAACCGTAGCCACCCAGGCCATACTGTGTATTATAACTTTGTGCTTTTATCAGTCCCAGGGCAAACTCGGGCCTGTAAACTAAAAATCTGTGTTTGTACCACCCACAAACTAAGAACCACTCTTACACTTTTAAATGCTTGAAAAGAGGGGCGCCTGGGTGGCGCAGTCGGTTAAGCGTCCGACTTCAGCCAGGTCACGATCTCGCGGTCTGTGAGTTCGAGCCCCGCGTCAGGCTCTGGGCTGATGGCTCAGAGCCTGGAGCCTGTTTCCGATTCTGTGTCTCCCTCTCTCTGCCCCTTCCCCGTTCATGCTCTATCTCTCTCTGTCCCAAAAATAAATAAACGTTGAAAAAAAATAATAATAAATGCTTGAAAAGAAAATCAGAAGAATATTTTGTGACGTGTGACAATTATGATTTCAGTGTCCATAAATAAAGTTCCATCAGAACGCAAGTAGTGATTACATATTGTCTTTGGCTGCTCTCATGCCATGAATACCGAGTTGAGTGGTTGCAATAAAGACTGTATGGCCCACCAAACCTAAAATGTTTACTCTCTGGCCCTCTACAGAAAAAGTCTGCTGACTCCATTCTAGGTTATACAGTCTTTAAAGAAAACAACAAACAAGAGAAGGTTGAGGTAGGAAAATATGATGAATGGTATCTGACACCTATAGAAGCCCAGTTAAAAACAACGACTGAGAAGTAACCCTCGGATTCAGATGTTAGGATGGCATTAGTTTCAGCAAGTGCGGTTTGTCTTCATCACAAAAGTGTTAACACTTCAACTCTACCATTCTACTGGCGCAAGCAAACTCTATCACCTGTTTTAACTTCAGTTTTACATCTTCGAGGCCACCAATCTGCTCCCAGCCAACAGGCTTGATGTCCATCAGTCCAATGACACTTCGAAAGGATGAGGGTTGAATCTTTTTAAAAGCTTCAAGGAAGTCTGCTTCATCAATGGTCGGGTTGTCCTGGTTCTGAAGAAATATGCCCCAAAAAGCAAAATCAGACCAAAAATTACAGGGCCTTTTTGTGATACAAGAGCACAATTACTTCTTCTTCTTTTTTTTTTTAATCTTCTTTTGAATTATAAATCTATTTTGCTATCATTATAAAGAATCCTACACACACAATACAAAAAAAATGAAAAGTCTCCTCTCCTCTCCCAGCTCTCCCCACTAACATCTCTAGAGAAAGTCAACCACTCTCTGTGTATGCCACTAGTATGTTTTATGATGGTAAGGACACATACATCTTTTCAAACAGATACATAAATGGGACACCACTGTACAAATTAACCTGCACTTTTGTGCCACTTATGTTAGAAATCTTTTCTATCAATTAATATAGTTCAACCTCACTCTTTCTGACACTGCTGTATGAGTGTACCATAATTCAACTGCATCTTTCTGTTGAATGTTAGGTTGTTTCCAGTATTTTGTTATTAAAAACAAAGCTACAGGTGAAAGTGCTTGTGCACATGTTCAAATATTTTATATAATTTCCTCCAAGTAGAATTACTGGATTTAAGAGTATGCACATTTATGATTTTGACAGGTATTATCACACTGCTCTCAAAGCTGTACCAATAAAATAAAGCTGTTCTTCCCATACCTCTCCAGCACTGGAGATCACCAAACTTTTAAATTTCTGCCAGTGTGATAGAGGAAATCGTAACCACTATTGCGTTCATTAAATTTCTTCAATCAAGAGTGAGGTAGAGGGAATGATGGAATTAGAAAGTTAGCTATTTTGCAACCATTTAAAGTAAAGGCTGTTGGGGCAAGAATCATCTATGGGTACAAAAAAGGGGAGGGAAGTATGCCAAGGAGCATGATCTCAAAGGGTCTCTTCACAGATTTATTAGTTACAAAGGGAAACACACCACTATACAGTGGAGAAACTGGACAAAACTTGGACTGGCTAATCACGTCAATCACCGATGAGAGACATCACCAACGAGGGGCACGCAGACATCCTGTGCCTTCATGTGTATTACCCTAAGGACACACTATCACTTATGGAGTATTCCAAATGGGCATGCATAAGCTGAACCTGACTATGAACAAATATCAGACAAACCCAAATTGAAAAGCATTTTATAAAATCACTGACCTAAAATGTCAATGTAAAATGTGTCATTTAAAAAAGCTAAGGGAGTACTGGAGATTAAAAGAAACTAAAAACTAAGTGCAATATGTTAACCTGAACAAGATCCTGTATTGGAGGGGAAAAAATGCTAAGATGATTGAAACAACTACCAAAATAAGAATATGGGCTGTAGATTTGATAACGTTTTGTGTCCGTGTTAAATTTCATGAATATAATGATTATACATAATCATATTGTGGTCACGTATAAAGACATACTTGTTCTTAGGAAATAGATAACTAATGGGATATGATGCATGCAACCCATCCTCAATTGATTCAGAAAAAATAAGTAATATGTATACACATATACAATTAGAGACAGAGAAGGAGAGAGAGAATGATAAAGCTAATTTGGCAAAATGTTAACAATTGGTGAATTTGGATGGAGGGTTTAGCAGGAGTTTTCTATTTTGCAACTTTCCTTCAAGTTTTTAATTATTTCAAAATAAAAAGTTAAAAAATAACTGAAAGAGACTAATTTTTAAAGAAAGTAGAGGATTTTTCACATTTTAAAAAAAATTTTTTTTTTTTAACATTTATTTATTTCTGAGACAGAGAGAGACAGAGAATGAACAGGGAAGGGGCAGAGAGAGAGAGGGAGACACAGAATCTGAAACAGGCTCCAGGCTCTGAGCTGTCAGCACAGAGCCCAACGCGGGGCTCGAACTCACGGATCGTGAGATCATGACCTGAGCTGAAGTCGGACGCTTAACCAACCAAGCCACCCAGGCGCCCCAAGGATTTTTCACATTTATTGGCTGCTTTTACTGTCTCCCACCTGTTCATATTTTATTACCCATTTTCTCTTAGATTGTTGGTCTTATTGATCTGTGAGAATTCTTTCTATATCAAGGTAATTGGTCTTTTTGTCAGAGGCCAAAGTATTTTTTCCCAGTCTGTCTTTTGTCTTGTCTTTGTTTATATATTGTTTTGCCATTCCCAAATCGTCAACTTAGTAAACCATTTCCTTTTTGGCATTAGGTTTTATGTTATGCTTAGAAAGTCCACCTTCACTTTAAGATTACATTGTGGAGAATCTTGCAATTTCCTTGATCATTCTAGTGAAACAGATTTTTTGTTACAGTTAAAAACTGCTTATATTTATAGTATCTATTTGTAATATCTGTACTATATTTAAGATTTACCCTCATATCAAATTCTGAACACTTAGTTGTCAAAAAAACTCCCATTTTCTTTCTTTTTAAAAAAATTTTTTTAACATTTATTTATTTTTGAGACAGAGAGAGACAGAGCATGAATGGGGGAGGGTCAGAGAGAGAAGGAGGCCCAGAATCTGAAACAGGCTCCAGGCTCTGAGCTGTCAGCACATAGCCCGACGCGGGGCTTGAACCCACGGACCGCGAGATCATGACCTGAGCTGAAGTCGGAGGCCTAATTGACTGAGCCACCCAGGCGCCCCAAAAATTCCCATTTTCAACAAGAAACTATTCTATCCCATTTATATAAGATTATATAAGTACATACATATATAGAAAGAGAGAGAGAGAGAGAAAGAGAGCTATTCTGAACAATGTTCCTAAAAATTAGAATCTCTGGGAGGTGAGATTTCATGCAATTTTTACTTTCTTTATAATATTTTTATTTTGTTTAATTTCTCACAAAGAAAACTATTAAATAATTTTTTTAATAGTTTTTTTTTTCCTAACTGGCTAGGAGTATTAGATATTGGGTACCTGAATTATTTTTTTAATGTTAATTTATTTTTGAAAGAGAGAAAGACACACAGAATGCAAACAGAGGAGGGGCAGACAGAGAGGGAGACACAGAATCTCAAACGGGTTCCAGGCTCTGAGCTGTCAGCACAGAGCCCGACACAGGGCTCAAACCCACGAACTGTGAGATCATGACCTAAGCCACCCAGGCACCCCCTAACTAATTTTTAAGTAACACTAACTAAGATCACTTATATGTATATTATCTCACTTGATTCTAAGAACTCTTTTAGGCAGATAAAATTCTTTCCCCTGTGTGTGTATGTATTAAACTCTATTTCAAACCCTTTAATGGGATTACTTCACAAAAAGCTGAACAAACTTCAATGCATCCCTTGTCTGCCCTGGTATAGATGGAGGCAGCAGTAGCCCCTCAGCTGCCAGAGGGGTAAAGAAGAAAAAGGTGAAGCCAGTACCTTCCCAGATGCCTCTGTCCCTTCTTCCTTTTTGCCTTTCTTCCTTCCACTTCCCCTGGTTGTTTATGAACTCAGCCATCACCTGTGGTAGCTATGCCTGGGCAGGCCCCTCCTGAAGTAGCAGCTGGCTGGTCCACCTAAGCCAGGGTGTTTAAGGTCAAACCTGGAACTTCAAAGCAGAGGGAATCCTAAATGTAAATCTCCCTTCCCAAACGCTGGTGCTCTCATCCTCCCTTCAAAAGGCATATATTCTCACACCTCTATGCATGAGAAGTGTCATTAAGTCTTCAAGCAGTTTTGGTTCTGAACCCAGAAGAAGAGAACTTACAAGTTCACATAACTCCTTCCCACCTTCAGAGTACATGTAAAAATAAATGGAAATGAGGAAGGATGTAAATTATATAGGTAACAAGGTTTTCCAAACCTTGGATGATAAATCATCCTTTTATAATTTAAACAAACTAAAAACTGGTTTTTAAAAATTGCAAGATTAAAGGCAATTTTAATGTTATAATAGTTACAATAGAGATCGAAAACTTTGTCCTAGAATCCTCCGGGTGCTGAAATTAATTTTTTTCTGAAGGGGTTTAAGGATTAATGACTACTTATTACATACAAAGTGAAGAGATTTTCCAATCCATAGTGTTGAAAACTATTATATTTAAAGCTAACATCTTATGGGGCGCCTGGGTGGCGCAGTCGGTTAAGCGTCTGACTTCAGCCAGGTCACGATCTCACGGTCCGTGAGTTCGAGCCCCGCGTCGGGCTCTGGGCTGATGGCTCAGAGCCTGGAGCCTGTTTCCGATTCTGTGTCTCCCTCTCTCTCTGCCCCTCCCCCGTTCAGGCTCTGTCTCTCTCTGTCCCAAAAATAAATAAACGTTGAAAAAAAAAATTTTTTAAATTTAAAGCTAACATCTTAAATATTTTAAAGAAAGGTAGTCATGAATTAAGGATTTCAATGTCAAAGACAAGTTTAGAGAAAAATTCCAGGTGCCCAATCTTCTCCTGGGTTAGAAAAGTTTACTTTCAAAAAAAAAAAAGAAAAGAAAAATTTATTTTCCCTACAAAATATTTATTAATAAGGAAAAAACAGATGGAATGGGAACACAGTATTTCTGTGACCCTTCTGCCAAAAATGCAAAAACTGAATCCAATCATGAGGAAACATCAGTGAAACCCAAACCAAGGAATACTCTACAGAAAAAATAACCTGTAGTCTTAAAAAGTTAGCCATTAAAAAGACTAAAAATGGTTCTAGGTTAAAGAATATTAAGAAATCAGGATAACTAAATGCAATGTGTAATCTTGGATTACTATTTTTTTTTCCTTTTTAAATTTCTGCTAGAAAGGAAATTAATAGGATAGAGTGAAATTTGGATAAGGTCTACAGAGATTATACAAAAGTATCATGTCAGTGTTAATTTCCTCATGTTGATAATTATACTGTGGTTCAAGTCTTTGTTTTTAGAAAATATATACTTAAGATTTTAAGGTTAAAGGGACATCATGGCTACAGTACATTCTCAAATGTTTCACACACACACTAGACATATATATATCATATATATGACATATATATGAAGAGAAATATATATGTACGTACATACATATAATAACACAGAAGACAGAAAGATAAAGCAAAACTGGAAAAATGCTACATTTGGAGAATCCAGGTAAAGCACATACAGAAATTGTACTGTTTTTACAACTTTTCTCTAAGTCTGAAATTGCTTCAAAATAAACAAAACCAAAAATTAAAAAGAAATACATTTGATTCTTCTGGGGGCCACGCTATCTTTTCCCTAGCTGCTCTGGGCTTCTGCACTAGGCAGTTCCCTTTGGCAATGAGGGAAAATGTCCTGGTAGACCTGAAAGACTCAGCCCTCTATCCCCACCTTCCGTCTTATGCTATTCCCATGGAGCGGAGATGTAGAAATACAGGTAAGAAATAACTGTGGAAGGTATCAAAAGTTCCAAAAAAAATGTACTTACCACTTGTTTAATCCCAAATTAATTTGCTGTATTAATGAAAAGGCCAACATACACAGTCATAAATCAGTGCTTCCTACCTTCTTACTATGAAGGAGAGCGTGCAGGGCAGCTTCTCTACAAAGTGCAGTCAAGTCCGCACCAACATAACCAACTGTCATTTCTGCAAGGAGGCTCAAATCGACTTGACTGGAGATGGGCATCTTTGAGGTAATCACCTGGAGTATCGCCTTTCTTTGTTTAAGTGTGGGAGTCCCAATGACAACCTATATGCAAAGCAAAAAAAGAGAAATTAAAGCTTACACAGCTTAAAACATTGTATAATATTTATATCCTCTCAAAAGTGTATACTTACTGAGCAAATCTGGCACTACAACTATGTACTCTTAAGGATGCCATAGATTCTGAATATATTAAAATCCTAATTTTCCAGAGGAGTAACACTGGCTGGATAGTTGCACAATGAAAATTACATACAGATCTTCCTCACCTTAAGATGGGGTTACATCCCAATAAATGCATCATAAGTTGGAATTACAGTAAGCGGATAATGCATTTAATATACCTAACGTACTGAACATCACAGCTTAACCTAGCCTACTTAAATATGCTCAGAGCACTTACATTATCAGCCGGTGGTTCGGCAAAATCATCTAGCACAAAACCTATTTTACAATAAAGTTTTGAGTATCTCATACAATTTATTGAATACTGTATGAAAGTGAAAAACAGAATGTTTGGATGAGTATAAAACGGTTGTCAACGTGTCAGCTGTTTACCCTCATGATACCGTGGCTGCCCAGCATCACAAGAGAGCATTTTACAGTATATTACTAGCCTGGCAAAAGATCAAAATTCAAAATACGTTTCCTACTGAATGACTATGGCGTTCACACCACCATAAAATCAGAGGCCCTCTGTATGTCATTTAACAACATTTTGTTATTTTTTACAACTTCCCAAGTTCTACCAACCAAGGGTGCAACAGTAAACCAGATAGTCTAGGTCCCTGCCCTTATGGATTTTATTCAGGAGACAAGTACTAGATGATGCAAAAAAGAAACAAATGTGCTCTAGTTCTGCACAGATTAAGCTAAAAGTGTGCAATTATCATCTGTCTCTTTAGATTCCTAACACAAAGTTCAAATATCACTTAACCACTATTCAAACTATTTAATCAGGAATCAATTTGGGACTAAAGCTTGTAAAATAGTTCAGCTTTTGAGTACTCAATCTTTCTGGCAACTCAGGGAGCAATTGTGGGTAATTTCTCACTTGTGGGTCAGGATGCTGGTGTCCTGACAATGAATGAATAAGTCCAGAATAATTAATGCCTGCTTTGATTTAGATCTTCCCCGACTTCTCCCTTTTTATTTCAACACACTCATTTCTTGAAGCTATCCTAATTTTAATTCTCATTCCAAATCCATAAGAGTTGAACACACTTATAGCTGAACTAGTTCCCTAAAAAATTAACATTACTGGTGGTACTCATCTTCAGGACCTGCACAACAAAACTCATCCCTAAAGGCCACCTTGCTTCTCAATTTGACTCGGGAAAAACAGGTCCCGGCTCACAGATCACACAAGGACAGAGAACAGGTTCTCTGCACCACACAAAGCCCCACTCCAGCCTCACCGACTGCCAAACCTAAGTGGCAACCGCCTAGGGGCAGCCAATCAAGGCCAGAAGAGGCCGAGGTTCCAGGAACAGAGGTCTGACTGGCCCCGCCTGTTTACCTCTCGGTCAAATCTCCCCGGTCTGCGCAGCGCTGGGTCTAGAGCGTCCGGCCGGTTGGTGGATGCCACGACCACCACCTCGCGGTCCCCACTGATGCCGTCTAGCAGCGTCAACACCTGGGCCACCACGCGGCTCTCGGGGGCTCGGTGTGGGCCGCCCCGCCGGGGACACAGGGCGTCCAACTCGTCCAGGAAGAGGAGGGTGGGTCTGCGGCTGGCCAGCTCTCGCGCGCGCCGGAAGACCTGCCTGACGTTCTCCTCGGTCTCCCCGGGCCGGGCGCCCTGTAGCGCTGGGGCGCTCACTGCCAGCAGCTCCGCGCCCGCTTCCCGGACCACGGCCCGCACTAGCTGAGTCTTGCCCACTCCGGGGGGACCCGCCAGGAGCACCCCGCGAGGCACTGCCAGCCCCAGGGCCGCCAAGGTGCGAGGGTAGCGGAGTGGCAGGCTGAGGAGCTCCCGCAGCGAGTCGGCCGCCTCCGAAAGGCCCCCCAAGGGCACCTCGGGCCGTGGCTCCGCTTCCGACGGAGGCACCCCGCTGAGACCGATGCGGGTGCGAGGAGTGACTAGCCCGGCCGGATCCGGGCTGGGCGCCCCGCTGACGATGTGCAGCGCGGCTACGGGACCCGGGGCGCCCGGCGGAGCGGTCACCACGTGGCCCCGGGAGACAGGTCGGTTCCTGAGAAGCTCCTGCGCCGCCTCCAGCACCGCGGCTGGATTCGAGGCACCGGGCGCGCCCGCCCCCTCCCGCAACACCGGCCACACACTGAGGTGCCGCAGCGACGGGCAGGACACCAGGCGGAGGCTGCTTAAGCGGAGATTCCCCCGGAACACTGAAGCCTCCACGGCCGCCCCGGGGCTCGCGCACTGCGGATCCAGTTGCACAAAGCCGTCTGCTCCGTCCCGCCGCAGCCAGGCGGTGCAGACGCAGGAGCCGCCGTCAGGCAGAGAGATCTTCACCGCCGAGCCCAAGTGCGCGCCCAAGGCGCGGAGGGCGGCCGGGCCCAAGCGACAGCGCTGAGTGCCCCTGTCCTTAGCGTCTAAGGGTAGCACCTTTAAGAGCGGCTCTTCAGGAAGGGGACCTGAGTCCGGAGCCATTGCCCACAGAGAAACTGAAGCCGAGGAAAGTGAGATAGGAATTCCACCCGGCCTGGGAAAGCGCGAACACCCCGGTCTTCGGCCGGAAACAGGTGACGCGCATGCGTCAGTGATGGCCCTCAGTTGCCAGTCCCTGAGCGGAAGCGGAAAGGGCCAATCGGAATTTAGACTGTGCTGTGGCTGTCGATGTTGTGGTGTTGGATTTGACAAAACTCAGTGGCCCATTCCAGAACTTTAAGGAAAAGGCTTTAGTTATGGGTGTCTGGGAGGCCGCGTAAGCTAGCTTCAGTAGGCCATTAAGCATATATATATATACCGGTGACTTAGAGAGGCCCCGCATAGCATGCTCTCCCTGGCTGTCAGATCGAGCAATACCACCTGTACTTTTGGGCTATCATCTTAGAGGCTGTATTTTGTGAAAAAACCTTAACTGTCCTGGTGGGCAAAATATTTTGGAGTGCTCTGGTGCTAATATCTAAGGTGACTTAGAGTAGCTGAGAAAAACAGCCTTGGCACCTCTGATGAATGTGGATTCTAACGTGTTCTGAAGATCCAGGCATGCCCCTCCTACGGAAAAGCACCAGGATTGCAAAAGAGAAGCACAGGGTAGCATTTTAAATCCCCAGGAGAGAGAAAAGAAGGAAAACCAGGCCATCTAACCTATTTGTGGCACACCAATACATTCTGTTCAGATTCCTTACGTCTGTAGGGAGCAAGGGCAGGCCGGGTAAACTGTACCACAATGGCACACTGATTATTTTGAATTAAAGCTACTTGGGACAAGGACACTCAGGCTCTCCTCTGTACCCCTGAAAGCAGGAGATAAACCTCCCATGCGAAAGGTAGTAAGTAAACAGACGTCCTTATAACAGAGATAGGAACTTAAAAACTGAGAAAGCTGTAGAAATAAACCTTGTTGCTTTTTTACTAATCTACTACCTCAGCCCAAATTCTACTTAGAATTCATTACTAATTAAAACTTCCAGGGCGCCTGGATGGCTCAGTCAGTTAGGCATCAGACTCTTGGTTTTGGCTCAGGGCATGATCTCACAATTTGAGTTCAATCCCCACATTGGGCTCCATGCTGACTGCACGGAGCCTGCTTGGGATCTGTCTCCTCTCTGTCCCTCCCTCTTTCCCTCCTCTGCTCATGCTCTACCTCTTTCTTTCAAAATAAATAAATAAAACTTAAAAAAAAAAAACCTCCCAAGCATTTTTTTAGATCCTGTCAATTCCTCACAAATTTATTGTCTCTTTGTCTAAGAAGCATAAAAACTGCCTGCATTGGTCATTTCTTTATGTCTCAATTTCATTATTGGGTCTCTGCATACGTAACAATAAAACTTTGGGTTTTCTCCCCTTTTTAATTGGTCTTGTGTAAATTTAATTCTTAGTCTAGCAGAAAGATCTTGAAACGCAGGGAGAGAATGCTCCTTCCTTACACTTCTCTGAATGTTCTTTGACAACAATTATAAACTCTTCTGTTCATGTGTTTATTGTCTTCTTGGTGCACAGCAGTACTAAGGCCTGTATTAGAGATGATGGTGGTCTACATCATTAAGACTGCTGCCTGCTCTTCTCTTCCCACTGTTCTTCTCCCTTCCACATAGGGGATTACTCTTTTTTTTTAACTTAAAATTTTTTTAGAATTTATTTTAATTACAGTATATTTAACATACAGTGTTATATTAGTTTCAGGCGTACAATATAGTAATGCAACAATCCTATATATTAGTGCTTATCATTATCAAGATAAGTGTACTCTTGAATCTCCACCTGTTTTATCCATCCTCTCACCCATCTCCCCTCTGATAACCATCTGTTTGTTCTCTATAGTTAAGTTTGTTTTGGGGGGTTGTCTTTTTTTCCCTTTGTTCATTTGTTTCTTAAATTCCAAAATGAGTGAAATCATATGGTATTTGTCTTTCTCTGACTTATCTTGCTTAGCATTATAGTCTCTAGCTCCATCCATGTTGTTGCAAATGGCAGGGTTTCATTCTTTTTATGGCTGAATATTCCATTGTACATATGTACTGCATCTTCTTTATCCATTTATCAATGGACACTTGGGTTGCTTCCATAATTTAGCTATTATAAATAAGGCTTCAGTATACATAGGGGGTACATATCCTTTCAAATTAGTGTTTTCATATTCTTTGGGTAAATACCCAGTAGAGTCATTACTGAATCAGAGGGTAGTTCTATTTTTAACTTTTTGAGGAACCACCACAGTGGCTGCACCAGTTTACATTCCCGCCAACAGTGCATGAAGTCATTTGCAAATATCTTTTCCCATTCAGTAGAAAGTTGCCTTTTAGTTTTGTTGATTGTTTCCTTTGCTGTGCAGAAGCTTTTTATTTTGATGTAGTCCCAATCAAACGTAGTTTATTTTTGCTTTTGTTTCCCTTGCTTTAGAGACATATCTAGAAAGATGTTGTTATGGCCAATGTCAGAGAAATTACTGGCTGTACTCTCTTTAAGAATTTTTATGGTTTCAGGTTTCACATTTAGGTCCTTAATCCATTTGGAGTTTATTTTTGTGTATGGTGTAAGAAAGTGGTCCAGTTTCATTCTTTTACATGTAACTGTCCAGTTTTCCCCACACAATTTGTTGAAGACAAAATTTCCCATTGCATATTCTTGCCTCCTTTGTTGAATATTAATCGACCATATAATTATGAATTTGTTTCTGGGTTTTCTATTCTGTTCTATTGATCTATGTGTCCGTTTTTGTGCCAGTACCATATTGTTTTGATTACCACAGCTTTGTAGTATGACTTAAAATCTGGAATTGTGATACCTCCAGTTTTGTTTTTCTTTGGCTTTGGCTATTCAGGGTCTTTTGTGGTTCCACACAAATTTTAGGATTGTTCTAGTTCTGTGAAAAAGTGCTGTTGGTATTTGGTAGGGACTGCATTAAATGTGTAGATTGTTTTGCGTAGTATGGACATTAGCAGTATTTGTTCTAGAGGATTACTCTTCCTCTGTATCAGCTAGAATACATTTCCTATCCTTTTAAATTCTGCTCAGGAAAAAGGTCTCCAGATCTTTCAAGGTCAAGAAATATGCTTTGTTTTTATCTTACTCACATCTCTCTACCTCTATTTTTTCCACTTCATTGCACCCCAAACTTATTTTATTACAGAACTGAGATTGCAGACAGAGTGCATAAGTCACTGGGGGCTGGTGAGTTTCTTTCTGCTAATACAAATAATCTATTATGGACTTTCTAGCAATGTCTTCTCAATAGAAAGTACTGTGAGATCTGGGATCTTAAGACCCATGCCAGTTCCCTTTACTCTACTCAAACCTCAGGGCAGACACTATGACTGACTTCTAGATTCCACATTCACGTATTTGGTCTCCTGCTGTATGTTTCCAGCTCCAGTGCTGGAACAACTTAAAAGGAATCAGGAAATAGCATACCTAGGAGAGGTTCTGAACTGGATAAGTCACCCATTACATACCATTTTCTTCTTTTTCTTAATCTTATTGCCTGTTTGGAGAACAAAGACTCCAAACTCAGACTTGTCAAGAAAAGTTTTGTATTTTCTGAAATAAAAAGCCAGTATTTTCACTGACCCCTGTAGGGGTGAATAAAATGCCCATCAAGTTATTCTATCACAGATGTTCTTTTATTCTGGTCCCAAGAAGCTTTGAAGATCAAAAAAAAAAAAAAAAGGCGGGGGGAGAAGACTTAATGAGAAAATGATAACTGTCTTAAATATGTGAAGGGCTGTCATATAAAAGAGTTGGTAGATTTATATATATCTGCAGTGCAGAATTGTCTAGAAAGTGAAAGGTTAATGGAACGAACATAAGAGTCTTCCTCCTCATATTTTGAGTATGGTTATATGGTTATATGAAGACTTTTTATATGCTACAGCTAAGAGGCATAACCAAAGCCAACACAGGGAGGTAAGTAAAGTTAAATCAATGTTAGAATTTTCTGCATTTGGTGTAAAGGAAAATACATGTTGCTTTGGGTTCTCTGACTTGTAGGACCCATATGCCCAGAAAATATTTACTTTACCCTTCTCCAAAAGTTCCCATTCTCACCTTAGGTTGCAAACAAAAGCATCCAGGAATCCTGTTTCTGGACCTTCGACCCTTATCCACACACTCTCAGCAGAATTATAACCAGCTTTTCCAGTCAGCCGGTGAAATTCACGGTGTCCCTTCCCTTTAGGTCAAACCATTTCCAACACTATTATTTCAACTATCTTAATGTTTACATATATCCTATCAATGATAAAAGACAAGTCTTTTAATAATTAGTGACACAGTTTTCTCCTTGTGGAAAACTATTCTAATAGTAGTCGTGTGTTTCTTTTGCTTTATTTTTTTTTTCTCATTTGTTTTAATATGACCCCAAATTTGGTGATTCTATGAACTGAAGAGTACCAATTAAAGCACCAAAAGGTTGAACCACTAGAGGGAGTCCAAAACCAAACAAGCACAAAGGTTATAGGATTGCGGATACTGAGGAATTCTCATCTGTGACTGTTAGATTTCCCAAGACTCACACCCAGGTGTATGAAAGGGTCTTTGATCTATACAGTTACTTATTTTCACATAATTTCTACATGCTTCAAGCCATGTGGAACTCACTTTCCAAGTTATAATTTAATTGTTGTATTAAATATCAAAGTGACACTCTCCCCAATCCAAATTTATTAGTGGATCAAAATCCAAACAAAATGAATTTATCTTGCGATAGCCTAGAAATAATTATAGCTCTGAGTTGTTTCAAATATCTTTGCTAAACAAAATCTTTTGTGAGATTTCCCTGAAGTGATGCATTTAACAAATAATTCCTCTTCATTTTAGTTGCTACATTCAAGATTACAATCTGTTTAATATTAAATTAACTGTAAACATTCTTCATTAGCAATAAGTCTAAAATTCAAAAGAAGTAGTTGGAACCTGTTCATTATTTACTTCTTTCTTTTTAATGTTTATTTATTTTTGACAGAGAGAGACAGAGCACGAGCAGAAAGAGAGAGAGACACAGAATCCAAAACAGGCTCCAGGCTCTGAGCTGTCAGCACAGAGCCTGACGCGGGGCTTAGACTCACTAACCATGAAATCATGACCTGTGCCAAAGTTGGACCCCTAACCGACTGAGCCACCCAGGCGCCCCAGAACTGTTTGTTTTTTAGAATAACGACTGTACATTATTGTATGCCTTCAGCATCAATAATATTACATATTAAATAATGTATTTCAGGATGTGAAATACCATAATTGTAAAAAATTTAAAGGAAATGGTTGTTAGTCATATGCTGATCTTTCTTATGTTTCCATTTTCATATTATGAACATGTTACATTCAACTCAAATATACTTGAGCAGTAGTAATGATTATGAGCTGTAACAGATAAGTATAGAGAATCATTTAACCACACTTGAAAAGGCATATTTGCAAATGCTCTCATCTCAACATGTTCATGTAGGTATATCAAATGACTTATTTCCACAGATACTTAATATGTCAAACAGAGTTTCTTATTTTAAAGTATATAATGAAAATCCTCTAAAATAGGACATCATTGGGGCGCCTGGGTGGCGCAGTCGGTTAAGCGTCCGACTTCAGCCAGGTCACGATCTCGCGGTCCGTGAGTTCGAGCCCCGCGTCGGGCTCTGGGCTGATGGCTCAGAGCCTGGAGCCTGTTTCCGATTCTGTGTCTCCCTCTCTCTCTGCCCCTCCCCCGTTCATGCTCTGTCTCTCTCTGTCCCAAAAATAAAAATAAAAACGTTGAAAAAAAAAATAAAAAAAAAAATAAAATAAAATAGGACATCATTAAAATTGTTCTTTAAAATTGGACATCTTTAGTCTTTCTCATATATCACAGCTAGAATTATTCTTTGCAAGATCCAGAGTCAGGAAGTGATTAGAGCCATTAGAAATCTTGGCTGGACTACAAATGACCTGCAGACTATGGTTCACAGAACACCATTTGCAAAGTCTCTTCTTGCAAATTTTTCAGAAACTACTTGTTTCATCATTTTTTAGAAGTTAAGTCTTTATGTCTAATTATCCTCTTTGATGTTGGTTCAAACTATTCAACTAATGAAAGTAACAATATTCATATATTTATTAAACAAATATTTATTGAACACCTACTTTGTGCCACTTACTGTCCCAGAGTCTTAGTGTATGATGGTTAAAAAAAAAAAAAAAGGTAATTCTTGCCTTCATGAAATTTATACTTTAGTGGGGAAGTCACACATTAAAGGGCTCAATAAGTGAATAAACCAGATAATTAAAAGTGATGAAAACTGCTGTTAAGAAATAAAACAGAAAAGGGTCACTTCACACAGGAGGCAGGGAAGGCCTCTCTGAGGAAGTGACATTTAAGCTGAAACCTGTAGAAAGAGAAGGAGCCAGGCAGGAGAATTGGGGATGGGAGGCAGGGTGTGCTAGTTAGAGGAAGGGCTATGCCACTGCCCCGAGGGTGGAGCATGATTGCTACACAGGAGAAATTAAAAGGAGGCTAGCTTTTTGTATTGTGTGTGTGTATGTGTGTGTGCATGCATGTTTTGCTTTTTTTTTTTTTTAACCATATCTTTGGTACTTACATTCCAATTTTTTCTAAATAGATGAACACTTCTTACTCATACTTCTCTTCTAGCTAGATACTTTATTACCACTCTGAGTATACAATAAGTTACATAAAGATAGAAACTAACTTTAAAAATATTGGTGGTACACTTTTAAAAATATCTGGTAGTGTGCTGGAATATATTTGTGCTCAGCAAATATTTGTTGAATTGAATTTGATTGAAATTAGAGAACAGAGTCTGGTGACTTGTTGTGTACGTTAGATTTTGTTCTATCCAAACACATCAGACACTATTCAGGGCAGACTCAGGTAGGCCTCAAGGGTAATCTTCAAGAAGGATGTCCTTGCTCCTGTCTGAGGCTACCCCTCCTCCATTTCTATCATTCATCTCTCCCTCTTTTGACATTTTTAAATTTTCAGTTAAACTAATTTTTATAAGAGTCTGTTAAATTTCAGGATTGTTCCCAGAATCCTTGCTAATGTTCAAATATTTGTATCTTAAGGTTGACTGTAACGTGCCAATTGGAAACTCATGTGCTGCTGACTTATCTAAACATTCATCTTCCTTTTTCTCTTCTACTATCAATAGAAATTCGTATCACTTTTTTCCAATTATTACAACAGCTTCCTAGCTAAACTCCACCCTTCCAGTCCCTCACATTGCCGTTATATTAATCTAGTCAGGAAACTACTATACTTTGACTGGCTTAGGGGTTTATCTATCTTCATGAATCCTAGATCTTTCAAACACTCAAACTTGTCAAAGAGTGGACTCAAGTTTATGTAAGATCTAATCTTAGAGACTGAGCAGAAAGAAGTCCTGTATACAGGAATAGGGGAGACACTATCTGAAAATGTTTTCTTCATACTGACTTCAAGGAAAGTTGTAAACTTTGATAAACTTTAGTAAACTTTATTTTAAAATTCTATTTTGGATCACTTTAAAGTTGATAACTTTCCTTGAGGCATTCTCTCCTCTGAGATAAGTGTTTCTGCTGTGGGTTTCCTCAATAGCCTGAGCATACCTCTTAGAGTGATTATCATACTGTATCATAGCTTTGCTCTCTTTGTCTAAACTCTGTAAGGGCAAAAAATAGGTCTAGTTCTTCTCTGGATGCTCTGTGCCTACCACAGAGTCTAATGCACTTACCTGTAAAATAAAAATCTGCTGAGTGAATGAATAAGTAGTAGCAAGGCTGGATTGGTAATATAGGACTCAGTTGTGGAAAGCCTTGAATACCATTTCATTTGTTCATTTTGCGTGCCAGGCAATGTCTTGAGAAATGGGCAGGAATGAAATACCCAAAGCACTACAAGGGGGCAGAGGACAGAGTTAATGGTATTCCCTCCTGCAAATACATTCTTTACTCCAGTCCATTCATTTATAAATCCTCAATACAAAGCTAACTTCCTCTTCGACATCGAGGTTCAAATTGCTCTTGCCTTAGTCTGAGGTCCTACAGCATTATCCATACATTTATGCATCTAGTTGCATTCTGTTTGTATTTGTTAGGCAATTATTTAATGCAACTTTGTATTCTCTCTCCAGTGAGATCTTCAAGTGATTTGGGATTTTTACCACCCTTTTCGAATATTTTATAATTTTTGCTCCCCACCCCCAACATTGAGCAAAATGCTTGTTGCTTAATAATTAAATATGTATGTTCTTTCCATCACCTAGATATTTGGTTTTAATTTAGCAGAATGAGCTTGAAGAATCTCAGAAAATCTCGTTTGAGTATTACACCTGAGATATATTGGATCTGAGAACTGTAGTCTATCATAATGAATCCTAGAACTTTCACACTCTCAGACTTGTCTAGGAATTAACCTAAGATCTCATCTTGGGGACTGAGCTGGAAACAAAGCCAGTCACAGAAAGAGGGAAGACACTATCTGAAAATGGTTTATTCATAGTGATTCACAGATACCTACTTCATTAAAGTTTCCTCTAGTGCTTTGCCACACACCATCCAAATAGGAGTAAAATCTTTTATTTCTAGTTTCCAAGCCACCAAGATCAGGCAGAGGAGAAGGAATCATCTTTGCTGCACCATGATATCTCATTGATTGGCAAGATCTTGCTGGAAGCCCTGAGAGAGGAGAAAGAGAGACAGAGAGAGAGAGAGAGAGAGAGAGGGAGAGAATATCTCATAACCCTAAGGCCTCAAAATGGTAGGTCTGTCTCCAAAAGAAATTGATCCACTAGGTTCCAAAGTAGCAAAACTAAAGATAAAAGGAAGAAGATACACATTCTGAATCCCTTCAAGCAGATAGGGAACTTTCTTTAGAATAATCACATTGTTCACATTATCCTTGGTACTGAATACTTCATTTGTCCTTAAAATGAAGGTCGCTGTTTCCCTCCTACGTTCAGAAATGTGTAGGAGTTGCCATGAATGCCCAGGCATTTTTCAAAGTTTTCTTTGGGCAACTTCTTTCCCTTGTTGTTCTGTTACTCCCAGACCTTTTCTGCCTTCAAGTAAACCCAATATGTTTCATTACCACAAAACAGCGCCTGACCTGCCTTGCTGCCATTGGGATGACTTCTAGGCAAACATACTACATCCAGACAGAATTCATCGATTCTTCTGGCTTTCTTCAGTGCGTAGTGTGCACCCCTTTTAGCACATGGCTGCATTTATCATTAAATGAGCTGGTTGTTTTCCTATCTGCATTCCCTCTAGTCTCTTCTGATTTTAAGAGTTGACACTGTGTGTTAGCCATTTTAAATCTTTCATTGTTTCTTCTCCCAATGGGGGCTACTGACTTGCTGCTGTATGACCTTGGGCAATCCATGTAACCTTTCTGAGCCTGATTCTTGTCATCTATAAAATGGATTATTGTGAAAACTAAATGGCATGGTATTATATTAACTGTAATTATTGTTGTCTACCTTTTAAGAACATTATGAGATAATTTATGGAAATTTATTTTGGAAAATAGAAAGCTCTATTGGTGTATATAAGGCTCTACTAAACTCTATACTTTTTTTAAGTTTATTTATTTTTGACAGAGAGAGAGAGAGAGAGAGAGAGAGAGAGAGAGCGTGAGCATGAGCAGGGAGGGACAGAGAGAGAGGGAGACACAGAATCTGAAGCAGCCTCCAGGCTCTGAGCTGTCAGCGCAGAGCCCGACGCGGGGCTCGAACTCACAGACCGTGAGATCATGACCTGAGCTGAAGTCAGATGCTCAACCGACTGAGCCACCCAGCCGCCCCAAACTCTATACTTTAAAAAAAAAAAAAAAAAGTTTTGTTTACTTATTTTTGAGAGAGAGCGAGAAAGCACGTGAGTAGGGGAGGATCAGAGGGAGAGGGAGACACAGAATCCAATGCAAGCTCCAGGCTCCTAGCTGTCAGGAGCTTGAACTGGGGCTTGAACTCACAAATGGTGAGATCATGACCTGAACTGAAGTCGGACACTAAGGCACAGTTCTAAGTGCTCATTTAATCCTCCCAATAACCTTGGCAGGTTGGAATTATTATTTTACTTTACAGATGAAGGAATTAAAGCACATAAAGGTTAAGTAACTTTCCCAAGGTGACACAGCTAGTAAGTGGCAGAGCTTGGATTCAAGACTAGGTGATCTCGCTGACTCCAAAGTTCCCACTCTGAGCTACCACACTATGCAATGCTATAATCAAATGTGGGCTTTTACAAACTAGGTTCACTTGTTGCTTAATAGTTATGTGACCTTAAGCAAAGCTTAAAATCCTAAACCTACTTTTCATCATTTGTAAAATAGATAAAGGTAATCCCTACCTCAGATTCATTTACTCAGCAGTATTTATTGAGTTCCTACAGTTTGCTACATGCTGGGCAAACTGTAATATCATGATGACTACAGTCACATAAAACAGTTGGCATATTGACAGGCACATAGTAAGTGGTCAATGTTAATTATTATTTCAGTGAGTTGTAAGAAGCCAGTAACTTCTCTGATACATATTTCCTATTACTTGGCTAGAGATTATGTTGTCATTTGAAACATTTTTGTGGCACTGTTCTATAGGATATTACTTGCTATCACAGCAAAAATGAAGCAAAACAAAACATGGTGCAAGAATTTCTCAGCGCTAAATACAGAAAGTGCTTTAAATAGGTACTTTCTGATGCATAGCTAAGGCCAGGCCGGGCATGCAAAATATGCTTACTACCAAGGAATATGAAATACATTTGGTGAATGTGAAGCTATGGAGATGATCAAATATAACGCTTCCAGGAAATGTATGATGAGGTCATCTTGGGAAGTGAAATAGCCCCACATGACATCTCTGCCCAGCACCACCCTCAGACTCTAAACAGAAAGGGAGGGCCTGCTGTGCTGTCCTGTGCTGTGCTTTGGTGCTCACGGGGTCCATGCTAGGCTTGTCTTACCCACATTCTGAGGGACTCAGCAGTCTTTGCTAGGTTGCATAAGAGACTTTACCTCCCTAGATTGCTGATATTCAAATGATATATGATAGATCACTTTGAAGTGCTACACACACACATGCATGCAAATAGTCAAGAATTTTATACAAGAGTGCTGTAGTCACGTATAGAGAATACTTAATGTAGGAGCAGATGTGCAAAGTACTATCTCCCCATTTCTGAAATTGCTCTCAACATCTTTTTGTTTCCTAATGTGAATTCTTGTCCTTACATTCTTGTCCTTGTTCCCCTTCTCCCCATTTCAGTTCCTAATAATAATAGTGATGATGATGATAGCTAATTTGTACTGAGTGGCATTGTAAGTGCTCTACATGTAGCTGGGGTCACATCATGATACACCAACTGTAAGTTGAAAATATCCTAAGTAGAAAATGAACTTTATGTACCTAGCCTACTGAACATCATAGCTTAGACTTCAACAGGCTCAGGACACTTACATTAGCCTACAGTTGGCCAAAATCATATAACAAAAAGCCTATTTTATAATAAAGTGTTGAATACCTCATGTAACTTATTGAATATTGTACTGAAAGTGAAAACCAGATGGTTGTAAGTGCGTGCGTTGTTGACCCTTGTGATTGTGTGGTGGATGGAGCTGCGGCTCCCTACTGCTGCCCAGAATCACGAGACAGTATCGTACCACATATCACCATCCTGAGAAAAGATCAAAATTCAAAATTCCAAGTGTGGTTTCTACTGAATGCATCTAGCTTTCACACCGTCCACCATCATAATGTCGAGAAATCGTAAGTCGAACTATCCTCAGCCGGGAAACACCTGTATTTATTAAATCATCATAACAGTTCTATGAGTTAGGTATTAGTATTATGCCTATTATATTCAAGAAAGTTGAGATACAGAGGGTTAGATAACCTCACAAGGTCCTGCAGCCAGGAAGTGGCAGAGTCAGGCTTCAAGCCTAGCAGTACAGCTCTAGCGCACATGCTCTTACTGTATTTCACTCTGCACAAAGTGTGTACCATTGTCTTAGATACATATTTACCAAGCCAAAATTCTTCAAGCAGCAGTCAGCATTTTTCCTCTTTATCTTTTATAATCTAGTCAGTGAAACCTGAGTCTTTTTTTTTTAATCAACTCTAACATAACATTTGTTATGATAAATTCAGAATCTAATCAACAGGCAATAACTCACGCTATAAACTTTTATTTTTATTCATTGTCTGAGGAAAAGGATAATTTAGCAATAACTCTGTATAATATTAACTGAATGCTAGCTAGCTCACAACCATAAATATATCTATTCAAGAAATGAGGTCAAAATCTCAGCTATTTTTCCTCTGATGATTACATGATATCTGATAACATTCAGGCTGCTACTTGTTCAAAGGTTAGGCACAAACTTGGCAGGATCAGCTTTATTAATGGCATTGGGATTAAACAGGGAGAAGCATTGTTCTGTTTTGTTTTTAAATTTTTATTTTTAAGTAATCTCCACACCCAACATGGGGCTTGAACTCACAACCCTGAGATCAAGGTTGAATGCTCTACTGATTGAGCCAGCCAGCTGTGCCCCAACATTGTTTTGAAACGTATGCAAAGTATCTTTCTGAGACATCAGAATGAAGTGGTGAAAAACCAGGACTTGAGAGAAACCTTGAGATTAAGTAGTTAGGCCCGCAGAGGTTAACTGACTTGTCCAAGTAGTTAGTTATTCAAGTGGTTAATGTTTGAGCAGGGGCTAGAAGTCGGGTCTCTAGGTCAGCATGCATTTCCTTAGCACTGCACTTCTGACTAGAACTACTTCAGACAGGCTGCTGTCACACATACAATGAAGTGAAAGCCTTCTCATAGTCAAAAAAACCCTACATTCGTTGCCCTAATGAAGACACTACACTTCACTCAAGAATCACAATTTCAGGGGCGCCTGGGTGGCGCAGTCGGTTAAGCGTCCGACTTCAGCCAGGTCACGATCTCACGGTCCGTGAGTTCGAGCCCCGCGTCAGGCTCTGGGCTGATGGCTCGGAGCCTGGAGCCTGTTTCTGATTCTGTGTCTCCCTCTCTCTCTGCCCCTCCCCCGTTCATGCTCTGTCTCTGTCTGTCCCATAAATAAATAAAAACGTTGAAAAAAAAATCACAATTTCATTACATATTTAAATAAGTAAATTTGGTATGTCATGTTAGCTTAATATGAAAGCAACTGAGTGTTTGGCTGGTATGGCTTAGAACTTGAAGGACAGACAAACCTACTTCCTGTTTGTGAGAAAATAGTAGTAGAAACAATCATAGTTTTAAAAATGTGAGTGCCTTACTAAAATCCTCAAGTGCAATTTTAGGGTAAGAAGCCTCAAGTTCTAGGCTCAGTTGATTGAGCATCTGACTCTTGATTTCGGTTCCGGTCACGATCTCATGGTCATGCAATTGAGCCCTGTGTCGGGCTTCCTGCTGTCAGAGCATAGTCTGCTTATGATTCTCTCCCTCCCTCTCTCTCTGCCCCTCCCCTGCGCATGCTCTCTCAAAATAAATAAACTTAAAAAAAAAAAAAAGCCTCAAGTTCTAAAAGTAGAACTTCTCTCCACAAAACTCATCTCTACATAAAACTAACTTATTGTCTTTTTGATGTAGTCTGGGTACTTCTTTTCAATGTCAAAGGAAACACAGAGTTGAGGAAATGTTTACTTCAAAAGCAGTTTTTATAAGGAAGACAATTCTCTTTCCTTCCTCTGGCTTATATTAGAAGATTTCCAGATAACTGTTTATTCCTTTAATCATCAAAAGTCTTTTTAATATACAAATTTGTCCATTCTTAAATGGCTGCCTTTCTAAGATGTATTATAGGCTTTCACCTTCTTGAACAGAATATCCTGAACAGTTTAACCTTTTTACAAAAGTTGATCATTATACTGAAATTCAGGATAGCGGTGATGGCTGAACTTGATGACCTCTGAAGTTTCTTCCAACCCAAGTTAGTAACTATAAGACAGTATTAATGAAGCTATGTCCCCGAATAACCAAAGACTTCTTGTTTTCAACCTAAGGTTTTTACCTCAGGGTGAGGGTACAGTAATCACAGCCTTACTTCTACATCAGAGATACACAAAAGCATCCAGGATAGCACATACACATCACTCAGGGAGGTTGTTAAAAGGAAGATTGATTCAGGCCTGAGATTCTACATTTCTAACAACCTCTCAGGTTTTCCCAGTACTGCTGGTCCATACATACACAGAGTACTCTTTGGGAATCAAAGACCCAGGGAATCCCACATAGAAGCTTCGTAGTCTGGCTGTTGACAGGGCTTTATGAGTTCAGGGAGTTCCCCTGACAGGGCAGAGCTTTCCTCTCATGCTGCAAAGAGCTCTGAATAAATATGGATTATTCACAAAGTACAGTCAAAGCTTTATAGTGGAAGGAGGAGCTAAAATTAACATTTTTATCAGGCAATTAATTCCACAAACATTTATTAAGCGGCAATCACTGTGCTAGGTATAAGGGTTATAAAGCTTGCCCTCCAGAGGTCTCAGTCTGGTGAAAGAGACAGATCTGTAAACAAGCTGTTGCAGCCATGTGATTAAGTGTTGTAAAGGAGGCGGTAAGACATGCGCTGGTGCACAGGGAGGAACTACTTCATTCTGCCTGTGCAGGCTACAGAAGGCGTGGGATCTAACAACTAGGAAGACCATGAAATACTACCATTTGTTCTAACCAGAGTCAGTGAAGAATTGGTCCTATATTAAACATTTATTTTAACTGGCTGGGTATGAAAACGTGGGATCACTGGATTTCCCAGCCATAAATTGGCTGCTTATCAGAAATCGGGTTGCTACAGAGCTGGCCCAGAAAGTCACAAGTGTCTCACGTTGCAGATGCACTCTCTTGGGAATGCTGGTCGATATGCATGAAATCTGTCCCCTGAGGTGCTTTAACTGTCACACGAACAACATAACTTTCTAGAAAAGGCTGTGTGTTGGCTGTCATGTTCTGTCATTTCTAAATCAAGCCATCCTAATCCATGCCTCTGAGATCATTCTCTTTCCATCTTACAGCTTGCAAGCCTGTCTCAGTACGGGTTTCCCTTGCTCATGTTCTTTTGTTCCAAAAGTACAACGCTCCTATGAAACATTTCGTAAGGTGAAATGGTGGAGAGCGAGGAAACAATCACCTTTTCCTAAAAGGGAAAAATCCTCTTTAGATTTCTTTCTGTTAACCAAAACAGGTACTAACGTAGTAGGTCTTTTGTGAAAGCAGAGTGGTGTGACCCAAACTTTCAGATAGCAGAGGAAGCCTGTATAGAGTTGGGCTTTTAAGTTCTGAACAGCATGGTCGAAACACAAATGTAGGGTTCCTAAGGAAAAGTTTAAAACTGGCTCCTACTTTGACCCCAAGCTTGCAAATTCTGAATTTTCTACCTTGGCAGACCTTTCTTTAGGGAGAACAACATGACTGTGGGGGAAGTTTTGTCACTTAAATGGTCTCGAGGGGTGGGGATGGGGGCTTTCTGCTGGGATGCTGCTCAAGCCAAGGAGGACTGCTGCAGAGGGTTACAGAAAACTGGCAAATGTTAGTTCTCTTTTTCCCAGGGCCCAAGTGGAAAAGTGCCTTTTGCTGGGAGTCATAATTCTGGAAAACACTTTATCAGCAACAAGTGAGACAGATAGGAGTGAAATAGCAAGTACAGACCTGAGGGAGACGGGCAAAGTGCACGACAGACAGACAGAAGTGCCTTCCCACGCTAATCTCCCAGTCCTGCCAGATCTCTGCGGGGGTACACATGAGAGGAGCCAGGTGGCTGTGGGAGGTTTTCTCCCAGAACAGTGTCTACAGTTTTCTTGGGGCAGAGCTTCAAGGGAAAACATCTGTGACAATAAGAGACTTCTTTCTGGGCATACACAGAACTCTTTGCTTCTTAAAAAAAAATTGGCATTTATGTTTTCTTTTTCTGATTATAAAAAGTAATAATGGCTTATAGAGAAAACTGCACAGGTTGCAGAAAAGTAGAAGGAAGAATATAAAGAATACCCATTATCTCTCTATCCAAAGAGAGTCGCCACTTAGTGAGTTTCTTTCCAGGATTTTATATGCATGGATATTCAATATGGTTAAGAGATTACTGTGTGGATAATTTCATATTCTATCCTTTTTCTCTTACTATTATGACATAAGAATTGTCCTAGGGGCTCCTGGGTGGCTCAGTCAGTTAAGCGTCCAACTTCAGTTCAGGTCATGGTCTCACGGTGCGTGAGTTCGAGCCCCAAGTCAGGCTCTGTGCTGACAGCTCAGAGCCTGGAGCCTGCTTCAGATTCTGTGTCTCCCTTTCTCTCTCTTCCCCTCCCCTGCTCACACTCTGTGTCTCTCTGTCTCACAATAATAAATAAACTTAAAAAAAATTTTTTTTAAAGAATTGTCCTAGATTGTTAAAACTCTTTGTACACATTCTTGTTAGTAGCTGCATCTTTCATCCTACAATGAAATTTATGTATTCTAAATCCTAAATGTATTCATCATTTAAGAATATTCATTAAGAGGCTCCTGGGTGGCTCAGTCAGTAAGGTGTCCAGATTCTTGATCTCCGCTCAGGTCTTGATTGCAGAGTCATGATTTCAGTCCCCGTATTGGGCTCCACACTGGGTGTGGAGCCTATTTTAAAAAAAGAAAGGACATTAAGAAAAATGCATTTATTCACTTAGGGGGTAAATGCCAAATGTGTTGCAATTTCCTTAACCATTCTCTAGTTGTTGGTCATTCAATCTGTTTATTTCATAGTGTTTTGTTTTGTTTTTGTTTGGAGTTTTTTTGGTGTTTTGCGTTTTTTTGTGTGTGTGGGTTTTATTTTGTTTTTTGAGAATGTAGGCCAGAAATGAAAATAGGGAGTCACACTGAAGAGGAGGGTTGAAAAAATACTGGGAGAGGAATTTGGGCTGAAATAAAGAGATAAGAGAGAGGGTCCAGCGACAGCTGCCTTCCATCCCTCCGCCCACACTAAGGCATCCAAAGCATATTTCCTGCAAAACCAGGAATTTTTCATCGGCAAAGTCATCTTTGTGGCACCCTCACCAAATAACATAATGCTGGTGACTCATTAACTTCTGCATTATTTCTAGAATTGGCCAATATGTGTTTCTCCCTCTTGCGGTGCTGACTGGCTGTGGCTACCCCTGGCCAGCACTACCAGTGCCCCTGGCTATTGGGTTAGGAAAGGGAAATGTCAACTTAGGGGGAGAATGCCAACTGAGAGGGAGAGCTGAGGCACAGTTTTTCCAGCAGAGTGAGTAGAGCCATTTTAGCCCCTGCTAAAAGGCTTAAGGTTGGACTCAAGTGGGGATGAATAAGTAGCTTATTTCCAGAGCCATCCCAATGGGACAGAGCCTTCTGGAGCATCTTCCCCTTCCTGAGATTTTCCCTTCTTTGACTGCAGAGCAGGAGGCAACAGCTACACTCTCCTAAAATACCTTCTGTTGCCTCCAGAGAGTTCTCAGTAAAGCATCTCAGCTATTTCTGCACTTGTTTAGAGGACTCTTACTATGTTCTGGTCTTTATCGTCAGCGTTCAGCTAGAGCTGAACTACAGATGTTCAATTTGTCAAAGACTCATTACCACACAATCTTTATAGGTTATCCTAAGAAGGGCAATTATCTGATAAATGGCTCCCGGGAAATACTCAGATATCTTGAAGTACAAATGGGAACATGTGATACAACATAAATCTTACAGGAGAGTATGTAATATTGGAAGTAGTTGGGCTACATATATACCTTGTGTTATGGAATAGATATTCTCTGAGAATTGTGAGAAAACTGAGAGGTACAGGCTTTTTTTTTAATGTTTATTTATTTTTGAGAGAGACAGAGACAGAGGACAAGCAGGAGAGGGACAGAGAGAGACACACACACAAAATCTGAGGCACACTGTAGGCTCTGAGCAGTCACCATAGAACCCAATGTGGGGCTCGAACTCAAGAACCACAAGATCATGACCTAAGCTGAAGTCGGACACTTAACTGACCGAGCCACCCAGGCAAAGAGCATAGGCTTTAGAGTCTTAGAGGCCTGGGTTTGCATTTGGCTCTGTCAGGAACTGGGCAGCTATTTAACTGACTTTGGACAATTTATTTAATTTCTCTAAGGCTCAGAGATTCTTTATCTACAGGAGATTATTGTAAGAATACCTCCTTGTCGATGAGTGATTGAGATAACAGAGATAAAGCTCTTATCAGGCACACAGTAAGCACTCAGTCAATAGTAGCCATGATTGTTAAGTAGAGTGAAGGTGATTTTAAAATTAGTCAACAAATATTAATTGAGTAAAATTAGGGGCAGGACAGTATGACAGATGCCCCCACACACTTATGCTTTATTTTTTATGTAAACTTAGTTTTTCTTTCTTTTTTAAAATTAATTAATTTATGTATAGCTTAATTTACATCCAAGTTAGTTACCATATAGTGCAACAGTGATTTCAGGAGTAGACTCCTTAACGCCTCTTACCTTTTTAGCCCATCCCCTCTCCTACAATCCCTCCAGCAACCCTCTGTTTGTTCTCCATATTTAAGAGTCTCTTATGTTTTGTGATCCTCCTTGTTTTTATATTATTTTTGCTTCCTTTCCCTTATGTTCATCTGTTTTGTATCTTAAAGTCCTCATATGAGTGAATTCATATGATTTTTGTCTTTCTCTTACTAATTTCACTTAGTGTAATACCCTCCAGTTCCATCCACATAGTTGCAAATGGCAAGATTTCGTGCTTTTTGATTGCTGAGTAATACTCCATTGTATATATATATATACCACATCTTCTTTATCCATTCATCAGTTGATGGACATTCAGGCTCTTTCCATACTTTGGCTATTGTTGATAGCTCTGCTATAAATATTGGGGTGCATGTGCCCCTTCAAAACAGCATACCTGAATCCCTTGGATAAATACCTAGTAATGCAATTCCTGGGTCATAGGGTAGTTTTGTTTTTAGTTTTTTGAGGAATCTACTGTTTTCCAGAGTGGCTGCACCAGTTTGCATTCCCACCAACAGTGCAAAAGAGATCCTCTTTCTCTGCATCCTCACTAACATCTATTGTTGCCTGAGTTGTTAACATTAGCCATTCTGACAGGTATGAGGTGGTATCTCATTGTGGTTTTGACTTGTATTTCCCTGATGATGAGTGATGTTGAGCATTTTTTCATGTGTCTGTTCACCATCTGGATATCTTCTTTGGAGAAATGTCGATTCATGTCTTTTGCCCGTTTCTTCCCTGGATTATTCATTTTTTGGGTGTTGAGTTTGATAAGTTCTTTATAGACTTCGGATACTAACCTTTCATCTGATATGTCATTTGCAAATATCTTCTCTCATTCTGTCGGTTGCCTTTTAGTTTTGCTGATTATTTCCTTTGCTGTGCAGAAGCTTTTATTTTGATGAGGTCCCAATAGTTCATTTTTGCTTTGGTTTCCCTTGCCTCCGGAGACATGTTGAGTAAGAAGGTACTGTGGCTGAGGTCAGAGAGGTTTTTGCCTGTTTTCTCCTTTAGGATTTAGATGGCTTCCTGTCTTACATTGAGGTCTTTCAACCATTTTGAGTTTATTTTTGTGTATGGTGTAAGAAAGTGGTCCAGGTTCATTCTTCTGCATGTCGCTGTCCAGTTTTCCCAGCACCAATTGCTGAAGAGACTGTCTTTGTTCCATTGGATATTCTTTCCTGCTTTGTCAAAGATTAGTTGGTCATACATTTGTGGGTCCATTTCTGGGTTTTCTATTCTGTTCCATTGATCTGAGTGTCTGTTTTTGTGCCAGTACCACACTGTCTTGATGATTACAGCTTTTTAATATGTCTTAAAGTCTGGGAATGTGATGCCTTCAGCTTCGGTTTTCTTTTTCAAGATTGCTTTGGCTATTCAGGGTTTTTTCTGGTTCCATACAAATTTTAGGATTGTTGGTTCTAACTCTGTGAAGAATGCTGGTGTTATTTTGATAAGGATTGCTAAACTGAGTTTGTCTACATGGGTTCATTTATATTAAAATAACTTGACCTTTTTCAAAATAGATCTGTTGCATTATCTACTAACTTCTAAGCAAGTCTCAAATGCTCCTCCAAAAGACAGTAATATTGGTGACAATGTCTCTCACAAGCCCAGTGTTTAATTCTTCAGGAGTAAACTGAAGTTACTGTTTATTTATTTATCTACTCTAAAAATGAAATTTTCTCTCAATCATTTAGCTCTAAGGTTACCTTTCATGATTTTTTAAAAGATAAAAGGTGTTTTTACCCCAGTCTTAGGCAATGTATTTATTTATTTTTATTTTTTAATGTTTATTTATTTTTGAGAGAGAGAGAGAGAGAGAGGCAGAGAGACAGAGCGTGAGCAGGGGAGAGGCAGAGAGAGGGAGACACAGAATCCAGAGTAGGCTCCAGGCTCTGAGCTGTCAGCATAGAGCCCAACGTGGGGCTCAAACTCACAAACTGTGAGATCATGATCTGAGCCAAAGTCAGCCGCCCAAATGACTGAGCCACCCAGGCACCCCTTTAGGCAATGTATTTAAAGAAGTGTTCCCTCTTTGTATTTGTAAAGAACTATTAATTTTGCCTCATTTGAAAGAAGAATGTTAGTTCCTGTAAATGGGCATCACTTCCTCCCTAAATAAAGGTATTTCACTTTTTTCTGTTCTAAGACAGGTGTTCCAAAGAAGATGTACAAATGGACAATAAGCACATAAAAAGATTATCAACATCACTAGTCATTAGGGAAATGCAAATTAAGCCCACAGTGATAAACTACATCACACCCACTAGGATAGATATAATCAAAAAAGTTGGACATGTAAGTGTTGGTGAGGAGAAACTGGAACCCTCCACATATTGCTGCTGGGAATGCAAAACTGGTGTAGCCACCTCAGAAAACAATTTGCTAGTTCCTCAGAGTGTTACATATGGAGTTAGCGTATGATGCAGCAATATCCACAAGAAATCAAAACCTACATCCACACAAAACATTTGTACATGAATAACAGCATTATTTGTAGTAACAAAAAACAATACAAATGACCATCAACTGATGAGCAGATAAACAAAATGAGGTATATCTATATAATGGAATAGTATCTGGCCTTAAAAAGGAATGAAGTACTGATACATGCTACAATATGGATGAACCTTAAAAACATTCTAAGCGAAAGAAGCCAGACACTAGAGACCATATATGTATGGTTCCATTTATATCAAATGCTCAGAATAGGCAAATCAATAGATAAAAAGTAGCTTAGTGTCTGCCAGAGGGTGGGAGGGGGAAGAAGGAGGAGTGTGTCTGCTAATGGGGACAGGATTTCTTGCTGGAATCATGAAACTGTACTTGAATTTGTGGTGATAGATGAACAAGTAAGTATGTGAGTACTTACATTCACATACTGTAAGTATGTAAAAAGCCATTGACCTTGTACTCTTTAAAAGAGTGAACTTTATGCTCTGTGAATTATATCTCAACAAAGTTGTTACTTATTTTTTTATTTAAAAAAAAATACTGGGGTGAGACCGCAAGAGATGCAGCTGTTTTTCCTGCCATATACTCATGATATCAAGACACGAACAGATGGCGATGACCTTTGCCTTTTAGTTTAAGTTTAGTTAGGACCTAAAAGAGAATAGTGTTTACTGCTTTTAGATTCCAGAAAGGTATATGAAGATTGATGTGAAAGAAATAATAAGATTCCTTGGAGCAGACTCTCGACGTTCCTTCTTCAATATTCTTAAAGCCAGATGGGTTTGAGTGCTGACTTAAGCTGAGATTATTTTAAATACCTGGAAAGAGCTGGATTTCACTTAGTTGGAGTTACTGTTTTGCAGTTGTCATCTGATGAAAGAATCCACCTCTAAGACATGCTGGCCAGTAATGACCCAGATGTTGCCAATAAAAATCCTAAAAGGCTTTGTAAGAGAACTGGGCAGAAACTAACTTCATAAGATTTTGCCACTCATTGGGTATGGAGGACTAGATTAGGAGGAGGAAGCAAAGATGTTTAGAGAGTTCCAAGCCTAAATGATTAGAAAAAGGTACAACCCTTTCTAGGAGGAAGGAGGAAGGGCTGGTGTGAGTTCCACTGCAGACAGACTGAGTTTGAGCTGCTGACAAAAATCCCAGTGTAGAAATGGCATTTTTAAAGCTGAGATTATCTAGTGACCATTGCCTTTAATTTCAGATGAGAAATCCCAGGCTGAATGAAGAGAAAATTGGTATCAGAGCTCCCAGGCTACCATTCTGACCTGCAGGTACTTGAAAATGTAGGTCAGGCACCCAGGATAGAAAGTGGTGCTAAAACTACTGGAAATCATCTGAATAGTGGGAATAGCTGAGGTTACGTGAGAGGATTTCCAGAGACATAAAGGATGCTGAAATCAAAGACTGTAAGATAGTTAGCAAAGAGGGAGGTCTGGTTATTCTAGTCCAGGCTTTCTGAACAGCACCTCCTTCAGTGAAAGATTGATTGAGGACCCGTGTTGTGACAGGCACTGTGCTGGGGATATAGTAGTGGATAAAACAGGCTTCCCACCCCTTTGGAGTGAACAGTCCAGCAAAAGACAGACAGCTAAGAAGGCAATTCCAGAGCAGCAGGAGAGGTGCTGTGAGCTAGGAGAACACGGCGTTGTGGTAGCAAGCCAGTCCTGCAGAATTTCAGGGGCAGAAACTGGATTCCATCAGTTCACCCAGAGTTGAGCAGGCAGAAAGAAAAGGGAGAACATTGAGAAGAGGAATATACTTTAAGAGCAAGGACTGAATCACACCAGACTGTGAAGGATAAGCTAGAATACTGAGGCAAAACTTTACAATGAAAGTTCCACCTTCCCAGCTCTGTCTGTCACTTGTGCTCAGCCTGAAGTGTGAACCCTTTCCCCATGTCAAGGTTTCCAGGAATGATAAGGTTGCTTAGTGAACTCAGAAGCTGGAGGAGGTGAATATTCTAGAAGGATATTCCATCAAAACCCATGAAATTATTCTTGTCCTCAATAGGCATCACCTTTTCAGGGACCAGAATATTCTGATTCCATCCTTAGAAAGAGCTGGATGAACAGACTCTGACAAACTGTGCACTCTGGCTTTCTTTTTAAAAGCTCCATTTTGACAATCACACCTCTGTAAATGCAGTCTTTGAAATATTTATTTGCTTAATAGGAAATTCATTCAAATGTTCAAAATTAAAAGTACAATAGGGTATGCAGTGAAAAACCTCCTTCTTGTCCCTGTTCCACAGTGACCCAGGCCCTTGCCCTCCACACAATTTCTGTTATCACTGTTTTGTGTATACAGAGACATTTTATTGATGCAGTCCAATTACTACTTTTTTTTAAATAAACAAAAAATTTTTAAAGTAATCCCTACCCCCAATGTGGGGCTCACAACCCCAAGATCAAGAGTCACATGCTCTACCAACTGAGCCAGCTAGGTGTCCCCCAAATAATACTTTAAAAAATTATATCTTTCTTTTATTACATTCTAGTCATGAGAATATGTTGTAGTCATCTTGTTTGACTTGAGTAGTCCTATCTTTTTCTGATTTAATTTGAGAGATATCCTGTCCCCTAAACTATAAGTACAAATATCTCTCAGAAAGGCTGACTTCTGAAGATAGCTAATTTCATCCACCGTGTGTGTGTGTGTGTGTGTGTGTGTGTGTGTGTGTGTACGCCTGTATTACTAGTTTCACAGAGTACCCATATCTCTTAAGTTCTAGGAACATATTATGACTGCTTCCTATGCACAGATTCTGATGTTAACCATGACAATGAAATAATGAATTCTTACAATAGGCTCTTCTGTTGTTCATTGTGTTGACCCAAAGACTGCACTAGCTTT
This sequence comes from Herpailurus yagouaroundi, assembly GCF_014898765.1. Lineage (NCBI taxonomy): Eukaryota > Metazoa > Chordata > Mammalia > Carnivora > Felidae > Herpailurus > Herpailurus yagouaroundi. The sequence continues at coordinate 11,655,124 of NW_024412415.1, read as the reverse complement.
TTGGGTTTTTTTAATCTCAGGACACATTTCTCAAACTCTGTACTTCATTGGCTGGAACCAGGTAGAGCTGGGTATGGTCCACAAAGCAATGGTAATGAAGGAGAAATTGGAAAGCAGAATAATCTGCCATGCTTCTGATGAGTTTCCTATTCCTTGTCCTTTTATCCCTACATGACCCTAAATCATGCCTCTAGATTAACCTACAAAAGTATACTACTATTAGATATGAATATGCATAACCATTAATTATGAGACCACCAAGATCCTAAAATTATTGGTTCAATAAAAATTATTGGTGTTACACTAACCTATTGCCAAAGAAGGAGAAGAAGACATGAGTTCACGGTCTATTCCATTTCTTCAGAAAAAAAAAAGCAGTATCTAAACACCAAGGAGTTGCCAGGTATTACCATCAATACTCTGGAGAGTTGGACACACAATATAAGATAAACAAACCAGTATGGAAGGCTTACGCTTCCCGTTGATCAAATCAATCTAAAAATTGTTACAGAATGTTTTCAAAAGCAATGCATATATCCACACATAAGAAAGAAAAAGAGAGTGAGTTAAGTGCTTTGGCTTGCTTTTATTGCAATAGGACTGGTTTGGGTGGCTTTATCCACAAACTTTCCCTTGGATTCCAGGGAGATTAGGATATGTTCTGTGGCTATGAGTCTTTCTTTTTTCTTTTCTTTTTTTTTTTTTAAGTTTATTTATTTATTTTAAGAGAGAGAGAGAGAGAGAGAGAGAGAGAGAGAGAGAGAGAGAAAGGGAGAGAGAGGAGGGAATCCCAGGCAGGCTCCATACTGTCAGCGCAGAGCCCAACTCAGGGCTTGATTCCATTCACCTGAGCTTAAATCAAGAGTCAGATGCTTAACCTACTGAGCCACCCAGGCGTCCCATGAAGCTTCTTTTATATAAACCTTAATGACCTCTTGGCTTCATTATTTCCAGGCATTTCCAATTCTTACATCTGCAAAATTAGAAGTGTCTTTGATGAATGATATGAGGGTGTCCTCAGATCTCAAACAGAAATGGTGTACAGTAATGTCAATACCTTCTGTTATATGTACCTACTATACTTCAGCCTCTACTACAAAGCTGTATTCATCAGGACAGTATGGTATTGGCACAAAAACAGACACATAGACCAATGGAATAGAATAGAGAACCCAGAATTGTACCCACAAATGTATGGCCAACTAATCTTTGACAAAGCAGGAAAGAATATCCAATGGAAAAAAGACAGTCTTTTTAGCAATGGTGCTGGGAGAACTGGACAACAACATGCAGAAGAATGAAACTAGACCACTTTCTTACACCATACACAAAAATAAACTCAAAATGGATGAAAGAGCATAGGAAACTATCAAAATCCTAGAGGGAAGGGGAAGGCAAAGGAATTAAAAGCAAGAATGAACTATTGGGACATCATCAAGATAAAAAGCTTCTGCACTGCAAAGGAAACAATCAACAAAACTAAAAGGCAACCGACGAAATGGCAAAAGATATTTGCAAATGACATATTGGACAAAGGGCTAGTATCCAAAATCTATAAAGAACTCACCAAACTCCACACCCGAAAAACAGAGAATCCAGGGAAGAAATGGACAGAAGACATGAATAGACACTTCTCTAAAGAAGACATCCTGATGGCCAACAGGCACATGAAAAGATGCTCAACGTCACTCCTCATCAGGAAAATACAAATCAAAACCACACTGAGCTATCACCTCACTCCAGTCAGAGTGGCTAAAATGAACAAATCAGGAGACTATAGATCCTGGAGAGGATGTGGAGAAATGGGAACCCTCCTGCACTGTTGGTGGGAATGCAAACTGGTGCAGCCACTCTGGAAAACAGTGTGGAGGTTCCTCAAAAAATTAAAAATAGACCTACCCTATGACCCAGCAATAGCACTGCTAGGAATTTACCCAAGGGATACAGGAGTGCTGATGCATAGGGGCACTTGTACCCCAATGTTTATAGCAGCACTTTCAACAATAGCCAAATTATGGAAAGAGCCTAAATGTCCATCAACTGATGAATGGATAAAGAAGATGTGGTTCATATATTCAATGGAATACTACTTGGCAATGAGAAAAAATGAAATATGGCCTTTTGTAGCAATGTGGATGGAACTGGAAGGTATTATGCTGAGTGAAATAAGTCAGTCCTAGATGGACAGATATCATATGCTTTCACTCATATGTGGATCTTGAGAAACTGAACAGAAAACCATGGGGGAAGGGAAGGGATAAAGAAAAAAGTAACAAACAGAGAGGGAGGGAGGCAAACCACAAGAGACTTAAATACAGAGAACAAACTGAGGGTTGATGGGGGGTGGGGGAGAGGAGAAAATGGGTGATGGGCATTGAGGAGGGTGCTTGTCGGGATGAACACTGGGTGTTGTATGTAAGCCAATTTGACAGTAAATTATATTCATAAAAATTAAAAAAAAATAAAATCCCTTATTGAGGAGTACATCTCTGACCATTGCAAGTACATTAGAAAATTAGACTTTCTGCATTTAATTCCTGGGAGAGGTACTTTATAAATTTTGAGAAATATTAGAGATTTGCCAAAACCTTCACTAGAAGTGTGATGCCTTCATTAGAAAGGAGAAGGAATTTGGTTCCAGGTCACAAAGCAAGTTAGTAGCAGAGCTAAGATATGGACCTAGACTTACTGACTCCTTTCACCCTATTATCACATTTGGAGGCCTCCTTATTGTTAGAGCTGGTAAAATATTACCTCATATTCATATAGCTCTTAGGGCCACACCACGTTCCGCATGCACAATCTCTCCTTTTGGCCCCTTAACAACCCTGTGTACTAGGGACAATAAATGCAAGTGTTCTCCCTTTGAGGATAAGAAGATTGCTACTCAAGAAGACACACAGTAGTCTATTACAGAGTCAAGACATGAACCCTGTTCTCCCAATTCCCTCTCCAGGGCTCTTTCTCCCCTGCCATCCTGCTTGTCTGGTGCCTTCCATCAGTGAGCTTTGGAAAACAAGTTTGAGACACCAGAGTTAAAAAGACAGCTTACTAAAAATAAGTAATTAGATATTTTGTAGGTACAAAACAAAATACTCAAATCTCTCTGATCTCTTTCCTGCTAGGTTACTTAAATGTTAAACTGAGTTCCCTAGTTTGCACTGTTAGGGAACTTTTCTAAAAAACGTATCCTAATCAAATTGAAACAAAAATTTAAATAAATGAAATGGACGGGAAGACAAGACTGGAAGGGAGGACTACCTCCCTTATATCTGGCCCACTTTTGTCTCTGTTTTCATGATTGAGTTTCTCAAGCCAGGGGCACAAGGCCAACGACTATTTGAAAAGTCCAGCATTCCCCCAAACACCGAAAACGCTCATGGGTGGAAAGTGCAGCACCCCGGAGAGTGGAGATAACCTGAGTTCCAGACTTACTCTTCTCCAGTCTCAATCCCGGTGTTGCCTTAAGAAGCCACCTAACCTTTAGGTGGCTTCATTCACTGCAAAATGAGGGGACTGAGTCAGTGCATATAGACGAATTTAACCCTGTGACCGTATTTAACGCTTTACATATGTAATCCAACTGGGCACATTTAAGGTACTATTAAGTTTACTTCGTCAGAAGTCGCGTGCTGCTCCCCTTCCCCGACGCAGTGGTGGGCCTCCTTCGGCGGGCACGGGTGGGGCTCGGTTGCTGAAGCCAGTCGGCCGACTGACAAGCTAAAAAAAAGCGAACACCGGGGGCTTGACCGGGTGCCACCGGCAGTCCCCTAACAGTTCCTAACTCGGGGCGGCCCAGCTCGCGGGCCAGCGCCACCCCCCCACCCCCACCCCGGCCCCGCCACCTGTTCCCAGCAGCCAATGGGGCGCGCGGGAGGTGGAGGGGCGGGGCGAGACTACAAAAGGCAGAGGGCCGCGCTCCCCGACACCTCCTGCTGGCGAGCTCTCGGGAGGCTCGGACCGACGCGGCCGAGCACCGGGAACATTCCGCTCGTGGACCAGCCAGGCGCGGAGCGATGCTGCGGGTGCGGTGTCTGCGCGGCGGGAGCCGCGGCGCCGAGGCGGTGCACTACATCGGTTCTCGGGTGCGTGCGCCGCCCATCTCTGCCGGCGGCCGCGTGCGCGCCTTCCCTCACTTTCCCCAGCCGGCATTGCTTGACAATGGTCCTCTGCTGCCCTCTGAATGCTCAGCTTCGAGAGCCTTTGCTGGCTGCCGGGAGCTGGGCGGTGCCCCTGGGGAAGCGGGACACGTTTTGGGGCCACACCCCGTGGGCACAGTTGCTCTCTGCGCACCTTCGGCCACGGTGGCCGTCAATGCAGGGGGCACCGCCCTCCCACCAGCACTGGGTTCGCTCCAAGGAGCTTCCGGCCCGGGGTGAGGGGCTGGGGGTGACACGTGACTTTTCTTAATACAAGGATCGAATTATTGGGGTGCAGTGCCGGGGGTGGGCATAGAGTTGGAGAGCCTTCGGGGAAATGCGTGTGATGTGGGTGGGCAGGAGAGGAGGCAAAGTGAGAATCTGGGAAGGAGAGGGAGCAAGCAGGCCCACTCCAAGAGGAACATGGAGTCCTGAGTCGAGAGAGGAGCAAGTTCAGTCTGTAGCCAGACTTTCTGCCGAGCCCCCACCCTCTTCTTGCCTGGTATGTAAGCTTGTGCTTGCAGACCCTCCCTGGCTCCTAGGACAGGAATAGCAGGGCAGTTTGGCTCCCTCCCGCAACTGCTTCCAGAACAGCTGTCACTCTCCCTCTTCCTTTGGTCCCCACCCTGGCTCCTCTCCTGCCTCCTTCCTAAGGCATTTAACTGAGTAGGATATAGATGGGAGGTTGGGGTGGGGCGGTGGGGGGGAGGGCAGTTGAAGTTTGCCCACTGGGTAAGGGACTCCCCTGTTCTAGATTTTATAGGCCCTGTATTTTCAGAAGTCTTTTTTGAAGTCCTTAGTTCTCCTTTCTTGTTGTTTACATTTGTGCTTGGGTTAATCCTTATCTTGGCTAGGATACTCTGGACCATCTGTAAAATGAAGCAGATGGCACTTGGTCATTGTCAGAATTGAAGTGCCAAAGAGTGTGAAGTGTGTGAGCAATGCAAAATTTTTAGTTTGAAGCTGATTATTCTGAAAAATAAGGTTGTGTATGCTTCTATATTATAACTTGGCGGGGGGGGGGATTCTAATATTGATGACTTTTAATACTGAAGGGGAAAGGAGGCTACTTCCTCTAGCTGGACTTGACAGGGAGATATAGAGCAGCTTTCTGTGGTTTTACAGGGATGGGGTGACCCATCATCTGTTGAAGGGTTGCTTAAAGCTTGATTAAAACTTGTTTGCAGAAATCCACTCTAAGATATAAATGGGGGGTGATCACTGGGGACAGAATCTTCTGAGTGGCTTTAAAGAGTTATGCCAATTAATATGATAGATAAAAGGATAATGTACAAACAAGAAGGTAAAACTATGACCCCACTAGCCAACTATATACTACCTAACATCTTGGTTTACTTTCTCCTAAAGGGTTTTATATGTCTATGTTATGCGGGGTTTCATTCCACCTCTACTTCCTCACCCCTCTCACCAAGTACTGTATGGGACTACGTAATAATCTTGTCTTTGTTCTTGGAAGCTTGGAAGAACCTTAACAGGATGGGTGCAGCGAACTTTCCAGAGCACCCAGGCAGCTACTGCTTCCTCCCGGAATTCCTGTGCAGCTGACGATAAGGCCACTGATCCTCTGCCCAAGGACTGCCCTGTCTCCTCTTACAATGAATGGGACCCCTTAGAGGAAGTGATCGTGGGCAGAGCTGAAAATGCCTGTGTTCCACCGTTCACCGTGGAGGTGAAGGTAAAGCAAGGATGTTCACATGTCTGAAGGGGGTTCACTCCTCACCTTGTGCAGGCTGGCTTCTGCTTCCATTCTCCTCTATAACTGCTTTCACTGCAGCCTACTCCACCCCTCTGAATTCCAGCCGTGATTTTAATTATCTTACTTGAAGTCTCTGCAAGTGCTTGATGCTATTTACACAAATAACCCCTTCCTTCAGATTCTGACAGACCTTATCTGGGGATGTAGTACTTTCACTATGCCTCACATCTTCCTGTCTGTAATGTTGGGTTTGAGCAGGACTTCACTCTGGCCCTCTTCTAGCTGTTCTCACAGCTTTGGCTCCTGCCTCCACTCTGGTCCAGATCTCTCTCCAGGCCAACATGTTAAATTCCTTGCTGGGTATTGCCATGGGACCTCAAACCTGGCACATCTTGAGTTCAACTGCCAGCCACTCTGCTAAACTGGACCCTTCTTCATTCCTTCCTTTTCATTTTTGGCATTCCTCTTCACTCACGCTGAAACATCAAAGAATCACCTCTGATTTCTCCTTCAGTCAGGTCCTCCACATCCTTTTTCTAAGATCTAACCAGTCTTTTGTCAAAAGCAACCTTGCCTCCATCCCTCTGCTGCTCCCTTTGGTCAGGATCTCATCTACTGCCTATTGCAGTTAACTCTTCATTGGTCTCCCTCATTTGCTTTTCTCTCCAAACCACCTTCCAGCTTCTATAAGAGTGAGTTTTTAAAATTTTCTTATAAGTGAGAGAGAGAGAGTGAGAGAGAGCATGTGAGCAAGAGAGAGGAGCAGAGAAAGAGAATCTTAAGCAGGCTCCATGCTAAGTGCAGAGCCTGAGGTGGGGCTTGAACCCACGACCCAGGGATCATGACCTGAGCCAAAATCAAGAGTCAGATGCTCAACCAACTGAGCCACCCAGGCACCCCTCAGGATGATTTTTTTAAACCAAAATTCGGTTATGTTGCTCATCCTGCTCCTATCATTCCTCTATTTCCCAATCTTCGACGTGTTCCCTCCCCCCCCATACTGCTCCAGATAAAGTTCTCATGGTAATCAAGATCATTCACAATCTGGTTCTTATCTGCCTTTCCAGGACTCTCCATTTGAGTCATTGGTTCATCTTAGAGATGTGTTACAAAGACAGGTTAGCAGATGCCCATTCCTATTTGGGTTCCTCTCTGCTCTAATATTTCACCCTGGTTTGCAGAAGACTTTGTAAGATAACGATACAAGCAGCCAAACTAGACTGTTCCCCAAACAATCCTCATGCCTTTGCTCTTACTCAGGACTCTTCTACCTATGTGCCTGTACCTCTATTGTCTACAGCTTTTTTTCTTTTACTTTTTTTTTCTTTTTTTTCTTTTTTTTTTTCTTTTTGAGAGACAAAGAGAGATAGTGGGGGGGGGGTAGAAAGAGGGAGACACAGAATCTGAAGCAGGGTCGAGGCTGCGAGCTATCAGCACAGAGCCCGATGCGGGGCTCGAACCCACAAACAATGAGATCACGACCTGAGCCAAAGCTGGACACCTAACCGACTGAGACACCCAGATACCCCTTTTGTCTGTAGTTTAAACCTACCCCTCTTACTACCACATAGCTCTGATTGTACCTTCCACAAAGCCTTTCAGTGTTTCCCTGGCAACATGTAATATCTCTCCTTTAAAAACTCCTAGTGTTATCTGTGATATTCCTAAGGCCAGGCCTCTGTGGGTTGGTGTTCAGGTTGCATCCTGAATAAGGGAGTGCCATCCACATTGCAGACACAGCTTGAGCTTCTGTTAATAATGGGTTACAAATATATCTTCAATGTACTTAAATTCTTCTTGAATATTTACATTTTTATTTATAACATGGATTAAGGAAATAAGTTCTGTTACATCATTATCATTATCCTCAGAAATGTTGCCTGCGGTATACCAGGGCTCCAGAGGTATCAGCACATAAGAACTTGCTTTCTATTGAGACAGATAAGATGGTCGTATAGAAACAAAGATTAAAGCTAAGTATCTTATGCTAACCAACTAACAGTTGAATTGAATGTCAGGAGAGCAACAACCAAATACTGGATAGTTAGGAAGTCTTCTTGAAGAAAATGATTCTTTAATTAGACCTTGAAGACAGGGTAATAGAAAAAGTAATAACTTCTTCTAACTGTTATGAAACTACCTTTGGTTCTGATATTTGAAATTTGATGAACAGACAGATTAATTTATGTATCATCCACATGTTTTAGAAAGACGTGATCTTTTTAAGTCTTTTCTTGCAAAGAAGTCCCATCCCTTAACCATTTTAATTGGGTGTAATTAAATTTCAAATTCCAGCAATAGTTTACCCTTTTACTTGTCTATGAAATTGTTGACTTCTGTACTATGTGATTTTATGAAAACAGACATGATTCTCAGACATGAGTTTGAGTTCTCTGTCATTTGTGGGAAGTGTAGCAGGCTGAAGTCAGGAGACCAAGACTGAATTATGTATTTGATTAAAAAGCTTGATACTATCTTGGCTAATCAGCTCTTTGACCTTGCGCAAGATTCCACAAATTTCTGGGCCTCAATAAAGTGAAGATATTAAGAGGTTTGCTATCTACCTAACAAGATTAAACATGAAGGTAAAAGGCTACATGCTAAGTATTTCAAGGGACAAAACCACACTTCATTACTGTTGTATCGATTTAGTTTTACATTACAAAAGTAATGTAAACATGATGATTGCAGATATTACTAGCTTTAGCAGTATTGATTTTATTCATATGTCTGGTTATTTCTGCTTTATGCCACATACTGAACTAGGCATTGAGGGAGAGAATATTAAAGACATGCATGGCCCCTAGAAGGCAAGGCCTTAAGGAAGAGAGAAAGATGATTCAGATGTATTAATCAGTTTGGGAACAATGAAAGATAAAATTATGTATTAAACTGTTTATAGGCAATTAGAGCATAAGACATATTAGAAGACAAAAGGGCTAAAGAAATTTTATGGGAGTAAGGAATGTAGTTGTCAGGGAGCACAGTTTTTAAAAGCTCTGAAGCATTTTATTCTGTAAAACATAATGAATACTTTCCATCAAATATGTAGTTTTTGTTTTGCTTTTGTCTTTTTTAAATAAAGCTCTTGAGAAAGAACCTTTTATAAAATATAAACTCAGTCAAGGTTAATGTAATATAAGTTTGCACCTGGATACATAAGAAGTTTCTATTGATATTTCTTAGCCTTCCAAAGACGGTATTTAAAATTCATTTGGCAAACTCCCCTGAAGGGTTTTAGGCTCTGAAAACCTATAAAGTTTCTAGGAGTGCAGCTACATCTCTGCAAAGGATTATTACAAACATCACATGCTAAGCATTTAATATAGTGTTTTTTATCTTGCAGACACTTGGTAAATGTTTGCTAACTCATTTAGCAGCGTTACAAAGGAAGTGTAAATAATTTCCAATTATCTCTCAGAAAATGTAATGCGCCTTGATCATTTGGACTTTGTCCAACCTTAGCCACAGTATTCATTACACAAGGAAACTCACACTTGTTCAAATAGCTGTTTTTCCCCAGGAAAGTTTAGTTTCTATTTACCAAGGCAAGCTTCATTCTGCATAGTTACACAGAATACTTTGGAATGTGTCTGGCAGGACAACATGGCTATGTGTCTGCTGTGACCCAGTGTTACATTTTCAAAGGCTTCTTGTCCTTTCGTGGACTGTAAGAGATGTGCCTGGCATGAGAAGGAGAAAGTGGTGAATGGATGAGTAGTACCACGATGTGTCTGGGAAGAATATAAAGAGTCATTATTATCCTCTCCTTCTGGTGGCTGCTGCAGGACTTCCTAGGAGAAGAGAACAGTGGAATGCTTTTGTTTTTAAAAAGAGTAGATTGATCTTAAAAAGTATGCAAATTAATACTGATAATTTGATACTGATAATATTTTTCACAGGCCAGAAATTGAGCCTGTTGTTTTCCTATAGATCTTCAAAAGTAAAGCAAGTAACTAATCATTTAGACAAGGATTAGCAAACTTTTTCTGTATAAGGCCAGATAGTAAATATTTTAGGCTTTACAGACCATAGGTTTCTGTCACAACCACTCAACTGTCAACTCTGCCAGTGTAGTACAAAAGCAACCCCAGACAGTATGTAAATGAGTGAGTGTGCCTGTGTTCCCATAGAACTTGTATTTACTTAAAAAAAAAATCTGGCCATGGATTTTAGTTTGTCAACCCTTGTTTTAGAGCCTCACTGGCATGCTCCATGTTTGTTAAAGACATGTTTTTGAGATTCCTTTCCTTCTCAAGCAGGCTCAGCTCCAGCCTAACGGATATGAACTTACATACCAAACTAACAAGAGGCTGGTCTGCCTCCATATGTGTGATATTTATCAGACTGAGGTGGAAATGGAAGTAGAGACAGAAAATCTGGAAAAGACATCATCTTTGACATTAATGACCTAGACATCTACACACTCTGTCTCATTATCCAGTTCCCTTCTTCATAGCACTTACGACTATCTGAAATTGTCTGATTTGTGATGGAAACCTTATCTGACATGATCAGGACTGGTAGTTAATCAGTTATATAAGGAAGTATTTTTTAAACTTAAAATATATCGATGTATATCACTTTGCCAATCTTTTGATGAAAGGCCAAGGTTTTTTCTTAGCATATGGATCTTCCGATTGGAATTCTACTTCATCTGTCTTGATAAATTACATCCATATACATCATCTACATTTCCCAGTGTATTTCTTTAAATTGATAACTTTGGCACATGCACAACAATCTGAATGAAGAATCCTTCTACATTTTTATATTTTTGGAAACCAATATTTTAAAGTTGTTATGGCTACCCTAATTCATCAGTCATTTTTTTATAAAGTAAGCCTTTGTAAAGCATTTAACTGTTTTTCATTCAGTTGTCTCTTCAAATGCATATGACCCTTGGACACTTTCTAAATGTTAAGCTTTTTTTCAGCTGCCACAAGTGTGTGAATTCATTTAGCAGATCACTTTCTTCTATGACAAAAGGGCTTGAAGCAATATGAGAACTTGGATAGACTGGGGAGGGGAGAAGTGTGATTGTGGGGGGACATGTCTGCAGGGAAGGATAAGAGTACCAAAAGTAGACTTACACTGCTGCACCATATTGCCAGGTGCTAATTCTGTTGAATGAGAAAATCAATAATGGGTTTTTAAGAGAAACAAAGAATGCTTGAGAGCATGTCCCTAATTTTAAGGGGGCAGTGTCCTATTTTCCCACAAAATATCTTGAAGTGCTGTTTTCTAGATAGAATTCTGGGATGCATGGATAGCATAGTTTTATCTAAGTACAAATATACTTTTGTTCTCTTATGCTCTTTTGTTTGTTCTCTTGATTTCATTGAGACTAACAGAGCACCTGGGTCCTGTGTTGTCTCTGAAGCTTATAAAAACTGGTCCAAGAAGATTCCAAGCCCATCTGAGGGCAGACATGCTGTGAATGGTAGGGCATGAGATTTCAGGCAAAGAGAACAAAAGGTCTCAAAAAACATCAAGGAAATTTAGAATTTTTTTTTAATTTTTAAAAAATGTTTATTTATTTTTGAGAGACAGAGCACAAGCAAGGTAGGGGCAGAGAGAGAGGGAGAGAGAGAATACCAAGCAAGCTCCATACTGCCAGCACAGAGCCCAACATGGGGCTAGAACTCACAAACAGTGAGATCATGACCTAGGCTGAACTCAAGAGTTGGCCGCTTAATCAACTGAGCCACCCAGGTGCCCCAGAAATTTAGAATTTTTCATTCAACAAATACTGGGTTTTTTCCTAGAGAGGCAGTGTGCTCAGTACTGGGGATCAACACTAAACAAGACATGGTCTTTGTCTCATTGCCACTAAGTTATACAAATCATTGTTCACTGCCTATGCCTCTATCATGAGTTGTATTTTTCTCCTATATGTATTATACTTAATTTCTTCTGCTTCTAGGCCAACACATATGAAAAGTACTGGCCATTTTACCAGAAGCACGGAGGCCATTATTTTCCCAAAGATCATTTGAAAAAGGCTATTACTGAAATTGAAGAGATGTGCAATATTTTAAAAATGGAAGGAGTGACAGTGAGGAGGCCTGACCCCATTGACTGGTCGTTGAAGTATAAAACTCCTGATTTTGAGTCTACGGGTAAGTGATGTTGGATACCTAAACTGCTAGTCTTAATTTATAATTACTTTCTTAATATGTAAGGAGAAAACTCAGATAATTTCTCAGAGATTCCTTTCTTTTAATAATCCTTAGAAACTTTAGAGATTGTTTAGGAACAGATTGGTTCTTTTTGATACGATTGAGATGTCCATATTCTAAACTCCATTATAAATCAGAATCTTCTTGACAGAAGTTTTTCTAAACGCTGTGGTCATTTCCTTTCATAAGAATGGTGGATTCCATTTAATTTTCCTCAAGTACAGAAGTTACGGGGGGGAACAGAAACATTCCCATTTTAGTTTTAACTGGCATTGCTACAAGACTGTTCTTGTGCCTGAGTTCAGTGTTCTAATTTACAGTTCTAGAGATGGTCCTTGGCCCAATTTTTATCTTGTGGTACTGATATTCCCTGAAGAACTCTGTTTCTGTGTAGTAAGAAAGGAGCTTACAAAAGTGTGAAGACTTGGTGGTTCTAGATCTCTGAACAAGGACCTTATTACTTCATTTCTTTCCTTCTTTCCTCCCTTCCCTTCCCTTCCCTTCCCTTCCCTTTCCTTCCTTCCTTCCTTCCTTCCTTCCTTCCTTCCTTCCTTCCTTCCTTCCTTCCTTCCTTCTTTCTTTTTCTTTCTTTCCTTCTTTCTTTCTTTCTTTCTTTCTTTCTTTTTCTTCCTTCTTTCTTTCTTTCTCTTTCTTTCTTTCTTTCTTTCCTAGCTTTGCCATCCCCACACAGAATGTTCATGATAGCACTATAGTATATATCACTCCATATATTTTTCCACTTGCATAGAAACATACACATACACATGCATATAGGTTTTCTGTAATTTTTTTTTTAACCAAAAACTGGGATTCTATTACATAGACTTTTCTGTCTTGCATTACTGGGGTTGTTGTGGAACTTTTTGGTCTGATAGGTTTATATGGTGCGATGCCTCGAGATATCCTGATAGTTGTGGGAAATGAGATTATCGAGGCTCCCATGGCATGGCGTGCCCGCTTCTTTGAGTACCGGGCATACCGGTCAATTATCAAAGACTACTTCCACCGTGGCGCCAAGTGGACAACGGCTCCTAAACCAACAATGGCTGATAAGCTTTATGATGAGGTAAGACCCTAATTATAGGTGAGCCTATTAGTAAATTTCTCAATAATCCACAGAAAATGAGAGAGAGATTCTCTGATACCTTGTATTTAGTATTCATTTCAGAAACTGAGAGCATCACCTACATTTAAAAAAAATGATGATTTTATGATGAAAATAAGATAAATAATATTATGACAATAATAGTAATTGTAATAATAGCTAATACTTATCTGGTGCTTACTGTGTGCTAGGCCTTCAGCTAAGTGCCTTTATACATCCTCAGTCCTATTTATTCTTCACAAACCCTCTGAGGGAGTAGCATCAATCATTCCCTTACCAGGAGGATAATTTGCCTAAAGGCACACAGCTATTCATTGGTGGAAACAAAAGTCAGTATAGTGAACTCCATTCTCTTTTCCAGAAAAACAGTTTGGTTTACAGGCCAAATTCACAGTAAAAGGAAGTATATGTCCCTTGTTAGGTCATTTATTATTTGATCATTTATAGAAAGAAAAAAAATTAAAAATTCTGTTTAAAGACAAATAAGTTGTGAATTCATTCCACCACACCAAATCAAATTTGGCAGGGATGCATGGCATCTCATTTTATGGTATGAGTTAGGCTTAGGACCAAATTCCTTTTCTAAAAGAACAGAATGACTTCATCCTGTTGAGTTTCAATATTGTAGATAGCTACATAAATCAATGCATGGGTCACGGAATATTTTCAGAACCATTACTACCTCTGTGCCACTTGCTTCTAAGTATCAGGAAATTGCTGCCATGCCTAGTTTTTGGTTTTTATTGTCAGTTTGTTTTGATTTATTTAGCAGGGGCCTACATCTTCCCCATGCATGTTTTAGTCTAAAACAGGGTAGTAGTATTTTGGGAAATGATGATGTTTAATTAATTTTCTTAGTAATGAATGCCCCATAAATACTTTCCTTATGAACCAATTCATTGTATGTATTCATTCTTGTTCCAATCAGAATTACCCTATCCATTCTGTAGAAGACAGACACAAATTGGCTGCTCAGGGAAAGTTTGTGACGACTGAGTTCGAGCCATGCTTTGATGCTGCTGACTTCATTAGAGCTGGAAGAGATATTTTTGCACAGAGAAGCCAGGTCAATAAAAGCTGCCTCTTAAATTTCACACTTTATTATTATACCTTTAATTTATTATTTTATTACATTATTTACTTATAAATTATTGTATTTATTTATTTTATGAAAATATTTCATCTTAAATATTTTTATTTTATCTTTTATTAGTTTTTATTTTTTAAAGTTTATTTATTTCGAGAGAGAGAGCATGAGAGTGGGGCTTGATCTCATGAACCATGAGATCATGACCTGAGCCGAAATCAAGAGTTGGACACTTAACTGACTGAGCCACCCAGGTGCCACCATCCTAAATATTTTTAGTTATCTAAATACAGAACCAAATCTGTATAGATTTAGGTCTTCCTTTCATTTTTAGGTTACAAACTATCTAGGCATTGAATGGATGCGTAGGCATCTTGCTCCAGACTACAGAGTGCATATCATCTCCTTTAAAGACCCCAATCCAATGCATATTGATGCCACCTTCAATATCATTGGACCTGGTCTTGTGCTTTCCAACCCTGACCGACCGTGTCATCAGGTAAGGACATTCTTAAAACTCTGGAAAAGCAATAATCTAGCAACTGATGTAATTACCACTTCTATTTTAAGTATTTCCATAGCTTCTAATTGTTCTAAATAACAAATTCAGCAATGCTCAACATTATAATGATCAAACATTGGATTGCCTACGGTGGATTCACTACAAGATATCCAACACTCACAAATGTACATTGTAGCCATGATAATTAGCGTAGTGTCATCAGACTTTGACTTTACTGCTTGCTGCTTTCAAAGCCTCAAGTTTGTGTGTCTGTGTGTTTTTATTGAACAGTGTATTATCCCCTAACTTGCAGCCAAGAGGCCACAGAAGCTAAGTTGCAAACAGAATGGTCCCTGCATGGCTGGGCAATGCCACGGGGCAGAGGGTGTCTTCCTCCCTCTCCAGTGGGTCAGGACCCCTTTGGCCAGCCCCACCTTGCAGGGAGGAGCAGAGCTGTTGCCCTGCATCTGGTCTGTCCCTGTCACCTGCAGCCTCCTACTTCTACTTGCCCCCTCCTACTTCCAGTTGGGTGGTGAGTGTTATTTGGTAGGTAGGCTGCAGTACACCACTATTTTACCATGTCACTGTTCATTTCTTTTTTTTTTTTAAGTTTATTTATTTTAATAGAGAGAGAGAGAGGAAGGAAAGGGGCAGAGAGAGAGAGGGAGAGAGAGAGAATCCTAAGCAGGCTCTATACCAGCACCCCTAAGCCCAATGCGGGGTTTAAACTTACAAACCATGAGATCATGACATGAGCCAAAACCAAGAGTCGATGCTCAACTGACTGAGCCATCGAGGTGCCCCTCACTGTTCATTTATATTCCATAGGTTTATATCAATGACCAAGATTATTTACTTGTTTCGTTTTTAATATAATTTGTTGATGTACTAAGTGAGTATATGACCATAGGGATGACTAGGTTATAATAGGTCACTAAGGATAATTATGGTTTGGGAGTACATCCATAACATCTGTCTTCATGCCATGGTCATAGATACAAAGTGATCGACTATGGGTTTACCATAGTCACATTTTTGTTTTCTTATAACTAAAGAGTTAGGAAATATTTTCATTTTATTTAATGGGAATTTTTCAAGGAAAGTATCTTCAGTATTTTAAGATCTCTGAAACTTGAATAAAGCATGAGAATATTTTTAAAAGCTTTACCATTTCTGTTACTTTTTTTTTTTTTTACCTTTAACCTGGCAATAGGGGGATTTTATGCACATTTTTAATTGGGCTTCAGACAAAATCATTTCAAATGTTTGAAAATTTAAATTTCTTTATTTTGGCAATTGAAAAGATAGCATCTCAAAAAGAATTATTAATCACAAGGGCTATCAGAGATTAAGAATGATAAGAATAGCATATGTGGATTTAAACTTCTTTGGGGTTTATTTTTTGTTTGTTTGTTTTTTGGTCTTGCAGATTGATCTTTTCAAGAAAGCAGGATGGACCATAGTTACTCCTCCAATACCGGTCATCCCAGATGGTATGTTTACCGTTATACACTCACAGACCAACATGAGCACTTCATTGACTAAGGACCTTTCATCTATAGACAGCAACCCAAATTTTAGCACTTTAGTGAAAATGTTTCCCCAGGAAGGAGCAAACTAGCACTTGGGCCTATAGGTACAAGAGAAAGGCTGGGATTTATATTTTCAACTTCTTCCATAGAAACTGAAAGCAAGAAGATGGGAAAAATCAGTATAAAACATCACATAAAGCAAGAAATGAGTTTTTAAAGAAAACAAGGTGGAATCCAAATGTGTAATGGGTATAGATTGAATCATAACATTTATAGATAAATTCTCTTAAGATTAAAATAAAACTTCTCAGGGAAAGTGAACTACTGAAAGAATGGAGTTCACTTTAATATTCTTTACTTTGGAATCCTTGCTTTAAACAAAAATGGTAGCAGACATGATTTAACAGTTGTTGCTGTTTTTAGATCACCCACTCTGGATGTCATCCAAATGGCTTTCCATGAATGTCTTAATGCTAGATGAAAAACGTGTCATGGTGGATGCCAATGAAGTCCCAATTCAAAAGATGTTTGAAAAGCTGGGTATGTATGGTAAATGAAACATGTTGTCATACATGAAAGTGTTAAACCAGAAGAACTGAAGAAATTACATTGGTAGGTCTGGTTCAATTTCTGTTCCTTTTGGAGGTATCAAGTTATTATTTCACACATGCACAGTATTTTTAACAATCATAATGTCAAAAGGTTGGAGCTGCATTCCAGTCTTCTCAGACACCCCCTTAGCAATAAGTTTATTAATCTTCTATGATTTATCTAACCTCCTGGTGCCCATGTATGAAGAATTACTCCTTTGAGATGAGCATATAGATTATGAAGTCCTTCCACAAATAAGAGATTGAATCATTAAGGGTCCTTTAAAAGTAATTTAATTGTCATTACATATTTTAAAGGACTTATAAGGGTACAGATACAGATATGATTCATATGTGTGATAAGCACAATGAACAAAGTAATGACATGCAATAGAGGGTGTCAGTAAATCATTCAGCTTTTTTTTTCAAAAGAAATTACTGATGCTTTATTTTATTTTTATTTTTTATTTATTTATTTTGAGGGGGGGAAGGGCAGAGAGAGAGGTAGAGAGAGAACCCTAAGCAGGCTCTGCACTGCCAGCACAGAGCCCGACGGGGGGCTCGATCCTGTGAACCGTGAGATCATGACCTGTGCTGAAATCAAGAGTCAGATGCTTAACTGACTGTGCCACCCAGGTGCCCCTTTAAAATAAGAATCAGTTTTTGCTTGGGTGGGAGTTTACCTATCCTGATATTCAAAATTTAAAACAGTTATTCTAACACTATTGAGAAAACTGTTGAAAGAAAGGATGTTCATATGGCTATTACATAGAGTACAGAAGTATGTGTTTTTATTACTCTTCACATAAATGATGTATCCTAAGTGTCAAATAAAGCCAGGCAGTATATACTTGTTGAAAGTGAGTCATGTTTTAATTCATGTCTCATATTTCAGGTATACTACTCAGAAGAAAGTATTTGCCCCTTTGACATATCCCTCTTTAATGTGGTATCTGTTCAAAAGGATTGGCCTGTCAATTGTAGATTGATCCCAATCAAATGATTTGATGTCTAATGCTATGCCACTTTTTTTATGGCTTTCATTAAATAGCTCAACTGCTTGGGTTCAGTTTCTTTGTCCATTAAGATTTTATTGTTTCTCAATATAAAATACTATTAAGAACCAAATATATAATTTATAATTTTATTTTATAATTTTAGGCACAGGTAACTTGTTAAAGCAAACTTTATCAAGCAACTGGATCCTCTCCAATTCAGGATGAAAATGGCTCTAGCCATCTGAATAAGACAGATATGTCTGTCTATCAGGACACATACTTGTGTTTAAAAGCCTACTCCGTACCCAAGCCCACTCCTTACCCCTTCGAAACCCTATTCTTACTCTCCAAAACCCTGCCCAGTCTCACTTTCTTAGGAAAGTCTTTTCTGATGGCTCCTGCTGCCTTCCTTCCCTAAATATACCAGTGGACTCTTTTGCGACTCTATAGCTATCTTTCCCCTCAAAATAATGAGTTTCTTGAGGGAAGAGAGTAGATTCTCTTTTTAAAACCCCATTATACTGAACACAACAGATTTCTTTCTAAATACCACTGGTTGACTAGGCCATGCACATCATAACCACATCAGTATAAATGGTGCCAGATTAAACTAATTGTCTGAGTGGATTTGGTACCTGTATGACCATACAACCCAGCATATTAAAATACAAGCTCTGTTCTGTTTTCTTAAGGTGGCCTCATAAAGTTAATCCTGTCAGATACATCCACTTATCCAACCTATTGACTTGTGAATTGTCAATAGAATGAAATAGACTTCACAGTCACTGCTGACTTTCTGGTGAAGATTTTATATTAGCAGTGGAATAGATTAGATGAAATAGAATTGGTGACAATACAGTTGGAAGACTGTTTGGGGTTGGGATAGACTTGAGGATTAGAGACACAGGATTCCTACCCATCTTTAGGCTTACTTACTATAGGAGAATCTTCACGGGAGTCCATCTAACTGACTACATGTCTCTCTTTTGATGCAGGTATCAGTACTATCAAGGTTAACATCCGTAATGCCAATTCCCTGGGAGGAGGCTTCCACTGCTGGACCTGCGATGTCCGGCGCCGAGGCACCCTGCAGTCCTACTTTGACTGACCGGGCCTGACAGTGCTTGCGACTTGGCCTCAGATAAATCTAGGAAGCTTAGGGATAAGGTTGATTCTCCCACTTTAAGAAGTGCATGAACTGTAGTGCTTTAAACAATCATATCTTTAACAGGGGTCTTAAGCCTGGTTTATTTTTATTACTTTTCTTTGATATAAGGAAAATAACTTGTGCTAGGTCTTACTCTCTACTCCTAAATTTATTTACAATTTGGCTTCAAGTATAAACATTTGGTGAATGTGTATTAAGACAAAAATTAGTCATTTCAGTAACTTGGCCACTAATATTTAACCATCTACCTCTGTTTTTAATTTTCTTTCCAAAAGGCAGCTTGAAAAGTTGGTCCTAATCTTCATTATGTTTTTTCCTTTTTTCCAGACTTGTGAATGTTTGTATCACTTCTTTTTTCTAAATGAGAGAAAGACTTAGAATGTATACAGATCTTAAGCAGAAACAGATAATTGTCTCTTTTTTCTAATAAGGAATTTTAGTAATTAAAAAATTTTCATCTTTAAAAGATAACCTAGACTATGCAAACATTTTAAGTGAATTTCCCATAAATGTTTTTAATATTCTTATTTCAACATTGGTAATATTTGCTACTAAAAGCATTTTCATAAAACTTACCTCATTTCAAGTGATGTAGTTTAATCCTTTTCTCTGTCCCAATTTTACAGAAATATTTAGTGCTATAGGTTATAACTATCAGTTCCAATTCTCAATTTTGCTATCCAGTATCTAGTGGATACATTGCTTCTTTGATAATCTAAGCTTGGTTTACAGATGTGAAAATTATTTAAAGCACAGACTTTAAAAGCATTAAAAAAACTAATGGAGGCAAAACCTACATGCAATGTAAAATAATTTTAATGTTGGGTTGTACATGTATTTTTATTCTAATAAACTTTTATGTTACAGAATTGATTCCATTAGAGTTTAGCATCGGTTTAATTATTTTAAGCCTAACTAAATTATAAGAATGTGCCTTTAGGGACATAATTCTAATGCTCTGAAATAGCATATTTATCCCCGGTAGATAATTTAAACCTAATACTTGTATTCAGAAATGTTTAGCAGAGTCAGATTTCATTCATTCAAAAATATCTGAATATCTTATGAATATAAGGGACTAATCCTAGCCCTAAAAGTCTCTGTTCTCAAGATGCTAAATGTCTTGACTCATGACAAATCTGGGGGGGTGGGAGGGTGGGCAAGATGTACTCTGAAGTGAGTCATAGGTTTCAGCCTTGCTGGTGCCAACAGCGTTAGCTCCTTTGTGTTTTGCTGTCCTTTTTCATCCACCACAGAAACACCTATCAGTTCTGTACTTGGACTGAGTAAGAAATCCATCTGATCCTGTAGATTGACGCACACCTAGGGTATATATTCCCAGGTCTAAATACCACTCAGCAGTTCTATTCCATACCTCTCCACATTATCCTCCATGGCTATTCCAGACCTTCACTGTGTTCTCTTATCTGATCTTAATGTTTCATTTCTCATGGAGAAAATAAAAGCTATCAAGTGTCAGTTCCCTCAGCTTTCCTGCCCCAGTCCCCTGCAGATTTATTTGTGATTTGCATTCACTGGTTAAAGTCCTTTCTCTCCTCGCCTTTATGGCTCAACTTCTAAAGGGAAAGGTCAGAACTTCATCTCCTCACTGTCTCTGCTTCTCAACCCTCTACAAAGAGACACTTCTTTCACTGCTGCAGAAAATGAGGTAAACCTTCTGAACAGGTCCAACCTATACGACTATCCTTTGACTGCAGTCTTTCCTTCAGGAATTTGCTTTATTAGTTATCATCATTTATGTAACTCCAGCTTCTATGTGTGTATGCTTGTTATTTTATCCTCTCAGCAAATAGTCATACTGAAAATAATTTCAAAATAAAAATGATTCCTCTGGCAACTTCAGTTTCTTTAAAGCTAAGCTTCTGGAAAGAATTTATCTACAATCTCTACTTTTTCACCTTTTATTTACCCCTTAATCTCCTGCTGTCTGATTTCTACCTTATCACTGCAATGTACTAATATCCCTGACCTGACCTCTCAAGTGCTATTTCTAGTGGACATCAGTCAGGTCTTACGGACCATTCCTTTAAATGTTTCTCCTCATTTGGAGTTTTGTGATACCTCTCTCTCTCTCTCTTTCTGATTTTCAAACTCCATCACTGGATTGTCTTCTTCCTACCCTTAAGAGGCCCTGTCCTTGAGCCTTTTCTCCTCTCCCAGGTCCTCCTAGGTGATCTCATCAGCACATAGGCCTTCCCCTCCCACATATCCCCTAATAACCCCCAGGGGCTATGTAGACATGCCTACAATCTCTAGTCTAGACCTTAACCTGAGCTCTAGGTCCTGTTCTCAGTGGTCTGTGGACATAATCTGAATGTGCAAAGGTATCGCAGGCACAACACAATTAATCACAACTGACTCAGTTGACCAAGCCTTGACTTGCCTTCTTCCTCATCTTGTCCTTTTCATTGGCCTTTTGCATTGTTATTAAATAAAACAATTATTTCAATAAAGATAGCTCAATTGAGAAGTTTAATAAAATCTCTATCTTAGATCCTATGAAGCTGCTTGTGGGTGTGCTGTCTTGTCAGGGTTGTGGAAGAAAACAGAAGCAGCCTTGTCTCCATCAGTGCTATCAGATTTCCTTTTCTAGCCGCCATCTACCACTCCTGCAACACAGTGTTTTCTCTGTGACCTGTAGCAGGCAGAAGGGCCACCATCTGCTGCTACAGATGTCAGATTTCCAGATCATGCCAACAATTTTGGATTACCACTCTTCTTGGGGAATCCCAATCCCCTTTCTAATTCACTGTCTAGAGGAAACAGCTATGCATATTAGGACAAACCAATTGTCACAAAAAATGAACTTAATTTCAAATACAAAAGATGACGGGCGCCTGGATGGATCAGTTGGTTAAGCGTCCGACTTCGGCTCAGGTCATGATCTCATGGTCCGTGAGTTCGAGCCCCACGTTAGGCTCTGGGCTGACAGCTCGGAGCCTGGAGCCTGTTTCGGATTCTGTGTCTCCCTCTCTCTCTCTGCCCCTCCCCCTTCATCTTCTGTCTCTCTCTGTCTCAAAACTAAATAAACATTAAAAAAAAATTTTTCAAATACAAAAGATGAATATTGACACTGTAGAGCAGGTCTGGTTCCAAATACAAAGCAAGCTATTCCTTTTGGGAATAGCCTTTTTATAATAAAGCTCATGGATCTGACAGTTACAGTGTGTTAACTTGTTTCTACACAGGAACATCACCCAATGGTTCAGGAGAATGTAAAAACACACTACCTCAAAATTTTTTCGTCAACTTTTGGGATGCATAGGATCTTTTCTTTTCTTTTTTTTTTTTTTTGTGAGAAATTAAAATAATATAAAAATACTCTATTTCCATCACTTAGCACACTAATAGTAACAATTAAATGGGGTTTGATTGCTAAAGATTCATCAGACTCAAAATTACAATGCTTATAAGTCTATGGTTTGTTGCAGGAAAAGGACACAATAGAACAATAGCATTAAAGTAAGGATGTACATCACAGTCAAAGGTTACCTCACAGCAAAGGGTTCAGGGCAGCCAAGCCCAAGTTCCAATTGTAATCCCTCTGTAAGGGGCTGTCTCAACACACTTTCTCTCAGATCAGAAACCAGCAATGTGGACAGGGACCATCTCAGAACCAAGAAGTCCAAGATGGAATCTCAACCTGGGTTTCTCATGTGCTTGTTATGTAACTACTTCCAGTGACAGAAACCTGTGGGTGTCTTAGACCAGGTGCAAATCATCAGTTTTACTATTATCAATAAATAATGCTAACAGCTTGCCCTGAAATTCTTCCCACTCCTGGTTACAAAGCACCACTAATAATCTGTAGATTTTATGCCTTGATCAGATGTCAGTGTCGTGTGAGTACATTTCATGTTTTAGTAAAACAGCTCAGGCCAATTTCAGGCCCATAGGAATTAACCCTCACAGTAGAGTCTATCCACCTGATCCATGCTCAAGACTTTTTAAGAACAAAAATAATCACTCACAGTTTGAGAGTGATCATTTGCCTTACAATACCTCATAATCAAACAGACAATGAAAATGTACATAATCCATGTATATGGATTTACCATATACCTGAACCATCCCAAAATAGCAGCATAAACTCTCATATTTTTAAACTAACTTTACAATTTGTTTGTCTACCTGTTCTGTAGTCATCTGTATTTTATGGCATGTATCAGTTGAGAGATTAAGGAACTTTAATTGATCTATTATTGTTCAGGTCAAAATTTTCTTCAGGCCAGTTCTCTTCCACAGGGACAATGTCCCGAGGGACATTTAAATTCATTTAAATTCAATCTCCCAACACATTTGATAGTCAATATCAGTATTATTGTAAGTTTTATTCACTCCTATAATATTAATTTACCTAATTATCTAATGGAAATCTACTTTAATGTCCCTCATGTTAAATTGTAAGACACAAAGCTCTAATTTTGTGGATCAACTCTTCAATCATTTCTTACTCCCTCATTTTTTAGAGTGGATGTTTTAATTGTCTATTCCAATTTTCTATTGTTCCTTTACTTTGAGGGTTAAAAGTAATATGATAAGCCTATTGAATGTGATGTTTTTCTGCCCACTGTTTCACTGTACAGGCAGTGAAGTGAGTGTTGTGATCTGATCTGATGAAATGTAGCTAGGAGAGCCAAACTGTTACTTCTCCAGAACTGAAAATTCTGCTTTTCCTGTTGGCAAATAAGGCCATTTTTATTATGAGTTTTAGCATCAGCAGGAACCAAGTAAGTAAATCCTTCTCAGAAAGTTCCATAGTCAACCCTAAAGGGAAAATGGGTACTTGCTTCTGAATATAAGTTCCTCCCATGAGAACTCACTGTAGCGTGCTCCATTTCCATTGTAGGATGGACCTTCTTTGGGTGTTGTCCTCCTTGTTGGAACACTTTTCTGACATTACCCATGATATACCATGACATGGAGCACTTTTCTGACATTACCCATTCAGGTCTTAAAATAATCTCATATCCTTCAGTTATTGGAGCTATTTCATAAATGACCAATAAAGCCTGTAACTATCTTTTAGAAGGAGTACACTGGAGAGTAGCATTTGGTGCTTTTCTGGTTCAAAAGTCCAGAGGGCACCATTGATCAGTGGCTATGGGCTTTTTCCAGAGACTCCAGCTGACATGAGTGCAGGCAGAACATTTCTAATTTTATCTCAACATTAGGATCATATAGTCCTAATGGGATAATTCGAGCTACAGCCTTTTGCAGTTCTAAGAAGCCTTGTTGCTATTCAGAGCCTCAATCAAATACAACCTTTTCCTGGGTAATTTTACAGATTTAAGGTAACAGTATTTATCCCTAAGTGAAGGGTATGATTTTTCCAAAATCCAGATAGGCCCATAAAATGTTGGACTTCTAATTTAGTCTGAGAGGTGGGAAGCAACAACAATTTCTTCCTAGTTGTCTGTGGTATACTACAAGTTGCTCCAGGTCAGACAATCCCCCTGAATTTTACACTCTGTGGGGCCCTGGATTTTTTTGGAGTTAAATTGATCATCCCCAATCAGTCATATGATTTTCCTCAGTTTCTGAGATAATAACAGTATCACCAAAATAGTGTTTTGAAACATTGTCTGGAGCGCCTGGGTGGCTTAATTGGTTAAGTGACCAACTCTTGATTTTGGCTCAGGTCATGATCTCATGGTTTGTGCCAACAGCATGTGGTCTGCTTGGGATTCTCTCTCTCCCTTTCCCTCTCCCTGTCTCCAATCCCTCTCGAACAAAACAAAACAAAACAAAACAAAACATTGTCTAGTTGTATTAATCTAGGTCCTACCTGACCAGACTGATAGTACATGGGAGATCAATATTCTTGAGGTGATACTGTAAATGTATGTTATAGACCATAACATGTGAATGCAAATTGTTTTTGCCTCTCCATGGAGACTGGTAATAAGAACAACACATTTTCTGTGGGGTTCTGTGGGGTGAAATGGCTCACTTCTTATTATCTATCTCTGTAGAAACTAGGGCTCTGCTTCCTGCACTCTGCTATCAAGATCAGATATCACTCCTCTATCAGCTGTCTTGTCTTCTGAAAATGTATGGACAGCTCTCATTCACTATTCTCTCTTGTCCCTTTTCTTCATCCTTGTGGGTTTCAATCTTGTTATTCTACAACTATCATTTTTGGACAGTTTCAGGGGAAGGTGAAGATAAATGTTTATGTTGATTCCATTCCAGTCCATAAGTCTTTAAACCCTTAATTCTATATTGCATAGTAAAGGAGAAAATGGAAGAATTACCCTAAAAATCTTTATAATATCTTAAAGGAAGTTGGGGCAACCCAGAGCTTTGTCTCTTCAAACTCCTAGGATGTAAAAATCCCAAGGCTGGGAGTGCAGTGAGGTAAGTGAAGTATTCACCTTGGGCACAAAATGTAGGGGGCCCAAGAACTTACTGATCCACATAAATAATACTTTAATGCAGTATTATTAATTAAAACTAATAAATAAAATAATGAAAAGTCAACAATGAACAAAACATCAAATTTTAAAATAAAGACAGGATCAGTATTACTGATGTTTCTTTTGCCTCTGCTCCAGTGTGGCTTGCCATAAGACTGGTTGCACACTAGGAATTAAGGTAAAATGTAAGTAAACCAGGCCTTGCACTGTATTCAGCCTAGTTTCAAATGATCTGTAGTCTAGAAAGCCCTTCAAATTTTTTGTAGCCCAGAGAATCTCTAGCCTGATAATGGATTAAGATGATACTTGATTGCTGGTATTCTGAAGTACATGAAAAAAAGCAATGAAAATTCTTCTTTGAAGAAATATAACATCCATCTAGGCTTCAAATTATTTCTAAAAATAAAATTTCATAGACAAAATCTCACATACAGCCAAAGATAGGTGCAGGAGGAGAAAAGACCCCTTCAGCAAACAACATTCAAGAGAAGTATGTCTGCAAGGACTCCAGATATCAGAATATCAGACACAGACTATAAAGTATCCTCCCACACAGAAACCCCATACCCATTAGCAGTCACTCCCCATTTCTCTTCCAAGCCCCAGGCCATTACTAATCCACTTTCTGTCTCTATAGATTTGTCTATTCTGGATATTTCACATAAATGGAATCATACAATATGTGATCTCTGTGATGGACTTCTTTAACTTGGCAAAATGTTTTCAAGATCACACATTTTGTAGCATGTATCACTACTTCATTCCTTTTTATGGCTATGTAAAATTCCACTGTATGGATATTCCACATTTTATTTGTCCATTTCTACTTTATGGCAATTATGAATAATGCTGCTATGAACATTTGTGTACAAGTTTTGGTGTGTATATATGCTTTCATTTCTCTTGGGTATAGGATTGGAATTGCTGGGCCACATGATGACTTCAAATGACTTACAGGGAAAAAATTACATTAAAAAAACTAATAAGAGGCAGTCTCTGGGCCACTGCAACCGCGCAGTGATATAAGCGTTCCCAGCTGGTGATGTAAGGTGATGTAAGGGTTCACCAGCCATTGCTTGGTGAGACCCTTCCACAGAGGGTCCAAGTAGGCCTAAGCCGCAGGGCCCCAAAGAGTGAGGGGTTTGGAAACACAGCCCCATCTGAAATAAAATTTGGGAGAGAGGTGCCACCTGGCAGGCTGAAGCTTGGTTGCAGATAATGTAGAAGTAGGGAGTGGAGGGAAGCTGGAGACAAAGGAGGGGTGTCTGATGGCCAGTTGGTGAGAGCACAGAGTTCTTATACCAGAGACTGGGAAGCTGGGTGATGCCATTTTCACCTCTCCCATACCTACACATATGAGCAAGTGTGCTACACCAATCCTCCCCCAAAGCTAAGCAACACCACATATTGGAGAATGGAGCCATTACACCAAGCCCCATCCAACTGTGCCAACCAAGCCCTAGAGGATGACCACAAGTCTCTCCACTTGCTTAGTGTACAAACTATAAAGTGCTTCACAGTTTGACTTCTGAGGGAAACTGGATGTAATTTCATTTGGATTTCATTCTGTTCACTGGATCACCTATTCATTTTTCTTTTTCTTTTTCTTTTCTTTTCTTATTCTTGGATACAGAAAGAGAAAAAAATTATTTTTATTTTCCATTTATATAAATTTTTTTCATTCTGCAAGCTTTTTCTCCTATTTGACTTTCATCCTTTCATTTCATTCTATTTTATTGTATTCATTTTTTAAAATTTTTAAATGGTGGCTTGCTTTTTCCTTTTTTTATTTCTTTTTTTTTTCTTTTCATTCCCTTTTTTCTCTATTCTATCAAGCTTCTGTCAACAACCAAACCAAAACACACCTAGGATATAGTTAGCTTTATTTGTTTTCTTGTGTCCTTTTCATTTTTTAATTTTAACTTTTTATCTTATTAATTCTTTTTCTTCCTCCAAAAAGATGAAAAGAAGGAATTCACCCAAAAGAAAGAACAGGAAGAAATGACAGCTAGGGACTTAATCAACACAGATACAAACAAGATGTCTGAACTAGAATTTAGAATCATGGTAATAAGAATACTAGCGGGGGTTGAAAAAAGCATAGAATCCATTTCTGTGGAGATAAAAGAAGTAAAAGCTTGTCAAGATGAAATAAAAAATGTTATAACTGAGCTGCAATCTCTAATGTATGCCACGGCGGGAGGGATGGATGAAGTAGAGCAGTGAATTTAACAATATAGAGGACAAACTTATGGAGACCAATGAAGCAGAAAAAAAGAGGGATACTAAGGCAAAAGAGCACGATTTAAGAATTAGAGAACTCAGGGGCGCCTGGGTGGCGCAGTCGGTTGAGCGTCCGACTTCAGCCAGGTCACGATCTCGCGGTCCGTGAGTTCGAGCCCCGCGTCAGGCTCTGGGCTGATGGCTCAGAGCCTGGAGCCTGCTTCCGATTCTGTGTCTCCCTCTCTCTCTGCCCCTCGCCCGTTCATGCTCTGTCTCTCTCTGTCCCAAAAATAAATAAATGTTGAAAAAAAAAATTAAAAAAAAAAAAAAAAAGAATTAGAGAACTCAGTGACTCATTAAAAAGGAATAACATTAGAATCATAGGGGTCCCAGAAGGTGAAGAGAGAGAAAAAGGGGTAGAAGGTTTACATGAGCAAATCATAGCAGAAAACTTTCCTAACTTGGGGAAACAGACATCAAAATCCAGGAAGCACAGAGGACTCCCATTAAATTCAACAATGGGAACAATGGGAAGGCCTATCAACTGATTGTGATTGAAACCCATTGTTGAATAAAAAAAATAAAAGAAATGGTTTTCTCTGATTCTTTCAATGGACTCAGTTTAGAGAAATAGTTAACCCCATGTCTTTCCTTCGGTGTCTAGAATGTTTACTGAGGACTTATAATTTACTAGCATAATAATACATCGAAGAGGCTTGCATTTCATTACAGTAGGGAAATAAAACTATTAATTTGGAGAAAAACTAATTCAGCCTCTGTAGTTAGATTTAGAAATCTGTATGATTAGATAGCTGGATACATAAATGGCCTCAGGGTGAAAATCTGCAAGTAGAAAATAGACTTAACTTTATGTGTTAATAGCAATGAAGCAGTTTTCCCTGAGCTCATGCAAGTAGCCATCTCTGCACTGGGGAACCTTAGGTAGGATCTGGGAAGGAACCCTTTATAAATAAATTCCAAGGGATTGACTGAAGCCAAAGCAAAACTAGTGCCAAGACCAGTAAACTGACCCATTTCGTACCAGTGTATAGTTCTAGGGATTAATTTAAGTAAGGAGAATATATTCTTATTGTGTATATTTTGCCCTGGCCACAGTTCTGGGACCTTTAGCAGCTTCATTAAGTACCAAAACCTCTTACTTCTTTCATTGAGATTTTAACAGTGTTAGGCTGGTGTCTGTTAATTTTGAATAAACTTAGGTGACCTTTCTCAGTATACTTGATCATGTCCCTGGATATTCACATTTGTTTACCTTCCTCAGCTGAAGAAGAAATAGAGAATACTCCTTCTTGACTACCTTTGTGATGGTTAATTCTTTGTGTCAACTTGACTAGGCTATGGTGCCCAGTTGTTTGGTCAAACATCTATCTAGATGTTGCTGTGAAGGAATTTTTTAGATGTGATCAACATTTAAAACAGTAGACTTTGAGTAAAGCAGTTTACCTTCCATAATGTGGGTGGGCCTCATCTAATCAGTTGAAGATCTTGAAAACAAAGACTGAGGTTTTTTGAAGAAGGAATTTTCCTCAGGACTATAACATAGATACTCAGCCTAAGTTTCCAGCCTACCACCATGCCCTAAAGATTTCAGACTTGTTAGCCTCCATAATTGTGTAAGCCAAATCCTGAAAATCAATCTCATTCTCTCCCTTGCCTTTCCTTCCCCACCTCTCTCTCTCTCTCTCTCTCTCTCTCTCTCTCACACACACACACACACACACACACACACACACACACACACTCCCCATTGGCCCATTGGTTGTTTCTCTGGAGAACCCTGACTAATAACAACCTTTTTAATAAGAATGTTATTCTTAGTGAAATAAGTTAGAAAATAAGTGTATGATCTCACTTATATGAGGAATCTAAAATAAAGGAACTCATAGAAACAGAACAGGTTCTCTAGGGGCAGAGAATGGGTTGGTGATAGGGGAAGTAATGAATGAAGGTGGTCAAAAGGTACAAACTTCTAGTTAATAAATAAGTTCTGCGAATATCATGTACAGCATGGTGACTGTAGTTAACAACACTGTGTTGTACATTTGGAAGTTGCTAAGAGAGTAGATCTAAAAAGTTCTTTTTTTTTTTTTTTCCTAGTTTTGGGGTGTCTATTTTCTGAGAAAGGGAGTTACTTTTAAATTTTTTTTTAACGTTTATTTATTTTTGAGACAGAGAGAGACAGAGCATGAACAGGGGAGGGGCAGAAAGAGAGGGTGACACAGAATCTGAAACAGGCTCCAGGCTCTGAGCTGTCAGCACAGAGCCCGACACGGGGCTCGAACTCACGGACCGTGAGATCATGACCTGAGCCGAAGTCAGATGCTTAACCGACCAAGACACCCAGGCGTCCCTAGATCTCAAAAGTTCTAATCACAAGGAAAAAATTTTTGTAACTAAGGTGATGGGTGTTCACTAGACTTATTGTGATAATCATTTTGTAATATATACATATAGCAAATTATCTTGTACACCTTAAATTTATACAATGTTATATGTCAATTATATCTCAATAAAATGGAGGTGTAGGGAGGAAAGTTATTCCTTTATCTTTACTTTTAGCAATTTTTTTCTTTGAAACTAGGATTGACATTTGAGGGTTTTTTCAAATGTTTTTTTAATTTATTTTTGAGGGGGGGCAGAGAGAGAGGGAGAAAGAGGATCTAAAGCAGGCTTTGAGCTGTCAGCACAGAGCCCAATGTGGGACTCAAACCCACAAACCATGAGATCATGACCTGAGCTGATGTCAGACGCGTAACCAACTGAGCCATCCAGGTGCCCCTAGAATTGAGTTTTTAATTTACATCGGTTACTGGCATTTACTTGCAAGCATTTCTTCATGGGTTCATGGGATTTTTTTAGTAATAGCTCTAACAGATTTCTATTTGGTGCAGCTTCTTTTTTTTTTCCCAAAGAACTTTATCATTCATCTTTTCCAGAAAAGAACATTTCAAAACTACATTTAATAGAAAGTAAAGTTAAAACATGAATAACAAGTGATTTCTTCATACCTCTCTGTCACAATTTTTTTCAAATGGAGCTCGTAAAAATATTTTAAGTCTTTCAGATGTCTATTAGATAATGTCTAGTTCCTTTAGGTCAAAATATAATTCATTAATATGGTGGATTATGGGTGAGGAAGAAATGTATTTGCATGAATTTAAGACCCCAAAGACTACAAGATTGTTAATAAAAATGATAATAGAGTACAAGGGCCAATTTGTAAGGGAGAAGGCAGAGTTATTAATAGTGATAAGTTGACAATCCTTTTAGAATTTCACCTAATAAACTGGTAGCATATAGAACACATGTCTGCCCTAAATTCCCTTCTCCTAACCTCCCTTGTTGTCTAAAGCCTCACTGGTGCCCCACTGGAAGAGCAACTTTCCAAGACTGTCATGAATGCTTCCTTCATTGGGGTTTGTATATCTTTACCTTCTCGTGTGGCAAGTAGGTGCTTCTTTGGGTCTTGATAATACAAACACATATTATTAGTCCTTAAAGAATAAAAAGGAACTCACTCAGTTTCCAAGGAGTAGAAAAAGTTCAGAACAATCAGCAACTTTTTTTTTTTTTTTTTTTTTTTTTTTTTTTAGCACTCCTCAAACATGAAACACCTTACTCAGGCTGTTTGGTGTGGTCGAAAAAAAAAAAGAGTAGAAAAGATATCTCATATCTTCAGAGAAATGGCAGAGGGGCTGATTTTTAAAAAGCAGAAGAAGGGTGTCTGTATGGCTCAGTCGGTTGAGCATCCTACTTCAGCTCAGGTCATGATCTCGTGGTTCGTGAGCTCGAGACCCGCATTATGCTCTCCGCTGTCAGCACAGAGCCTGCTTTGGATCCTTTGTTTCCCGCACCCCCCCGCGCGCCGGGCCCCCTCCTTGGCCCCCCCCCCCCCCCCCCCCCCCCCCACCTCTCTGCACCTCCCTTGCTCTCTCTCTCTCTCTCTCAAAGATAGATAAACACTTAAAAAAATAAAAAGCAGAAGAGACACCTACTGTTTAAAAACCTCCCAGAGGAACTTAGATTCTACATTCTGCCTCCAGCAGCAGTTTTCCCCATGACCATAATTTCTTAGGAATCCTTTATGTCCCCAGAGGAGGTAAAGCCAACTCTGTTTCTTTCTCCAATACAGGCACCTGACAGCAGCTATGACAACTATGTGCTCTGCAAAGAACTTTTCCAGAGGTTGGTGTCTCAGAGTTTCCCTTAGCACTTGGTGGGCAAGTTGGCTATTTGAGAGGAGAGAATAAAAGAAACGTGTGAAAGTATTTTGATGTATGTAAGTAGAGTGTATCAGAGGGAATGTGATGGCCAGTCTTGTGTTTTTCATTCCTTCTTCCTACCAGAACTGGTGTGAGTATTTGTTATCCAGTTAGTAGAAGTTTCCTTGTCTGTCCAAAAGGTGATTGTAGCTGGTGATTTCCGGAAAGGAAGAGGCAGCACCAACCCTTTTGTGGTTTTTAGACAGTGGTGAGAATTCTGTCCCTTTGTCTTTAAGCAGTATATTAACACACTTCAGCTTTTTCTTTCAGCATTTTATTCAAAGGCAAGAGAGGAGTCAGGGATGAGTCCAAAGTTTTTACTTGAGCCACTGGAAGGATGGAGTTACCTTAACTAAATAAACAGAGACAGACTCAGGGAAAAGAAAGTTTTGGGGAAAAGATCAGGAGTTCGTTTTGGGATATGTGAAAAATTGAGATGACTGTTAGACATCCCAGTAGAGACATTAAGTAGGCACTTGGGTATAGGAGTGTAGACAAGTCAGGACTGGAAATGTAAATATGGAAGTCACATACATACACAAGACTCCCAAGGGAGAAAACATGGATACAGTCTAAGACCAAGAGCCAAGACTGAGCCTAGGAGCACTCCTGTTTTTAGAGTCAGAGAGACAGGAGGAACCAGCCAAGAAGATGGAGGAGTAATGGCCACTGAGGGCAATGGGGGGCCAGGAGAGGAGGGTATCCTGAAAGTCAGGGGAAGAAAATGTTTCAAGGAAGAAAAAGAAAGTGAGAACACTATTGATGGGCAAGTGAGGATAACGGAGATAGTGCCTTGGATTTTATAATGTGGGAGACATTAGTAACTATAGCAAGGGCAGTTTATGTGGAGAGGAGGGGGTGAGGGCCTGAGTGAGTGGGTTCAGGAGAGAATGGGAGAAGAATTGCTGGCATGAAGGATACATGATTATGTTAAGGAATTTTTCTGCAGAGTGAACAGAAATAGAGCAGTAAGCTAGAGGCAAAAGTGAGGTCAAGATTATTGATATTGTTGATGTTTAAGTGGAAGAAATAATACCATAGTTTTATATTAATGGAAATGTCTAGTAGAAAGGAAATGAAATATCGATGCATCGGAGAGAAGGGAGAAATTGCTGGAGCAATTCTCAGAATGTCTCACAGAACTGAAGACATTCTAATCTTATGCCAAAGCCTGTTCTCATTCTACACACAATGAATGCCAACAACTCTGGTTATGGCAATAGTTTCTGCAGGCAGAGAGTGGAAATCTATTTGAAAACCTTCGTCTCTGTATCGTGGAGTCCAAGGACAGGGTGTATGGATAAAAATGCTGACCTTAATGCCTCAGGTCATTGAGCCGAGGATACATACTTTTGGGCACCCACACAAATACCACTCAAACTACCTTTCTGTGCAGCGTAGGTTGTAATAATACCTCACTAAAACAGATTTCATATCATTTGTGATCATTTGAAGGGACAAAATTTAAAATTTTCCTTTTACCTCAGAGATACTGTTTTTAAAGAAAATTAAATCCATTTACAAAATTATATGGGACATTTTGCATAATTTTTAAAGGTATCAGACATTATCTTCAATGTAAATGCAAATAATAAACTTCAATTTAAGTAGCAACTGGTGGTAAGCTCATTCTTCTTGTATCACATCAGTTCATTTTTTCTCTATTTCACTGAGGTGACCTATTAGTCAATGTTTTCTTGGCTTACTTTGAATTATTACACTATAGTATTTTTTAATACTATAAGAGTTTAAAATTGCTGTTTATGAAAAATATTCTATTAGTCTAATTTTTTTTTTTATTATTTATTTTTGCGACAGAGAGAGACAGAGCATGAACGGGGGAGGGGCAGAGAGAGAGGGAGACACAGAATCGGAAACAGGCTCCAGGCTCTGAGCCATCAGCCCAGAGCCCGACGCGGGACTCGAACTCCCGGACCGCGAGATCGTGACCTGGCTGAAGTCGGACGCTTAACCGACTGCGCCACCCAGGCGCCCCTCTATTAGTCTAATTTTTAAATAACAAAGAAAAATTTCTCCCCATAGATATGCTTTACAGAAATTTTAAAGGCTTGAAATTTTCCTTCCTAAACTTTCCTTAGAAAGAGAAAGCCAGTTCAATGAGAACTTTTCAGTATTTTCCACCAGTTACCCTTACTAGCAGAAGACAGCAAAGGCATACCTGGGGGGCAATAGGGGTATTGGCCAGTGTGGCCAATAAAATCATAACATTTATTTGGAATCTCCTTTTCAGACATTAAAACCCATTTTATAGTATAATAATACTATGTTTTAGAATATAGTAAATTATTTTAAATTATAATTTTGGGGAAAAATGTATTCTACTTGTCTCATTGGCTCAATGAAGAAGCTGCTTGTCATAGGTTCTGTCCATGTCAGAGCTCTGGAATGAACTGAGGCTCAGCCAATGCAGATTCATCATCTAGGTACTTTCTCTTCTCTAGCTGCAAGTCTCTAGAACACACACCCACACCCACAAAAATGTACTAATAAAATGGCAACCATTTGTTATTGCTTTATGAGTTATAAAAGGGTAAATGCTGAGGAAACATTCTTTGAATGCTACTAGAGAGAAAGTTACAGTGCAATATTTTTGGGTTCCTGTGGTAGAAAATCCTGATGGTTGCATCATTCTGTTTACAGGCCTAATAACCAGTGTCATAACAATCCAGTCGGCCTCTTTAACTGTCTCCATGGAATTCTTGTCAGAGCACTTTCATGTTGAAGAAAGAAGACTAGTGATGTTTTCTATTTTGCTAAATTTATAAGTTTCACTACACTTAAATACATCAAGAATCTCAAATAAGGTAGTCCTTATGATTTTCATCTCTCAATGTTTATTTTTATCACAGAACTTTTGTTGATTACAGAAAAAAAACTAACAGTTTTGCTCTGCAATTGTTTTCTGAAATTGTTCAGACTTCAAATAAACCAACCAAAAGCTGTTAAGTAAGACAACTAAGACTTTATCATTAAGATGAACAATTGAGTCAGACTACCCAGGTTTTTGTCTTTTGCTGTCACATCTCTCTTCTTGTTAATGAAAAGCAAGTCAATCCTGAGTGTGAAACCTTTTCCCAGTCCACTTTCCCCATCTCGTATTATTTTGAACCAAATCCTAAATGTCATATGAATTTATCCATAAATATTTCAATATACCAGAACATTTGATTAAGGACAGTTACATCAGGAAACTGAATTTTTTAGCAGGAGCCAGTGGCTTTGTGTACAATCCAAATAATCACAAGTGATTTCTAATGTGACAAACTTTTCTAAGGTAGATAGAAATATCTATTGTACAATAAATATTTTGGCCTTCTTGACTCACTCCAAAGTCACATGTTCTACTTTGACTTCTGTGGTCAAAGCACAGGTCATGTGGGTCACAGATATCTACAGGATTTGATCTTGCCTCCTATGACATCTTGCAATCACTTGAAGAGACTCCAGGGCTAGTATCATTGGATTCCTCGACTACACCAAAAAGGTCAGAGTTCTCAATTGCTCTCTACACATAAAAATTTTCTATTCTATAGTATCCATTCAAGAAAAACACAAGTTTCACTGACATGGAAAAGCAGAATTTTTATTTTACTTGCACATGTGTCATAAAACCCTTCTACGGGGCAAAAATTTTAAACAATTTTTCTCCAAAACCTTGACTAAAATTGACACACTAAAATGTGCCATAATTATCCTAGAGCTTTGGTGCTGCTGTCATAGTATATATAAATTTAACATATGTAACCCCAGTTATAATACTGCAAGAATAAGTATGCCCCTGCTTGGGACAAGAAGGAATCTGAAGGCCTTGGGTCTGTGTGTACTAGTGAGAGCCAGAAAGGGGCAGGATGCTCTAGGGGTGTGTTATGTGTAAGACCTCAAGCTGACCCCTCTTCATGGTAGCTGCTATCAGGGCTTGGAGAAGAGTGTAATAGATAATTATTTTGTTTTCCCTCTTTCTTTTTTATATATTTTGCTTTTCATTCTTTGATCCAGCCACTGAATTCATCACTCCTTCTGGTTGTTCTCCCCAACTTTGTGTAGTGGAGCAGGGGGAAAAGAGAAGTTTGTAAAGAAAGGGGTCTTTTTAGGTTTTTTTTTCTCCTTAAAGTCTCTCTGTCCCTGCTCTTGAATAATTGTTGATAATTTTTTTCATTTTGTAGGTGCTGATAAAAGTGTAATTATCAGTAATTATTATGAAAAAATAACTATACCAAGCCCATCTACTGCTGGAAATGCTATTATTTATCAGGATAAAATTGTCATGACATTAATCCATAGTCATCCATTCAATAACATCTATGGAGTACACACTAAATGTGAGGTAGCAGGGAGGAATCTGACATTAATTTAAAAAAAATTTTCTAATGTTTATTTATTTTTGAGAGAGAGAGAAACAGAGCACAAGTGGGGGAGGAACAGAGAGCGAGGGAGACACAGAATCCGAAGCAGGCTCCAGGCTCTGAGCTGTCAGCACAGAGCCCGACGCGGGGCTCAAACTCACAAACCGTGAGATCATGACCTGAGCCGAAGCCGTATGCTCAACTGACTGAGCCACCCAGGCGCCCCAAGATGTTAATTTTTAAAAATGGTCCCTGACCTCAAGGAGTTTACAAAAGAGATAAAACCTATACATAAAAATTGTAATACAAGGTGGAATGTAGTATGTGCTATGTCAGCGTCTTTTTAAAAATGGTCTGAGACCACCTACTAAATCAATCTCTGGTTGTCGGGCTCAAGAATCTGCATTTTGGGGGCACCTGGTGGCTCAGTCAGTTGAGTGTCCAACTCTTGATTTCAGCTTGGGCCATGATCTCACAGTTCCTGTGCTGGAGCCCTACATCGGGCTCCATGCTAACAGCGTAGAGCCTGCTTGAGATTCTGTCTCCATCTCCCTCTCTGCCCCTCCCTCCACTCATGCTCCCTCTCTCTTTCAAAATAAATAAATAAGTAAACATTAAAAAAAAAAAAAAAAGACAAGCCTTCCAGGTAATTCTCATACACAATAAAATGTTTTATATGTTTAGACATTTTCTTGGAGAATATAAGAATAAAGGGGGTACCTGGGTGCCTCAGTCAGTTAAGCATCTTACTCTCGATTTTGGCTCAGGTCATGATCTCACCATTCCATGAGATCAAACCCTGAGTTGGGCTCTATGCTGACAGTGCAGAGCCTGCTTGGGATTCTCTCTCCCAGCTCTCTCCCCAACGCCTCCAAAAATAAATAAGTAAACATAAAAAAATAATAATAATAATAAATAAATAAATAAATAAATAAATAAATAAATAAAGGAATCAATTCCAGCATGCAGAGAACCAGGAAACAAAAAATGAATAGAGAAGAAAATCAGGAAAAACTTATTATTTTCTCCAGTAATGATTAAATGATGATTAAACTCTGCTCTTGATAGCTAACTTTTAGTATGTCATTACATTGCAGGTTCATCACTTTTAATTTAAGAAACTCTCGAATTGCACAGTTAAGTGGATTTTGAAATACATACAAATTTCCTTATTCTTGTTTCAAGTTTCAGAAAATGCTTCTGAAACTGTAGATCAAACTCAGAAAATATATATGTGTGTATAAAGCAACTTGATGTGACTTTTTTTAATGTTTATTTGAGAGAGAGAGAGATAAAGAGTGTGAGCAGGGGAGGGTCAGAGAGAGAAGGAGACACAGAGGTATCAGCCCAGAGACCAACGCGGGGTTCAAACTAAAGAACTGTGAGTTCATGACCTGAACCGAAGTTGGACACCCAACCAACTGAGCCACCCCTTGATGTGACTTTTGATTGAAACAACATTGGTTGTCATGGAAGTAACTTTACCATATTGTAAGTTTTGCACAAATCAATGTTTTGGCTTGTATTTTAGGTTGAATTTATTAAGAAACATTATCAAGTCTGCAGTAAAAGTTAATTTCCAAAGCTATTTAGTGTTTGATAATAGCAGTTGAGGGCAGTTCTTCTCTTTGAGAAAAATTTTAGTCTCAGCCTGAGCTCAAAAAACTGCATTAAAAACTTACCATTGCTGAGCCATTGAACTGTTTTAGGGGAGGGTGAGTCAGGATATTCATACAATTTTTCAGTCATTTAATTTTTTTTTATTTTTATTTTTATTTTTATTTATTTTTTTAATTTACATCCAAGTTAGTTAGCATATGGTGCAACAATGATTTCAGGAGTAGATTCCTTAATGCCCCTTACCTATTTAGCCCATCTCCCCTCTCACAACCCCTCCAGTAACCTTCTGTTTGTTTTCTATATTTAAGAGTCTCATGTTTTGTCCTCCTCCCTGTTTTTATATTATTTTTGCTTTCCTTGTGTTCATCTGTTCTGTGTCTTAAAGTAGTCATATGAGTGAAGTCATATGATATTTGTCTTTCTCTGACTAATTTCGCTTAGCATAATACCCTCCAGTTCCATCCACGTAGTTGCAAACAGCAAGATTTCATTCTTTTTGATTCCCGAGTAATACTCCATTGTGTGTGTGTGTGTGTGTGTGTATGTATGTATGTATATATATATACACACATATATATATGTATATATGTGTGTGTGTGTGTGTGTGTGTGTGTGTGTGTATATATATATACACACCACATTTTCTTTATCCATTCATCCATCGATTGACATTTGGGCTCTTTCCGTACTTTGGCTATTGTTGATAGTGCTGCTATAAACATTAGGGTGCATGTGCCCCTTTGAAACAGCATAACTGTATCCCTTCGATAAATACCTAGTAATGCAATTGCTGGGTTGTAGGGTAGTTCTATTTTTAATTTTTTGAGGAACCTCCATGCTGTTTTCCAGAGTGGCTGCACCAGCTTGCATTCCCACCAGCAGTGCAAAAGAGTCCTCTGTCTCCACATCCTTGCCAACATCTGTTGTTGCCTGAGTTGTTAACGTTAGCCATTCTGACAGGTGTGAGGTGGTATCTCATTGTGGTTTTGATTTCTATTTCCCTGATGAGGAGTGACACTGAGCATTTTTTCATGTATTGGCCATCTGGATATCTTCCTTGGAGAAGTGTCTTTTCATGTCTTTTGCCCATTTCTTCACTGGATGATTTGTTTTTTGGGTGTTCAGTTTGATAAGTTCTCTATAGATTTTGGATACTAACCCTTTATCTGATATGTCATTTGCAAATATCTTCCCCCATTCTGTCAGTTGCCTTTTAGTTTTGCTGATTGTTTCCTTTGCTATGCAGAAGCTTTTTATTTTGATGAGGTCCCAATAGTTCACTTTTGCTTTTATTTCCCTTGCCTACAGAGACATGTTGAGTAAGAAGTTGCTGTGGCTAAGGTGAAAGAGGTTTTGCTTGGTTTCTCCTCAAGGATTTTGGTGGCTTCCTGTCTTACATTTAGATCTTTCATCCATTTTGATTTTATTTTTGTGTATGGTGTAAGAAAGTGGTCTAGGTTCATTCTTCTGCATGTCACTATCCAATTTTCCCAACACCATCTGCTGAAGAGACTGTCTTTATTCCATTGGATATTCTTTCCTGCTTTGCCAAAGATTAGTTGGCCATATGTTTTTGGGTCCATTTCTGGGATCTCTACTCTCTTCCATTGATCTGAGGGTCTGTTTTTGTGCCAGTACCACAGTGTCTTGATGATTACAGTTTTTTAATACATCTTGAACTCCGGGATTGTGATGCTTCCAGCTTTGGTTTTCTTTTTCAAGATTGCTTTGGCTATTTGGAGTCTTTTCTGGTTCCATACAAATTTTAGGATTGTTCTAGCTCTGTGAGGAATGCTGGTGTTATTTTAATAGGGATTGCATTGAATATGTAGATTGCTTTGGGTAGTATTGACATTTTAACAATATTTGTTCTTCCTGTCCAGGAGCATGGAATATTTTTCCTTTTTTTTTTTTTTTTTTTTTTTTTGGTCTTCTTTAATTTCTTTCATAAGCTTTCTATAGTTTTCAGTGTATAGATCTTTCACCTCTTTGGTTAGATTTATTCCCAGTTATTTTATGGGTTTTGGTGTAATTGTAAATGGTATTGATTCCTTGATTGCTTTTTTTGTCACTTCATTATTGGTGTATAGGAATTCAACCAATCTCTGTGCATTGATTTTATCTCCTGCAACTTTGCTGAATTCATGGATCTGTTCTAGCAGTTTTTTGGTGGAATATTTTAGGTTTTCCATATAGAGTATCATGTCATCTGCAAAGAGTGAAAGTTTGACCTCCTCATGGCTGATTTGGATGCCTTTTATTCCTTTTTGTTGTCTGATTACTGAGGCTAAGACTTCCAATACTATGTTGAATAACAGTGGTGATAGTGGACAACCCTGTCGTGTTCCTGACCTTAGGGGGAAAGCGCTCAGTTTTTCCCCATTGAGAATGATATTAGCGGTGGGTCTTTCATATATGGTTTTTATGATCTTGAGGTATGATCCTTCTATCCCTACTTTCTTGAGGGTTTTTATGAAGAAAGGATGCTGTATTCTGTCAAATTCTTTCTCTGTATCTATGGAGAGGATCATGTGGTTCTTGCCCTTTCTTTTATTGATGTGAGGTATCACATTGATTGTTTTGAGGATATTGAAACAGCCCTGCATCCCAGGGACAAATCCCACTTTGCCATGGTGAATAATTTTTGTAATGTGTTGTTGCATCCGGTTGGCTAGTATCTTGTTGAGGATTTCTGCATCCATGTTCACCAGGGATTGGTCTTTAGTTCTCCTTTTTAGTGGAGTCTTTGGTTTTGGAATCAAGGTAATGTTGGCTTCATGGAATGAGTTTGGAAGTTTCCCTTCCATTTCTATTTTTTTGGAACAGCTTCAAGAGAATAGGTGTTAACACTTCTTTAAATGTTTGGTAGAATTCTCCTGGAAAGCCATATGGCCCTGGACTCTTGTTTTTTGGGAGATTTTTGATTACCAGCTCAATTTCTTTACTGGTTATGGGTTAGTTCAAATTTTCTATATCTTCCTGTTTCACTTTTGGTAGTTTATATTTTCTTCCAGATTGCCCAATTTATTGGCATATAATTTCTCATAATATTGTCTTATTATTGTTTTTATTTCTGCAGTGTTCGTTGTGATCTCTCCTCTTTCATTCTTGATAGTATTTATTTGAGTCCTTTCCTTTTTCTTTTTGATCAAACTGAGTAGGAGTTTATCAAAGAACCAGCTTCTGGTTTCATTGATCTGTTCTACTGTTTTTTTTTTTGTTTCAATAGCATTGGTTTCTGCTCTGATCTTTATTATTTCCTGTCTTCTGCTGATTTTGGGTTTTATTTGCTGTTCTTTTCCAGCTCTTTAAGGTATAGGGTTGGGTTGTGTACCTGAGACCTTTCTTCCTTTTTAAGGAAGGCCTGGAATGCTATATACTTCCTTATTATGACTGCCTTTGCTGCATCCCAGAGGTTTTGGGCTGTGGTGTTATCATTTTCATTGGCTTCCATGTACTTTTTAATTTCCTCTTTAACTTCTTGGTTAACCTTTTCATTCTTTAGTAGGATGTTCTTTAATCTCCAAGTATTTGTTGTCTTTCCAAATTTTTTCTTGTGGTTGATTTAGAGTTTCATAGCATTGTGGCCTGAAAATACACACGGTGTCATCTCAATCCTTTTGTACTTGCTGAGGGCTGATTTGTGTCCCAGTATGTGATCTATTCTGAATGTTCCATGTGTACTCGAGAAGAATGTGTATTCCTCTGCTTTAGGATGAAATGTTTTGAATATATATGTTAAGTCCATCTGGTCCAGTGTGTCATTCAACACCATTGTTTCCTTCTTGATTTTCTGTTTAGATGATCTTTCCATTGCTGTAAGTGGGGTGTTGAAGTCCCCTACTATTATGGGATTATTATCAATGAGTTTCTTTATGTTTGTGATTAACTGATTTGTACATTTGGGTGTTCCACGTTTGGA
Source organism: Herpailurus yagouaroundi (assembly GCF_014898765.1). NCBI lineage: Eukaryota > Metazoa > Chordata > Mammalia > Carnivora > Felidae > Herpailurus > Herpailurus yagouaroundi. The sequence goes on along the minus strand of NW_024412415.1, from coordinate 11,613,252 downwards.
GCATGAATGTTTACAATTATTAGATCTTCTTGGGGGATAGACCCCTTAATTTTGACATAATGCCCTTCTTCATCTCTTGTTCTGTCTTTATTTTAAAGTCTAGATTGTCTGGCTACTCAGAGTATGGCTACTCTGGCTTTCTTTCGGAGATCATGAGCATGATAGATGGTTCTCCATTCCCTTACTTTCAATCTGAAGGTGTCTTTAGGTCTAAAGTGGGTCTCTTGTAAACAGCATATAGATGGATCTTGTTTTCTTATCTATTCTCTTACCTATATCTTTTGATTGGAGCATTTAGTCCATTGATGTTCAGAGTGAGTACTGAAAGGTATGAATTTATTGTCATTATGTTGCCTATAGAGTTGGAGTTTCTGGTGGTGTCCTCTGGTCCTTTCTAGTCTTTGTTGCTTTTGGTCTTTTTGTTTTTTGTCTTGTTTTGTTTTTTCATCTTTTCTCCTCTCAGAGAGTCCCCCTTAAAATTTCTTGCAGCACTGGTTTAGTGGTCATGAACTCCTTTAATTTTCATTTGTCTGGGAAACTTTTTATCTCTCCTTCTATTTTGAATGACAGCCTTGCTGGATAAAGAATTCTTGGCTGCATATTTTTCCAATTCAGCACATTGAATATATCCTGCCACTCCTTTCTGGCCTGCCAAGTTTCTGTGAATAGGTCTGCTGTGAACCTGATCTGTCTTCTCTTGTAGGTTAAGGACTTTTTTCCCCTTGCTGCTTGCATGATTCTTTCCTTGCCTGAGTATTTTGTGAATTTGACTATGATATGCCTTATTGATGGTCGGTTTTTGTTGAATCTAATGGGAGTCCTCTGTGCTTCCTGGATTTTGATGTCTATTTCCCCAGGTTAGGAAAGTTTTCTGCTATGATTTGCTCATGTAAACCTTCTACCCCTTTTTCTCTCTCTTCACCTTCTGGGACCCCTATGATTCTAATGTTATTCCTTTTTAATGAGTCACTGAGTTCTCTAATTCTTAAATCGTGCTCTTTTGCCTTAGTATCCCTCTTTTATTCTGCTTCATTGGTCTCCATAAGTTTGTCCTCTATATTGTTAAATTCACTGCTCTACTTCATCCATCCCTACCGCCGTGGCATGCATTAGAGATTGCAGCTCAGTTATAACATTTTTTATTTCATCTTGACAAGCTTTTACTTCTTTTATCTCCACAGAAATGGATTCTATGCTTTTTTCAACCCCCACTAGTATTCTTATTATCGTGATTCTAAATTCTAGTTCAGACATCTTGTTTGTATCTGTGTTGTTAAGTCCCTAGCTGTCATTTCTTCCTGTTCTTTCATTTGGGGCAAATTCCTTCATTTCATCATTTTTAAGGAAGAAAAGGAATTAATAAAGTAAAAAAAAAATTAAAAGCAACACAAAAAAAATTAAATAGGGGATGCTATATCCTAGGTGTGTTTTGGTCTGGTTGTTGAAAGGAGCTTGACAGATTAGAGAAAAAAAGGAAAGATAAGAAAAGAAAAAGCAGAAAAAAGGGGGGAAAAAGGAAAACATTTGAAAACTTGAAAAAATGAATACAATAAAATAGAATAAAATGAAATGATTGATGTAAAATAGAATTTTTAAAATTTACAAAAAAGTAAAATACATAGTAGAAAAAATTAAAGAAAAATCTTTTTAATAAAAATGGAAAATAAAATAAATTTTTTTCTCTTTCTGCTGAGTTCTGTGGTTCAGGTTGTGCAGATTGTTGCGTTAATCCTCAATCAGTGTTTTAGGTGTGCAAGATGGTTTAGTGTTGATCTGGCTGCATTTCAGGGATGAGAGACACAAAAACACTTTCCATGCTGTTCTGCCATCTTGGCTCTTCCCTCTTCACCTGAAACTTTCCATTTTCATATCCCCTTTATCACAGAACAAGGAAATTTTTCCATCTGAAAAGGAACCTACAATCCCCTAACTGCCTATTTCTCTGCCCTGGCTGTAGTTTATGAAAATAATCCGAGGAGCTTTTAAAACCTGTGGGGGCCCCACCTCCAGATATTCTGGTTTAATTATCTAAGATAAGGGCCTGGGCCCCTATGTTCTGAATATGTAGCCAGGGTTGTGAACCACTGACTACCCAACCCCTTCATTCTATAGATGAGGAAATTGGGGTTAATTAAAATTGTACCAATATAGCATATTTAGATTAAAATTTTTTCATAAATAAGTAATGATTTCTAAAACCTGAAACTTGTTGACCAAGTGAAGCTTAACTGTTCAGACAACTGTTTACCATCTTTCTCTGTTTTCTTCTTCCTCTTCTTCTTTTTTTTTTTCCCAGAAACTAAAGGTCTTCTTTATCCCTGCATTAGCTCTGTGAACACAGGTTAATGCTTCTAAACTTTCTTTGAAAAAATTATTAGGAAAACATTTACCCATAGAGCTGAAACAGGCAAATTTCAAAAGAATAAAACTTGAAATACCACAGTTGACTCCCACTTTTTAACCTGCTCTCACAGAACTTCAGCATGCATTTACATATGTGAGAAGAGCTATTTTAAGTAGCCCACACAATTAAAAACCAAACAAGGATTAAAATCTGAGAGGTAAATGGGTGCTATGGTAATTTTCAAAAAATGGTGTAACTTCTTTGACATACCTTCCCCCAAGAGTGGGGTTCCCATGACACTAAGAGGCTGTGATGGCTTTAACTAATAGAGCAAGGCTCAGCACACCTTTTCAGTAAAGGGCCAGATAGTTAATATTTTAGGCTTTGCAGGCCTTAAGGTCTCTGTTGCAACTACTCAACTCTGCATTGTAGCATGAAAGTAGCCATAGACAAAATGTAAACAAATGGACATGGCTATGTTCCAATAACACTTTATTTACAATAACAGGTGGCATGCTGAATTTGGCACGAGGTCATAGTTCACTGATCTCTGCAATACAATATAGAAGAAAGGCTATGTGACTTCTAAAACTAGGTCATAACAAGCCCTACAGCTTCCACCTGCATCTCCTGGAACACTCTCAGAAAGCTCCATCTTGGAACTTAGCCACCACCCTGTGAGAAGCCAAAGCCAGAGAGACAGGCCCTATGTAAGTGATCTGGTCAACAGCCCTGGCTTTGCCCAGCCTTCATGTCTTCCCAGCCTAGGTGTTGACATGTGAGTGAAGAAGCCTCATGATGATTCCAGTGCCCATCTGTTCAAGTCACCACTGAACACTGAGTCTTCCTGGCTGAGGCTCTGGACAGAGTGCAACAGAGACGAAACATCCCTACCATGCCCCATCGAAATTCTGTGAGGATAGTAAAACCATTGTTTTCACATTGCTAGATTTAGAGGTGGCTTGTCATGTAGCAATAGATAACTAGAACAGAGGATGACTAACAAAACCTCTTAATATCACATGTGGAAGGTTAAAAATCTCAGAAGAGAAAGCTGGAGTAACAAACTCATTTGAAAATATTTAATTAAAAAAAAACAACTTATGCTTGTAAGTCATAAATCTAAAGAAACTTATAATGTTTACATTCTGGAGTAAGGTGTGAAACATAGATGCCCATCAATTTGGGACTGTCCAATAACAATGGCTTTATAACTGTTGAAAAAACACAAATCTGGGACTAGTTACCAACTAATCATTAAATATTTATTTGCTTGAAAATAGTCAACAATTAGGATCAGCTAACAATTACTCCAACTGTCCAAACCATTTTTTGTGTATGGATACAATGTTGAATGCTCTGCTATGCTATGGCTCCAGATACCTTGGACATAATACTAAAACAAAATTTGTGAAGCTAGTCAATACTGGAAAAGCTTTGTAACTTTAAGTAATATGATCTATACTATAGTTGCAGGTAAATTATTTAAAAATCTACCCTAATAGATATTCACTAATGCTGAACTTCAGGTATACATGGATTAACAATTTGCTAACAATTTGGCTATAGGTGTTTAAACTTCCCCTGCCCCCAAACTAGAAAGCCCTTGGATATGGTACTGTGTCAGGATTGTCCTAAAAGGCGCAGAGTTTAGGCTGAAGCAAATATGCAAGCATTACTGTGAGGCACAAATAAAATCAAGTCCGGCACAGAAGAGACAAAACCAAGCATGAAGTAAGGGTACAATCTTAAGCCACCAACATAGAATGAGCATTTATAAGAGAAACTAAAAAAAACCATTACGGATACTTCCAGAGTTTCTGGAACACAGCTGTAGGGACTTTTTCTAGGGGAGAAAAATGGTTCTAAGACCAATTCTGACATGTGTGTGAAGGAGGCTCCCCACCCTCCCACCCCGTCCCACACACACCACCACACAATGCTCAGGACACAAAGTAGGTGTTCTATAGAGTTCAACTCAATTCTGAACTGTCTACCCAGAGATAGCATCAGACTCCAAAGGGACAGGGCTCAATCCCAAAAGAATACCCTCCACTTGAGGAGCCATTCACAAGCTCAAGTTAACACCTATGCTTCTGACCAACCACCTATAGACTGGAGGTTCCAAAGATCCACTCCTTGGATTTCAGATGCCAGTTCCAAGTCCAGGTTGTTAGCTGTGCTTCTTCTTAGCAACTGGCTATAAATCAGAGGTTCTCATGACCTCTACCCTTTCAGATTCAACTGATTCGCTAGAGTAGCTCACAGAACTCAGGGAAACACTTACTCACATTTACCAGTTTATTATAAAAGTATATAATAAAGGATACAGGTGGACATCCAGATGGAAGAGATGCACAGGGCAAGGTATATGGCAAGTAGCATAGGTGTGCTACTCTCCCAGCACTTCCAGCTCTCCCAGTTCACCAACCTGGAAGCTGACCAAACTGTCCATTTCTAAATTTTTATGGAGACTTTATTACATAGGCATGATTGATGAAGTCATCAGCCATTGGAAATCTATTCAATCTCCAGCCATTCTCCCCTCCCAAGAGGTATAAGGGTGGGACTGAAAGTCCCAACCCTACAATCCAGCCAATCAGCCCAATTCTTAGAAGACCCAGGGGCATTCCAAAATTCACCTCATTAACATGACAGAAGGTACCTTTATCTCTTTCACCACTTAAGAAATTCCAAGCCTTGGGGCGCCTGGGTGGCACAGTCGGTTAAGCGTCCGACTTCAGCCAGGTCACGATCTCACGGTCCGTGAGTTCGAGCCCCGCGTCAGGCTCTGGGCTGATGGCTCAGAGCCTGGAGCCTGTTTCCGATTCTGTGTCTCCCTCTCTCTCTGCCCCTCCCCCGTTCGTGCTCTGTCTCTCTCTGTCCCAAAAATAAATAAACGTCGAAAAAAAAAATTAAAAAAAAAAAAAAGAAATTCCAAGCCTTTTAGAAGGTCTGCACTAGAAACAGGACAAAGGCCAAATATATATTTCTTATTATAATTCATAATATCACAGGAAGGCAGCTATTAAAAGATGATATTGCTAAAAAGAAAAAAAAAGAAATTATGGATTCATTCTTGAACTTACTTGCTGTAGCTGACAGGTCTCATGCCCAGTACCCTTATTAGCCTCCCATGGTTAAATTTTTACAACTAGTTGTTATCCAGCAATATTCTATACTTTGCCAGGCTTAACAAACAAAAAGTATATAGGCAAACTACCCATAGGTGGGACAGCAACCACAAGTTGAAGAATCAAACTATTAAGTTAGAACAAGATTTCTTACAACTTTGGTACTATTGACATTCAGGTGACACTGTTTTACATAATTTTTTGTTGTGGGGTGGTCCTATTCATTGTTAGGATGTTTAGTGGCATCTCTAGCCTCTACCTGCTAGATGCCAGTAGTGCCCCCCAACTCAAGTCATGTCAATCAAAAATGTCTCTAGATGTTGCTAGATGTCCCCAAGGGACAAAGCTGCCCCCAGCTGAAAACCTCTGGATTAGAAATAGAATTTTCCATGTGGTGTTTGTGTTCTCTCTGCTTCCTTTTTTAGAGGACATACTAGGGGATTACTACTGGGGGAGGTCATGGCTATCCTTTTTGGTAATAGACTTAAAGTGTTTCCTATTGGACTGAGATCCTCAGTTCCTCAGGAGCAAATGACCAGAGGCCTCCCTTGGTTTCCTTGCTACATTGACTTTTTCATGGGGTGGCTCATTAAATTTTTTTTTAATGTTTATTTGTTTTTGACAGAGAGAGAGAGAGAGACAGAGCATGAGCGGGGAGGGGCAGAGAGAGAGGGAGACACAGAATCCGAAGCAGGCTCCAGGCTCTGAGCTGTCAGCACAGAGCCCGATGCAGGGCTCAAACCCACAGACGGCGAGATCATGACCTGAGCAGAAGTTGGGCACTCAACCAAATGAGCCACCCGGCACCCCAAGGGGTGGCTCATTAAAAAGATAGTTAATTTCATCAGAACAAGGAAGCAAGAGAAAAAGAGAAAATGCAAGCAAGACCAAGTCAGTCTTTTGTAACTTAATCTCTGAAGTGATATCCATCAATTTTGCCTATTCTGTTCATTAGAAGTAATGAACTAGGGCCAGCCCATACTCAGGCAGACTCACTGGGGGCCACTTTAGACGCCTGACTACACTGGGATGCAAGGGAGGTAAAATTTTTTTGAAAGTCTGCATGTCTTAAAAAGGTCTTTTTTCTACTCTCATATTTAATCAATAGTTTAAGCATAGAATTCTAGGTTGAAGGTGATGGGCTGGCTCTCCTCCCCTAACCTACCTGAGGGTGAGCTGCCCTAAGAAGATAGGAATGGGAGAGCTGGACCTGCAGGGAAGGGACACCTAACTCCTTCACAGCCTCCACTTCACTAGGAAGAGTCAGGCCTGTTCTTCTTCAGGCTCCCCGGGGGGACCTGGCCAGATGCAGAAGTAGCTGAAGATTATAGAAGAGCAGACTTAAAAGATAAAACTTAGAAGAGACAACATTACTGATTATGTGCCAAACACTTGGAGACCCCTACAATCTGCAGAACTAGTCCTTATAGGACAAATTTTTATCGTACAAGTTGTCTGAACAATCTGCATTATAAACATAGAAAGTGAATAAAAGAACTGAGTGAAGATGAAATCAGGACATTGAAACATAAAAACAAAAAACAAAAAAAAAGAGAGAAAAAAATTGATGAACCTTCTGTCCAGGAACAAAACAATAAAGACATACACAGCTATGCCTAGAACCCCAATGCGGGAGGTAAAGAACTGGATGAAGACATTTTACCTCTAACTCTTGAAGAGAAGGAAAACAATACCTAAAATCTTTATTTGAAATTTTAATTCTTATGTAAACAAAATCTACCTCTGGAAGGACCTGAAGCTGATGAAATCCCATAAACTCTCTATATTCCTGTATCTTTCAAGCATTGCTGAAGTGCAGGATAAATTCTAGTGAAGAGGTCTTGAGAAAGCACTTCAAGGCACCAACTAACAAGTTCCATTGAAAAACAGCAAGAGTCAGACAATGGATCTGTGAGTGCTGCACTCAGGAAGAAACCATCAGGCAACTGAGATTCACTTCCCTTTCATGATCACTGGTGGTATGTGGACATAGTAGGGGAACACCCACCTGTTGATGAATCCATACCTGGGAGAAGAATTTGTGGGCTTCTTGCCCTATGAAGATAATGTCTGCCTTAATGAAGATAATTTTGGGTGTGAAATTACACACAGTAATAACCGTGAAGTGGGGACTAAATATGGAGTACTGTCAAGGCCAGGAGTACCATATGTCCAGTAGATTTTCATCAAAAATGAAAACTGCTTCAAGACTTTTAGAGAAATAGTCCTAAGCTCTCTACACACTCTGCTCTTCCTGTGCCTTAAATATGTGGTTGGCAAACCAGTGCCTGTTATGGCAGTATCAGTTGCATTGAGAACGATTGAGGAAGTCTGTTCTTTTACCCATCATTCACCACAACTCATATATGACAATGTAATTTCTGTCTTTTCTCAGAACAATGAAGAAAAGAGTAATGACCTGAAGGAAACTTGTCATTCTCAATTGAGAGACGAGCATGGTGTTTTTGAAATTTTTATAGATTTCCTACAAGCACTTGTTTTATGTTTAGATGGTATAGTGACATAAGTATTAGATGGAATAACTGTAACTGGCTGAGAATCTGTCCCTCTGCCATCAACAGATTTTAATTTTATTTTTGTCATTACTGTTCTTAAAAATAGCCTATCTTGGGGCACCTAGGTGGCTCAGGCAGTTAAGCATCCAACTCTTGGTTTTGGCTCAGGTCATGAAATCATGGTTTCAAGCCCCGCAGTGCGCTCTGTGCTGGCAGCGCAGAGCCTGCTTGGGATTCTCTGTCTCCCTCTCTCTCTGCTCCGTGCCCCCTGGCCCCCACTCACGCTGTCTCTATCTCTCTCAAAATAAATAAATACTTTAAAAAAAAAAAAGTCCTATCTTTTACAAGAGTCCTTGGACAAAATCCCCACATGACAAATCTTGGATGTTTTCTTTGCAGCTAGCAGCTTCTCTGCAGTTTTGCATTCACTAATAAGGTGATGGAAAACTCTAAAACTTACCACCGATTTTGGCTTGAGGAAGCCATAAATTTGATAACCAACCTGATATTCAAATGAAACTCCCTAAGAAATTCCACAGAGCTCAGCAAGGTAACTTGGAATCTCAACTAACCTCTGAGAATTACTATAAAAGATCCCTAAGTGTTGCAGGACAAGTAATAACAGGACAAGTTATTACTCAGGAACTTAAAGATATATTCTCAGAACAACACCTCAAAGCCTGAAAATGCTTATTTTGGGTATTGTCTGTCATGGGACAGCTCAAATTCAACGTAACAGAGAGCCCCATGCTGACTGACTTGTACAGAAGTGACTTAGCCAATCCTGACACTCTCAGCCCAGCTTCCCTGTTAGAAAATCACATAGAAACACAGAAGGAAAGAGGTAGAGCTCCCATCCACCACTTAGGAAGCCCTCCATCTGCCTGGCTTCAAGTTTCTTCCTAATGTTTATGCATTGCTGAAAGTCTTGTGTATTCTTCCTGTGATTTGTTTGAGAATGACTGCTGTGAAAACACTCAAAAGCATCTCAAAAGCATTCCTGGGGAACACTTTGACAGAATGAAGGTTAAGGAACTTGGCTTTGCCTAACATAAATGTTTTATATAAAACATTATCTGTATTTAATGGTAGACCCATATATCAATCTCTACACAAACAAGTCAGTGCTACACAAACAAGTCAGAATTGCCTACAGGTAATTGATAAACCATAAAAAAAAAACCTTTAAAAATGCTTAAAAATAGGTTTTCTCCTATGTTTAAAATTTGAAGGCAAAGTTGTAAGATATATGTAAGCTGTTTAATCACTGAACATCTTTTTCTATGGGCCTCTTACTGAATATATCAGCCACTTGGTTGGTTTGAGCAACCACTATTTTAATGCTCACACCTTGAAGATATATTTGTTCTTCCAGAAGACAGTATTACAAGTACCATATTTCATTTCTGCATGATCTCCAGTTCTGGCACTCTAGGAATGTTTAAAATCATTTTGGATATAACATTTATTATCACTGAAGATCCAATTGTATTGAGTTATCACTTCTTTGAAGAAATAAATTTTGGGGAGGTGTGGGAGGAAAAAATAGATTTTATAAAATGTTACAAAGAAATTTACAATTGACCTTTGACTAGTTGGGTTTTTAAGTATATTGTTAAAGATTTGTAATGTACAGTTAATGGAATTATCAAGGAAAGGAAAACGGTGAGCTCATTAAACAAGAACAAGAGTGTCAGTGCAGGTTTTATCTTTGTTAAGTGAACCTAAAGCAACAAGTTACAGTTGAAGTTCAAATGGAAGTGACTGCCATCCCTGTTCCATATCTGGTTGTTGTATTTGTTATTTTATTGAGCGTACACCTTTCTGAGTCTTAAGCTTTTAATCAGGTATATGTTAAACACTTCTGTTTCATGATCAAACCAGAATCAGAGGCCATGGATACTGACAATTGGTATATCTATTTTCTTCTGTCTTTTTCTGTGACTGTATCTACTTCCTCATCTTGATCTGGAAAACTTAGAAAAATAAGGGGCTTGTGGTTTATCTAGGAATAATGCAGAAAATATGGCTATTATTTTTAGTGAGGAAAATCAATTTTATTTCAATCTAAATAATAAGTGAATTTTAATTTCATCTTATTTCAGTGAAATAAGCTTATTTCAATCTAAATAAAATATGGGGTTTTTTTTTTTCAAATTTGTTTTAAAGAAAACATTATTCCCAGATGGGTTCACTGGTGAAATCTACCAAACATATAAGGAAGAAATCACACCAATTCTCCATAATCTCATCCTAACAATAGAAGCAGAAGGAACACTTCCTAACTGCTTCTAAGAGGCCAGAATTACCATGATACCAAAACCAAAGACATTACAAGAAAAAGAAACTATAGACAGACTCTCATGAATATAGATGCTAGAATATTTAACAAAATATTAGTAAACCAAATCCAATAATGTATAAAGAGAATTATATGCCATGAACAAATGGGATTTATCCCAGGTAAGCAAAGTTGGTATAAGATTTGAAAATCAATTCATGTAATCCATTACGTCAATAGGTTAAAAAACTTACATGATCATATCAATAGATGCAGAAAAAGTATTTGACAAAATCCCACTCCCATTCTTCATAAAATCTATCAGAAAACTAGGAATAGAGGGAAGCTTCCTCAACTTGATAACAACTAACATCATACTTAATGGTGAGAACTAGAAGATTTCCCACTAAGATCAGGAACAAGGCAAGAATGTCCCTTTCCACCTTGGCAGGGTGGAACATCACTCTGGAAGTCCTTGCTAATGCAATAGGGCAAGAAAAGGAAATAGAAGGTAAACAAATTGGGAAGGAGGAAATAAAACTGTCTTTGTTCACAAATGAAGTGATTGTCTATGTAGCAAATCTGAAAAAATCAACAGAAAAACTCCTGGAACTATTAAGCAATTATAGCAAAGATGCAGGATAAAAGATTAATACAAAAGCCAATCCCTTCTCAATTTACCAACAATGAAGTGGAATTTGAAATAAAGCAAGGTTCTAAATGGCTACATAATCATCCCAATGTCATTTATTTACTAATTCTTTTCCACATTGATTTCAAATGATGCCTGCATCATACAAAAAATTCCCATATATATTTTCAATTTTTAGACTCTCAAATACTATTTCATTTAAGTGTAGATTTCTGCATAATATACCAAACTGTTTTTACCATTGTAATTTGAAGATTAAATATCTAATTGGGTCAGTGTATTAGTAATTATTCCTGCATAGCAAAGTACCCCAAAATGTAGCATCTTAAAACAACATTTATTATTTTGCACAATTTCTAGAGTCCAGGAATCTGGTAGCAGCTTAGCTGAGTAGTTTTGGCTGTCTCTTACAAGACTGCCGTAGAGGTGCTGGCTGGGGCTGCAGTCATTTCAAGGCTTGACTGGGGTTGAAGAACCCACTACTAAGCCCACTGACATTGTTGACAGACATCAGTTCCTCACTTAATGTTGTCCAGAGGTTTTAGTTCCCTGTCATGTAGGACTCTCCATAGGGCTGCTCACAACATGGCAACTTGCTTCCTCCAGGGGAGAGACTGGGGAGCGGGAGGATGCCCAGGATGGCAGCCACAGTCTTTTATAACCCAATCTTGAAAATGACATACCATTACTTTTGTCTTATGCTACTGGTCAGACCAACCCTGGTTTAATAGGTTTCCAGATTTAACAAATAAAAATATAGTACTCCCAGTTAAACTTGATTTTCAGATAAAAACCAAGACTTTTTATTATAACTATGTCGCATGCAATATTGAAGATACACTTATACTAAAAAATATGCATTGCTTGTCTGAAACTCAAATTTAGTTGGGCATTCTATATTTTATCTGTCAACCTTACCCTGGTACAGTGTGGGAGGGGACAACATGAGGGTGTGAAAACCAGAAGACAGACAGAGATCATTAGAATCCATCTTAGAGGCTGGCTGCCAGAGCTAAGTCTTCCCTTATAAGTCTTTATTTTTTTTTCTGATCAGTTTCATGTAATTACTCTTCTAGTTGAACTGAAAATTAAGTTACAAAAAAAATGCAGTTATAGTTTTGGGGGGATTTCATTGAATCCATAGATTAAGGCAGTAAAAATAGACATATTTATAGCACGGAGTCTTCTGATCAAGACTTTCTACATCCTTGGGGCACCTCAGTGGCTCAGTGGGTTGAGCATCAGACTTCGGCCCCGGTCATGATCTCATGGTTCATAGAGCTTACTTTGGATCCTCTGTCCCTCTCTCTCTCTGTCCCTCCCCAGCTGGTGCTCTCGATCTCAAAAATAAACATTTTTTTAAAAAAGACATTTTACAGGCTCTACTAAGTTTTATATTTTTATTCATCTAGATTCTGTATATTTCCTATTACGGTTTGCTGGTATTGCTGTTTTGATTTGATATTGTAATAATTTTACCTATAATATTTTGAACAGGTTGTGGTTTAAATATAAAAATGCTACTGATTGTTACACATTTATTTTCTAAGGTTGCCTTACTAAATACTCCTCATGTTTCTTCTTTTTAAAGTTTATTTTGAGAAAGAGAGAGAGAAAGAGCGAGCATGCACGGGCGGTAGAGAAAGAGAGAGAGAGACTCACAAGTAGACTCCGCGCTGTCAATTAAGAGCCCAGGCGGGGGCTTGAACTCACAAACTGTGAGATCATGATCTGAGCTGAAATCAAGAGTTGGACGCTCAGCCAACTGAGCCACCCAGGCGCCCCAAATACTCTTTAACTCTTAATAACTTTTAAGTTGATTCCCTTAGGTTTTCCGGTATATTGTGTCATCTGCAAATAATAATAATTTGCCACCTCCTTTTTAATGTTTAAACCTCTTATTTTGTTCTTTTGATTGATTACACTATAAAGCAGTTATCACTTTTATGAGAAAAATTTAGGACTAGGAAGTCTTCTGAATTGGGTAAAGTAATATATCGGAAAACTATTCTACACATTTTATTTAAATTGAGATATAAATGTGCTATGCTGTTTCCAAACTACCTTCCCCAAATGCTTAGAACCAAAACTTGCGACATTAAAAGCTTCCCAGAATTTTTGTTTGTTTAAATATCCCATAACAGGGGCGCCTGGGTGGCGCAGTCGGTTAAGCGTCTGACTTCAGCCAGGTCACGATCTCGCGGTCCGGGAGTTCGAGCCCCGCGTCAGGCTCTGGGCTGATGGCTCAGAGCCTGGAGCCTGTTTCCGATTCTGTGTCTCCCTCTCTCTCTGCCCCTCCCCCGTTCATGCTCTGTCTCTCTCTGTCCCAAAAATAAATAAACGTTGAAAAAAAAAATTAAAAAAAATAAATAAATATCCCATATCTGCATTGCAACAGAGTCTGGCTTCCAGACAGTATCCTGACTTTTTCCTTACTTAACATTTCAGGCAAAATGTTCAAGGAGGACTTTTCACAGTACTTTAGACATGTCACTTCCCAAAGAATTTACTACATAATAAGCTTTGGATCCGAATCACACTTGTAAAGATAAATAAGAGCAGAGTCCTTTGAAAATCCAGAATATAGGCCACAGCACAAAAACAACATAACCTAAGAGGAGAAGGAAAGACAAGGAAATGAGAGACTCAGCTCTCAGGGGAATGCTACATCCTTTGCCAGGCATTGGCTCCCATTCTTTATTTTTGGCTCCCATCTTTTTTTTTTTTTTTTTTTCAACGTTTATTTATTTTGGGGACAGAGAGACAGAGCATGAACAGGGGAGGGGCAGAGAGAGGGAGACACAGAATCGGAAACAGGCTCCAGGCTCTAAGCCATCAGCCCAGAGCCCGACGCGGGGCTCGAACTCACGGACCGCGAGATCGTGACCTGGCTGAAGTCGGACGCTTAACCGACTGCGCCACCCAGGCGCCCCTTTGGCTCCTATCTTTAACAAGAGTTGTTAACAATCTCTTGAGCATTGGGAGTGTCAGGTTTCTTTCCCATGAACCACTTAGGGGTAGCAGTCTGGTGGAAAGGGGAAGCTACAGGACTTGTCTTTTTTTTAGTGTTTATTTACTTTTGAGAGAGAGAGACAGAGCGTGAGCAGGGGGAGGGGGAGGGGCAGAGAGAGAGGGAGACACAGAATCTGAAGCAGGCTCCAGACTCCGAGCTGTCAGCACAGAGCCCTGACGTGGGGCTCGAATTCACGAAAGATGAGATCATGACCTGAGCCAAAGTCGGATGCTTAACCGACTGAGCCACAGGCACCCCGCTACAAGACTTGTCTTAACTTCATGTTGCTTCTGCATAGTAAGCACGCTGTTTTTACTTAGATTGCATGCTACACAACGATAAAAATAACATGTTTTCTAAATATGCTTTTATTTGTAATTCATAAACATTTTTCTTTTTATGTATTAATTATGATTCTGGAGGAGGGTTGCAAGGTTTATGAAAATTGGTGGGGGGAGCTAAAGCTCTCCTAGGCTACTCCTTTGTGTTACCAAGACTACAAAATAGCACTCTTCTTTTTTTTTGTTTGTTTATTTTAAGAGAGAGAGAGAAAGCACACACATGAGCAGGGGAAGGGCAGAGAGAAAGGGAGAGAGAGAATATCCCAAGCAGGCTCTATGCTGTCAGCACAGAGTCCAACATGGGGCTTGATCCCACAAACCCTGAGCCAAAAATCAAGAGTTGGACACTTCACCAACTGAGCCATCCACGCGCCCTTATAATAGCACTGTTCTAAACTGTATACAAGTATGAAGCTTAAAAAGATATAATTCTCACTTTCAAAAAAGCACAGTCCAAAGATGCAAGCAAATAGGTACAGAGAAAATGCAGAGTGAACAAAGAAGGTGAGTGAGGTAACTGAGGATTATAAGTACAGTACAGAATACTCAACCTCTTAGGTGCAAATGAAAACATTGATGTCGAGATCTAAGATTGATTTTTAAGCTCTGCCTTAACTCTGTGTTGATGATGGCAAAATATTCCTGTGCAGTGGAGGATAAGAAAAAGGAAGGAGATGTGCTTTTTTCTAACATAACCCAGCGATACGATCCTAAACCATGATGAGCCTGGAGAGGCACTCACTCGCACAGTTTATTATGTAACAACTTTTTGGGAAACAGGTAATAGGAGGTATTTTGAGTCCTATGGAGAGTTCAACTAAGGTCTGAAAACTGTAAAATGATCCAGATGGAGTGGCTTCAATCCAACATGTATTTACTGAGTACATATGTATCAGGCACTATGTTGGGGACAAGACATGGTCTCTATCTTCCAGTCAAGGGAAGAAGTTTTCACCTCTGTCATCTCAGAATCACACTCAGGATCTTACCTGTACATAGCAACCTGAGAGGATCCATCAAAATAAGTGGTCTTGCATTTCTAGAAGCTTCTTGTCCTTAAGATGTGTCCTCCATCTGAACAGAATACAAAAAACAAAATGTAAAATGTGCTGCCTTGTTCTCCTTAACTCTCAAATACCCACCGGCGGGGCGCGCCCCCCCCCCCGCGAACCACTAAAAATTTAAGCTGATTTTGCTATTGCTCCGTAGAAGGAAAGAGTTAACAGCAATTTTTAACTTAATGAAAGCCAAGTGTGAACTAATTTAAACCAAATATGCCAGTCCAAGCCATTCTGTTGGGCAGTAGATTGGAGCAAACTCCATCATAGCCTGGTTAAGTGACGTCCACCAGAACCCAAATGCCTGGGGAGGAGCAATTTAATTAACATTCTACACTGAACTCTTGATTCTTTTTTTTTTTTTTTAATATTTTTCAACGTTTATTTATTTTTGGGACAGAGAGAGGCAGAGCATGAACAGGGGAGGGGCAGAGAGAGAGGGAGACACAGAATCGGAAACAGGCTCCAGGCTCGGAGCCATCAGCCCAGAGCCTGACGCGGGGCTCGAACTCACGGACCGCGAGATCGTGACCTGGCTGAAGTCGGACGCTTAACCGACTGCGCCACCCAGGCGCCCCTGAACTCTTGATTCTTATCCATCATCCTGTCCTCCAAAACTTCTCTCCCTGCAAGTCTTCACCCAAGAAAATGTCAACCTGTGCACGCAGCCACTTGCTCAATCCAGAGATGTTAATGTATCTGCTCTCTGACCTCCCACATCCAAGTCCTATCAATTCTACCTCCAACATATCTTGAATCCATCCACTTTTCTTTCTCCTAACACCATCCTAATCCAAGTCATCTATATCTCCCTACAAAACTGGTGTTACTTCCACCTTGGCCTCTATCAAACTCCTCCGCTAGAGATGTGATTTGATTTAACTTGTTTTTTGGATATTTCTCCTCTCAGAATGTAAGCTCCATGAAGACAAAGACAATGTCTGATTTTCTCCCCTGGGTTATTGCTAATGCCTAGCATATAGTAGGTGTCAATAAAACTTGTTGAGGGGCACTTGGGTGGCTCAGTCGGTTGAGCATCTGACTCTTGATTTCAGCTCAAGTCATGATCCCAGGGTCATGAGATCAAGCCCCCAATAGGCCTGGGTGTTGAGCGTGGAGCCTGTTTAAGATTCTCTCTCTTTCCTTCTGCCCCTCTTCCCTGATTGTGTGCTCTCGCTCTCTCTCTCAAATAAAAATTTAAAAATAAATAAATAAAAATAAAACTTGTTGAGAGAATGAACACATGAATGTTTTGTAGAATCCCTTCATGACAGAAGTCCTCTTCTCTAAAACAGTTACAGCTCAGAGTCCATTCTCTTAAAAGTCTTTTTTCCCATCAGAGCCTCATGGAACCAATTCTTCAGAGAACTGAATCTTTTTTCTTCTTTCAGGCTGATTGTATGGTGACCTTTTAGCAGAGCCTTTTAGGAAGAAATCAGAGTAAGAGCTCTGATAGAGTATGACTAAGGAAATAACCCAGGCTCTTTTCTAAAGCTTTGGAAAGAAGCAGAGAAATTTTATAGACAAAAACACCCTCATAGAAATAGAGCCTTTGAGACAATACTGCCATCTAATGGCAATAATCTTAATCTGCAGGCAGCCAAAAGAACTCTGCTTTGCCTTTGTCTAAAGTTTTCTGAAATTTTACAACCATGGTTTGTTTTTGTTTGTTTTTCTGGTGTTTCTCATTTTATTTTATTTTATTTATTTATTTTCAATATATGAAGTTTATTGTCAAATTGGTTTCCATACAACACCCAGTGCTCATCCCAAAAGGTGCCCTCCTCCATACCCATCACCCACCCTTCCCTCCCTCCCACCCCCCATCAACCCTCAGTTTGTTCTCAGTTTTTAAGAGTCTCTTATGCATTGGCTTTCTTCCACTCTAACCCCCCCCCCCTTTTTTTTTTTCCTTCCCCTCCCCCATGGGTTTCTGTTAAGTCTCTCAGGATCCACATAAGAGTGAAACCATATAGTATCTTTCTCTGTATGGCTTATTTCACTTAGCATCACACTCTCCTACAACCATGGTTTTAACCCTGGTAAGAATCTCCTTTGATCCATCACAACTTCTATTCTGGAAATTTATGCCTTCAAGTTCTGGGAAATTTCTTTGAATTATTTCTTTGATGTTTTTCTCCTCACCATTTTCCCTGTCCTTGTTTTGTTTGGAATTCCTGTAACTTGGATATTAAATCTCCAGAACTGATCTTTTTTATCTTTCTTATCCTTTTTCTTCCACTTTCCTATGTGTTTTCTTGTAGGTTTTTGTTTCTTTTTTTTTCTTTTTTAGTGTTTATTTTTGAAAGAGAGAGAGCAAGAAATAGAGACAGAGCACGAGTGGGTAAGGAGCAGAGAGACAGAGGGAGGCACAGAATCTGAAGGAGGCTCCAGGCTCTGAGCTGTCAGCACAGAGCCTGATGCAGGGCTCAAACTCACAAGCAGTGAGATCATGACCTGAGCAGAAGTTGGACACTAAACCGACTGAGCCACCCAGGTGTCCCTGTACTACTTTTTAAGAAGTGATGATTTTGGCTCCAAAAAAGTATTGTTGAAAATCCTGTTGATAAAATTAAACTTGAGTTTATTCCTACTGAGGGAGAGCACTAACTGGACAGTCTACTAGTAGCCTCTCAGAGGGGGAAGAGCAAAGTTGAGATATTTGTGAGGTTCCGAAGACTGGTTTAAGGCGGGTCTTTCAACGCTACCACTTGATTAGGATTGAACAAAGATAATAGTTAGGGATGGAGGACACAGCAAGGATTTTGAGATGGGATCAGAGTCTTGAGGGATAAACTGTCACCTGATCCTACAGGTTAGCTAACCCGTTTGGTGTTCATTTAAATGGGCTTCCTGGGCAAGGAAATTCCCAGAACAAAGTTATTTCTATCTTTATTGCCCTGTGAAAGAATTTCTTGTAATAGTAAAGTTCTGTTGGCGACAAGATTGAAACAGAAGTTTTATAAATGTAAAACAGTAAGTTGTGTTAGCCTAGCCGGTTTCAGTTCTGAGGGGTCTCCTCACCTTGCATTTTCCTTACTTTTTGTTGACTTTTTCGCTGCTACTATATTATTTCCAATTTTACAAACATCTTTTTTTCTTCTGAATGTTCCTTTTGAATATGTTCTTTCCTTTGTGGGACAAGGATATCTACAAGGATAGGCAATAGGGTTTCTTAAACAAGTTTTCCTACCAACTTCATTGCCTCTAGTTTCTCTGAGTTCTTTTTTGTTCATTTTGGTCTCTTGCATGCTGCAGGCTTTCCTTGATTGCCTGAGGGTAAGCCTTGGCTATTTAAGAGAGGAAGACCAATAGCAGGGGTGAGGCAGGATAGGAGGTTGGGTTGGTCAGTGTAGGATGATCTTATTAGGATTGCAGAATCCTGGGCCTACCAAATTTCCCCAGTGAGGAAATCATCCAATCACCTGTGGACGGAGGCAGGAACGGAGTAAGCCTGGCTGCCAGCACTCTCAGAGCTGAGATGAAGCAGAGACTGATATGTCTCACCATCTAATGCTGACTTCCACATAATTCCCGTTTTCAGTACAGTATCCCTGTCCTCAGCTACCCCTCATTTTTTTTTCTCACTCACACTCCTCCTTTCAGAGGTACCTAGTACCTCTAATGCCTAAGCTGTCCTGTGGGTTCTGAGAATTGGCTTGCTCTGGCTTCCCTACTAACAGCTTAGTGAGTTTCTACTCTGCAAAGTCAGGTCCCACACTTCTTCCTGCTTTACGGCTTCCAAAATGTGGTTGCTGTCATCTGTTCACCAAAAACGTATGCATTTTGAGCTTACTGTCTTTTTAGAGGACTTTGGATAAGCAGCAGAGTTAAATAAATGTGTTCATTTGATCACATTTAAGTAGGAGTCTGCATTATATTCCTAAGGCCTCCTCTAATTCTGAATTCTCCTATTTTAAGTGCATTTTCATTGAAGCAAGAGTAACATAGTTGGGAATGATAACTGAAACAAGTACCACTCAGGAATCTCATGCCCAAATTGATTAGGAGAAGACAGATAATTTTTCTTTTCAGTAATCAATCTGGGGAGGCTCAAAGACAAAATTTGAGGAACTATTTTTTTTTTAATTTTTTTTTCAACGTTTATTTATTTTTGGGACAGAGAGAGACAGAGCATGAGCGGCGGGAGGGGCAAAGAGAGAGGGAGACACAGAATCGGAAACAGGCTCCAGGCTCTGAGCCATCAGCCCAGAGCCTGATGCGGGGCTCGAACTCCCGGACCGCGAGATTGTGACCTGGCTGAAGTCGGACGCTTAACCGACTGCGCCACCCGGGCGCCCCTTGAGGAACTATTTATATGATAAGAAATGCACATCTTGGGGTGCCTGGCTGGCTCAGTTGGTTAAATGTCTGACTTCAGCTCAGATCCTGATCTCACAGTTTTGTGAGTTCGAGCCCCGCGTTGGGCTCTGTGCCGACAGCTGAGAGCTTGGAGCCTGCTTCAGATTCTGTGTCTCCCTCCCTCTGCCCTTCCCCTGCTTGCTCTCTCTCTCAAGAATAAACATTAAAAAAAATTTTTTTTAATGCACATTTTGACACAGAATAGATGAAATAATCTTTTAATAACTGAACCTGAAACCTTATTATACATTTTAAGAGCAGCAGGGGTGGAAGAGAAGTTGAGGAGGTCTGCAGCCTCGTTCTTGATCCAGAGTGCAATAGCAACCTACCATCAGGCTTTAGGTAGTGAGATAGTAGGAGAAAGGCAGTGAAGGGAAAGATGTAGGAAACTTTGGTATCAGCTGGAAAGATAACTGAAGGAGGAAGAGACAATACCCAAAAAACAAGGGTTTTTTGTTTTTGTTTTTTAAGAAACAGGAAAGTCAGTCTTCTAAAATTCATAGAGAATAGCATGGAGCCTGATTAGCCAAAACAATACTGAGATACAAGAACAAAGAACAAAGTTGGAGGACTCCCCTCCCAATTTCAAAACTTCCTACATGGCTACAGTAATCTAAAAACTGTGTGGTACTGGCATAAGGACAGACAAAAAGACCAGTGAAATGTAACTGAGAATCCAGAGATAAACCCATACATTTATGGCCAGTTGATTTTCAACAAGGATGCCAAGACCATTCAATGAGGAAAGAATAGTTTCCTCAATAAATGGTGCTAGGAAACTAGATATCCATACTGCTACCTCACACAATATACAAAAATTAACTAAAAATGGATCAACAACCTAAATGTAAAACTCTTAGGAAAAAACATATGGGTAAATCTTCACAACTTTGGATTCTGGATGGATTCTTAGATAGGACATCAAAAGCACAAGCAAGAAAAAAAGATAAATTAGACTTCATCAAAATTAAGGACATTATCAGAAAAATGAAAAGATAGGCCCTAATAGATCTAAAGAATCGGGCCTATCTCATGCCTTAAAGACCTACCTTGGAGGCATTGTATCCCATAGGGACATTAGGTCTCCTTCAGGATTTCATTACAAAGTGCATGATTCACCTCTTTACAAAAATAAATAGAAGTACAGAGAGAGAGACAGACAGAGAGAGAGAGAGAGAGAGAGAGAGAGAGAGAAATAAAAGAAAGAGAAAGAAAGAAAGACAGACAAATGTTAAAAGATGACCCGCAGGATAGGAGAAAAGTATTTGCAAATCACGTATCTGATAAAGGCTCTAGTGTTCAGAATATATTAAGAACTGTTACAACTCAACCACAAAAAGATAAGCAACCAAAAGTAAAAATGTGCCAAGAACTTGAATAAACATTTCTTCAAAGACGTTATACCAATGGCCAGCAAGCACAGGAAAAGATGCTCAGCATCTTTGATTATTACGGAAATGCAAATGAAAACCACAATGAAATACCACTCTATGCCCACTAGTGTGACTATTTTTAAAATAGAAAATAAGTGTTGACGAGGATCAGGAGAAATTAGAACCCTTGTGCACTGCTGGTAGAAATGTAAATAGGGCAACTGCTATAAAAAACACTGAGGGTTCCTCAAAAAGTTAAGCATAGACTTACCATATGACCCAGCAATCCCACTCTTATGTATATACCCAGAAGTGAAAACAGGGGTTCAAACAAGTAGATGTACATACATTTTTTCATACTAGCATTACTCACAACAGCCAAAAGGTGGAATCAGTCCAGATGTCCTTTATATACATACACACACACATACATATATGGTGGAATTTTACTTGGTCAAAAAAAGGAATGAAGTACTGATACATTCTACAACGTGGAGGAACCTCAAAAACACTAGGCTTGGGGCGCCTAGGTGGCTCAGTCAGTTAAGCATCCAACTCTTGATTTCAGCTCGGGTCATGATCTCATGGTCTGTGAGTTCAGGTCCCACATTGGACTCCAGGCTAACAGTACAGAACCTGCTTGAGATTCTTTCTTTCTCCTCCACCACTCTCACTCTCTCTCAAAAATAAACAAACATTAAAAAAAAAAAAAAACCCACTAGGCTTAGTTACTGGAAGAAACCCAACCCTAAATGCCACTTATTATATGATTTTCCTTACATGAAATATCCAGAACAGGTTAATCTATAAAGACAGAAAGTAATTTTGTGGTAGCTAAAGACTTGGGATAGGGAAGAGTGAGGAGCAACTATGAGTACAGAGTTTTCTTTGGGGATAACGAAAAGGTTTTGGAACTTGATAGAGATGGTGATTTAACATCATGAATGTTCTAAGTATCACTGAATTATATATTTAAAATGGTTAATTTTGTTATGTGAATCTCATCTCAATTATTTTTTAATGTTTTGTTTATTTTTGAGAGAGAGCATAAGCAGGAGAGGAGCAGAGAGGGGAACAGAAGATCCCAAGTGGGCTCTGTGCTGACAGTAGTCATGAACTGTGAGATCATGACCTGAGCCGAAGTCAGAGGCTCAACCAACTGAGCCACCCAGGCCCCCTCTCACCTCAATTTTTTAAAAAATTGAATGGAGATGCTGAAGGACCCATCAAAAAAGCCTTAGGAGCAAGACAAAAAGACCAAAAAACAAACAAACAAAAAAAGTGAAACACATACAAATATAAAGCAAAAACAAAACAAGAAGGCATAAAACAGAATTTCTCCTTGTAAACAATGATGGATGTGAACATTCTTAGCTCAAAAAAAGGGGACAGAGTATACATAATCATAAAAGAAGCAAATGAAAGAATTTTCTAATTAGCAGAGCTCTGGGAATGCTGGTTGGATAGGTGAGATATCTAATTATCATTTTAAGTTCATTAAGATACTAAAGGGCAATAAACCTAAGTGGGATAGAGACAGGGAAGAACCCCTGCTTTTCTGAGAACTTAAGAATTAGAAGGAGATAGCTCAGATTGGTTTGAAATTGGATACAGAGTAGACTAGAAAAGAAAACCGATTGCACTAAGGATCAGGACTTACAGAGATATAATGTAAGACAGGAAGATAGTGAATACCTAACAGAGACTATTAAAGCTTTAAGAAATACACCATCTAAGTAATTTGAGAGGAAACCTGAATTGTATCACAATTATACATATGTGTATACAGTGCACAGCATATACATATACTGTAGTACATGTGTTTTCAAGCTCCAGGAGTTGAACCACAAGAGACAGGAAAATCTGAGGATTAATTAAGCTGTAATCTAACATCTTATTCTCAGGAAATAGTATCAAAAGGTTAGGGTAATGAGTGTATGAAGGTATGCATATGAATGTTCATTGCAGCATTGATTATCTTAGCAAAATAACTGATTCAAAGTAAACATTCACTAGTATGGGAATGGATAATTTATGGTGACCATACAATGAACTATTATGAAGACATTAAAAA
Source organism: Herpailurus yagouaroundi (assembly GCF_014898765.1). NCBI lineage: Eukaryota > Metazoa > Chordata > Mammalia > Carnivora > Felidae > Herpailurus > Herpailurus yagouaroundi. The sequence goes on along the minus strand of NW_024412415.1, from coordinate 11,590,104 downwards.
GGGCGAGGTAGATTTTTATATATTGGTTTAGAAAGAGGTCTAAAACATAATGAAGCAGGGGGAAAGGAGATTGTAGAGCAATATATGGAGGTTTCCATTTTTGTGAAACCAAAGAAAACAAAAAGCCCCAAGGAATAAAATTCTATATATGTCTGTGTTAGCCTAGAAGAAAAACCTAGAAGACTGCACACCCAACTGTAAACAGTAGTTACCTCAGGTGGTAATGGCTGGGAGACTGTACTTAACATAAGTAAAGTCCTTAGAACAGTGTCTGGCCCATAGTTGGTGTTCATTATGTGTTAACCACTATCATTTTTCTTTTATATAGTTTGACACTGAATTACTAAAAGGGATTATTTTTGTAATGAAAAAAAAAAAAACAATGTTCACAGAATGACAGAAAAACAAATGGTCAAAAACATATGAAAAGATGCCCAATCTCATTAAGAATCAAGAAAAATACAAGTTAAAATAACAGTATCAGGGCACCTGGGTGACTTAGTCATTTAAGCATCCAACTCTTGATTTCAGCTCAGGTCATGATCTCACAGTTTGTGCGATTAAGGCCTGCATTGGACTCTGTGCTGACAATGCAGAACCTGCTTGGGATTCTCTCTCTCTCTCTCTCTCTCTCTCTCTCTCTTTCTCTCTCTCTCTCCTCCCTCCCTCCCCCACTCATGCACGCTCTCTGTCAAAATAAAGAAATAAACATTTAAAAAATAACAGTATTGGGGTGCCTGGGTGGCTCAGTTGGTTGAGTGTCCAACTTTGGCTCAGGTCATGATCTCACAGGTCGTGAGTTTGGGCCCTGCATTGGGCTCTGTGCTGACAGGTTAGAGCCTGGAGCCTGCTTCAAATTCTGTGCCTCCCTCTCTTTCTGCCCCTCCCTAGTTCATGCTCATGTGTGTGTGCTCTCTCTCAAAAGTAAATAAACATTAAAAAAAGAATAACAGTATCATTTCCTGCCCATCAGATTGTCAAAAAAGGAAAAGGTTTACAACATCCATTTTGGTGAAAATTTGACTAAACCAGCATTATCACACACAAGAATATCAATTTGCATCATACCTACCAAAGTTTAAAATATGTATATCCTGTGATCCAGCAATTTCACTTATAGATATAAAACCTAAAGATATAGTTGCCATACATACAAAGTTATATGCATAAGGATATTCACTGCTTAGCAGTGAGAAACTGTAAATAGGCTAATGTCCACCAGTGAAATGATGGCGAATGGAATTATGCAATCATTAAAAAAAGATCTCTACATATCAACATGGAAAATTCTCTAAGAAGTGAAAAAAGTTAGTATCATATCTGTGCCAGTCATCAGTTATTGTCCCTCGACTCCAAATCTATCCTTCATTGCCCTGTTTTGTGATACTAGATAATTTCATTTTTCCTTTGCCAGCTGATGGTTTTAAGCTGTATCACTAGGGGGTGCTAGAGGGACATTGCAGGAAGAAGGGGGATTCTCTTCCTGGTTCCTGGATGCTTTCCTTGTTTTTGTTTTTTCCTTTGTATTAGAAGAACGCCCAGTGATGCTTGCCTACCATCAAGTTTCAACAGCACGACAATCAGGCAGCTTCCCAGTGAGTTTCAACAGAATTCTTGTGACTTCGCATTTAATTCTGCCAGCATCCTTGTGAGCAGTTTCCTGGAATCTCAGTGGTTTTCTGGAGAGTTTGTCAGCACTCCAACTCAGCAGTCCAGCCCACAGTTTCCTGCACTCCAGTCTCAATGCGCAGCAATTCATCAAACTTCATCATCCAGTGACATCATCTGTCATACACTCTTCCGTAAAGTCCAATTATTAGTCTTGGAGGAAAGGGGCCTCTTCCAAATTTGTTCCTTCCTTGAGCACATTGCCTCAACCTTAGAAGCCGTGGCTGCTCCCTATATCTGCTACTGTATTGTTTTAGAGTTCTTTTTACACCTTAGTAGTTAATCCCATTACTAGTTAATAATTCTTTATCTTAAATTTTCCCTGTTTAACGTGTGGTTTCTGTTTCCTGACTGAGATCCTAGCTGATACAACATCTCATTTATATTGTGTGTGTGTGTGTGTGTGTGTACATACTTACGTAAATATATAGATGACACAGAAAATACCAAATTATTATCAGTGATTATTACAAGAAAATGAATGGAATTACAAGTATAGGATAAAAGAGGATTTTCTCGGGGCACCTGGGTGGCTCAGTTGGTTAAGCATCTGACTTCAGCTCAGGTCATGATCTCATGGTTCATGGGTTTGAGCCCCACATGGGCTCTGTGCTGACAGCTCAGAGCCTGGAGCCTGCTTCAGATTCTGTGTCTCCCTCTCTCTCTGCCCCTCCCCTGTTCACACTGTCTCTCTCTGTCTCTCAAATAAATAAATGTAAAAAAAATTTTTTTTGAAAAAAAAAAAAAAGAGGATTGTCTCATTTACTCTATATACTTCTCATTTTAATTTTTTATAGTAAGCATTAATTCAGGTATTATATAATTCAAAACAACTACATATGTATTTAGTATATAAAATACATATATCATGCCAATTTCTAGGGATTAAAACATGGTATTAGAGGACTGCTTCATGACTGAGGGCTGCTCTTGGAGAGATTAACTATAAACAGAAAAGATGATACATTGGGATGTATGGCTGGCTCAGTCAGTAACGCATGTGACACTTGATCTCGAAGTTGTAGGTCTGAGCTCCATGCTGGGTATAGAGATTGAAAATAAAATCTTTGGGGAAAAAAAGTGACAAATTATAAAAAAGGCAATGACTAGTGTGAATAAGACAAATTCTAAGTGCTAAGGATTTGAGATTACTGCATAATTTTATGAGATGCCAGAAATTATGGCACTGCTCACAGGGTCAAGGGTTGCACATGCAGGAAAAATGGCAATAGGAAGATAACCAACTCCAGTTTCATGGTATCAGTAAGCAGAAGTTAGTACAGAGAGTCTAAGATGATCATTTATAGGTTTAGAGCTTGCCTAAGCCACTCCTAAAACCTGGAGGCCTCGAGTTTAGGGGAAGGCAATAGAGTAAGCCCTGAAGTGCCAGCAATTGTCATTCCAATGATTTCCAGCTTTATTTCTCGACTTCTTCCAACCCCTGCCTAATTGCCAATTCCAGAGAAGCCATGGCAAAATCTACTGCCACAGTCAGAGCTGTAAAGTCAGCATTCCCTAACTTAACAGGGAACCCAAAATATAAATTTCTCTTAAGACAGGAGTGTTTTTTTATAGAACCAAAATAGGGGAATGAGCTCAAGGTAGTGAAGCAGACTTACATGCTATTCATATACAGTATAGATAACTGAACTTGCAAAACATATAAAGAGCTTTAGACTTAAAAAATGGAAACTGTAGTGTGATTAAAGAAAAAAAAAAAAGCATTCAGCCTGAATTGGAATCACAGTCCTAGCACTATCTAGGATTTCTTTTTACTCAATTAGTTAATTGAGTTTTAAAGTCAGATTCCTTGGGATGAAATCCCAGCTCTATCACACATTAGCAGGTTAATCACTCTTAGCCTGTTTTTTTATTTACATTAAGAGGACGAAAGTACCTACACCCTATGTTTTTGAAGAATATATAGAAGATATGCACAGTACCTGGTACTTACTAAGGTCTCAATACTGTCACTTTCACTCACTTTTTGAGTCTCAAGGGTTTTTATTCGTTTTACCTAAAAATGAGGGGTCCCTGCTAGATTATCTCAAAAGCCCCATTCCTGCTTTACCACTCTATATAAGTCTACAGATCAAGGATAGGTTTCTTAGGTGGAGGTGGCATGGAGGGAGGTACTACTAGAGAAAACAGTTTAAATGAAAGTCAATGAAAGTTTTATCAGAAAGGTGGCAAATAATTCAGTAGAAACTGTCTTCAGGGAGTTTATGTCAGAGAACGCGTCACAGGAGTCAAAGTGCCAGGTATCCTGTAAAGGCAGAGGTAAGAAGAGAGATGCCTTTCTCAAAACTGGAGGATGTGATGGTGATCTCATAGTAACTCAGAGGATAAATCTGCTGATCTGGTTGTGTAAGCCCAGTCCTTTGAGAAGACTGACAAGCCCACACAGAGGGGCTAAGGATAACTCCCTGTATCAGTCACTTCTTAAAGGGCCAGACATCATCTCTGCACTCAAATTAATTTGCGTGCCAACTAATACAAAAGGAGTGGATAACTTGGTGATAGAGGGGCCCAGACAACAGCTGTCTTTCAACACACCTCCAGGCTTTGCTTTACTGCCCCATTCGGGGTGAACCCCTAGGGCATCTCACACTTGGGGGGGGGGGGGCCCCCCCGGGGCGCCATCTTACTCTTCCCCTTACCCGGTGTCCGCCCCGCATTCTCCTTTCCTTGTCCCTAAGTCTGCTCACCGCGCCTCTCCCCCCACCTCCCTCCTTCCTCCTCCCCATTTCTCTGGCCCCTCCCGTGCTCCCACTCTCTTTTTCTCTCCGCCCCCCCCCCATTGCTTCCTATTTCTCATCTCCGACTGTCACATCTCCCCTCTTTCCCGTTTCTATCCCCTTTCCCCCTCCCCGTTGTTGCTGTTTTCCCGCGCTCACCCTTCTCTAGCCGACCGCCGCTCGCGGACCCAAGCGGAAATTTAAAGGCCGAGTAGCCTACAGCGCAGAGGCGGGCCTAAGGTGGGTGGACGTCCCGATTCTCCCGCCCCCTGAAGGCGGATCCCGAGAGCGATTGGTCCCCACGGTACACCTCCCAGGACGGGCAGCTCTTCCCACCACAGCGTGTCCAGACCATTTCCGCCCCTCACTGGGAAAGGCCCGCTTCCACACCCCACTCTTGCTAACTCGGAGGTCGGGTTCCTGGTGGGGTTTTGCCCGGTTCCGCTGTACCTCTTACAACTTTTCAGTGTATTGTGCAGGCGGCGTTTCTAGGATCTATGGTATTTCTTTACTGCCGCCGAGGTTTTCTTTGAATAGGAGGCAGTCAGAATTAGAAAGCCGGTCCTCCCTCTCTCTCCTGTGTCTTCCGTGTTTACTGCGTGTTGGCCACATTTGTAAAGCCCAACAAACTGATTCGTAACCGCGGGCTGAGCTCCATGATAATAATAGTAGCTAATACTCCAAACTTACTGTGCGACAGCTACTATTATAGACGTTTTGTAAGAATTGGCTCCTTTCTCTGTAAGGTAGATGTGTATTATCCCCGTTTTACAGATGAGGCAACCAAGTTACAGAGAGGTTAAGTATCTTCCTCGAGACCAGCTCTTAATGCAGCTAAAAAGTGGCAGTTAGGATTAGAACCATGTAGACTCCGCTAAGCCAAACCCACTGTAATAACTGCCTCTGGGACCCTAGAATAAATCCTGCTGCAACTCAAGAAGCAACTTTTGAGACTTACCTCTTCCTCTGAATCAGGTCTAGAAAACATGGAGGAGGAAGGGTGAGGATGGGCAAGGCCAAGAGATTCTTTGTTTTGGCTCTATGTTCTCTGAATTGCTTGGTGAATTGGAGGATAAGGTGGATTCATTACGTGGATATACAGTGTATGGATATCCTTTTGAAATCATTCTTTAAAGGTAACTTACTAAAATATTAAGGGGTAAAAACTATTAAATGATCTTTTATTAAAATGGGAAAAACGGGGCGCCTGGGTGGCGCAGTCGTTTAAGCGTCCGACTTCAGCCAGGTCACGATCTCGCGGTCCGTGAGTTCGAGCCCTGCGTCAGGCTCTGGGCTGATGGCTCGGAGCCTGGAGTCTGTTTCCGATTCTGTGTCTCCCTCTCTCTCTGCCCCTCCCCCGTTCATGCTCTGTCTCTGTCTGTCCCAAAAATAAATAAAAACGTTGAAAAAAAAATATTTTTTAAAAAATAAATAAAATAAAATGGGAAAAACATAGTAAAGAGTTTTAAGGTGCAGGATATTCTTTAGGGGGTTGTAAATAGTATTTTTGTTTCTGTATTAATATTTAAAGAGATATATAGTAGCTGTGCAAATGTTGGGGCAGGGGGGAGGCTTGCCCATTAAGGTTATATGTACCTTTCAAATGATTGAGTAGTCACATAATAGTCACATAAATCTCAGCTCACTTGTCGAAATTCCAGAAGCAGAGCTTTTCTCCACAAGTACTATTACTCATCATACCACATTACATCATATAATTTATAGAATGACTTCCAGGAACAAAAATGTCAAAAATTTATTTGATATGATATTTATCATTTCAAAAATAAGTTCAGGGAAAGTCCATAGACAATTTCAAATATTATTATTCAGTAAGTTTTCCTTATTAAGATACAGTGAACAAGATAAACATTTTTATTAAAGATCTTGGTAAGTTGATTGTAGAGTAGGAATTTAGTTAGCTTTACCAATAAAAAGGTAGTCTGAATAAGGAATGGTGCAGAAATGGATCAGTCTTAGGCACAGTAGTCTACTTAACCACTGAACTCATTTCCACTTAAGGACTAGAAAATGATGGTGATCTTTGGAGAATACTGAAATGAAAAGGCAGAGGAATACATAGCCGTTCAATTAAAACAGAGCAACAAAACTGTGTCAATAATATTATGTAGCCAGAGGGGAAGCCTTTAGCAATGACTGAGTAAAAAATGTATTTTTCCTTTCATACCTCAAGTTACACCAGTAAGGAACTTTGGAAGATGTGTTAGGAGAACTAGTTTCTTTCCTGTCTTCTTCCATGCTTCATACTTAACTCTGCCGCTGTTGGGAAACTCACTCCTCAAGCTTTGTAGCAATTAGGTTCATGCTTTGCCAAGTAATTTCTTTGTGGGCCTCCATCATAAAAGTTGAGTTAGGTATCCTCAGGTCTCTTTACTTTTGAGGGAGAGAAGATAGAGACTGAGGCTTAATGTCTAGTGTTGATGGATTGGGTAAAAGTTCTTCCTTCAGATTCTGAATATTAATGGCCTTCATTATGGAGACATAGGCAAATAGTTAATTCTGGTTCTGAAGGAAGTGATATAGAAACACTGCATTTTTTAAAAGTTTATTTATTTTCAGAGAGAGACAGAGAGCATGCAAGGGAGGGGCAGAGAGAGAGGGAGAGAGAGAATCCCAAGCAGGCTCTGCATTGTCAGTGAGGAATCTAACTCAGGGCTCGAACCCACGAACCACAAGATCATGACCTGAGCTGAAATCAAGAGTCAGATTCTCAACCAACAGCCACCCAGGCTCCCTGAAACACTGCATTTTGTTCATTTGGGCATAGTATACATGAAGGACGTGACTATAACTCACTGTGAACAAAATGGCTATTTTTATATTATTCTTTTACTACATTTGGCCCTAATTTTGACACAGAGCCACAATAGGATCAACAGAAGAAAAAAAGAAAAAGAAAAAAAAAAGGCCAGGTCAAGATTATCCAGCTCAGAATTCTAACAATGGACCAAAAGGACTGAATTGGACAACTAGATTGCCTTCCCTGATGTTAACTTGGAAATTCAATAGGATAGCATCCTATAACTTTACATGTATAGAGCCAGGATAGTGAACATGATACCTCTATTGTGACTGTCATTTATTTGCTGTTGGCTCAAAAATCTACATCTTCAGCTCTGATTTCCTATCCTGAACTCTAAACTGCAATGGTCTTTATCTCTACCTGGATGTCCTGGGTATCCCACAAGCATCTCCAGTCCCACCTGTCCAAAACTGAATTAACTCATCTCCTCCCTCACCCACCCCAGAACGATGCTTTGGTGAATGAATAGCACCCCTTTAGACTCAAGCCAAAATTAGAGAACATTCCAGATCTTTTCCTCCCCTCACCCTTCCTTCTCACTCATCTAATTAGTGGCCAATCATACCTGGTCAATTCTACTTGATTCAATATATCAGGCACCTACATCCTTATAAACAATTAATACTGGTTGTCTTAGGTCTGGTTCCCTAGCAGGAGAGTCTAGAAGAGGATTTGGGATGCGCGTGATCTATTGAGGGAATGAGTTTCAAGAAAAACCTACTACAAGGGAGGGATAGAAGCAGACTAGGGAAAGGAAAAGAGCCCGACAAGCAGGTAGTCTCAGGTAAAATCTAGTTTGGCCTGATCCACAGGTAAGGTACTTGAAGCATTAACCACACAGCAGAATTATGTCCCTGAAGGCAAGGGGGCCAATCTCTTATACCCCTCTAGCAGTCATTGACTGAAGGCAGTCGTTGGCAGGGGGTGGGCATCATAGTTTGTTTTCTGGGTGAGGTGGCTGCAGTCAGTGGTGGGTAATTCTCTAGAGAAAGGGTCAGCTATGAGTTGTTAGCATCCACAGTCACTGCTGGGGATGGGGGCTCCCACTTGGTGACAGGTGATCCGGGCAGGACACCACATTGTCTACCACACCAGCCCTTATCATCTCTCATTTGAACTACTACAGTAGCCTTCTTGTTGGAATTTCTACTTCTAGACTTAATTATTTTTAATTCACTACCCAACCAAAATGATTTTTCCAAAAAGAAAATCTTATCATGAAGCTATTCAAAAGTATAGAGGAAAAAAAGCAAAACTCATGAACATTTCACATCAACCCTTCATGTTAAAACCTTATACCACCTTCCTAGTCTTCCTAGAACTCTTCATCCACCTACACTTCATGACTATCTCACACTTGCGCGCACACACACACACACACACACACACACACACACATGCAAATCTTGCACACATGCACACACTAACCTTTGCTCTAGAAATATCAAATGCAAACACTTCATACTTTCTCATGTTACCATGCTTTTACACTGTTGCTTGATCTGTCTAGAAGATCTTTCTCTCCCTATTGCCACTTAGCTACCTGAGAAATTCTGGTTCCTTTCCAGAAATAAGTGTAGCAACACCTATAAATTTATTTCGCCAGACCCAGCCAAAGCTCTCATGGTACCAAATTATGGCATGTGTCTCACTGTACTGTAATTGTGTACTTAAGCACATGTCTTTCCAGTTAAAAATAAGCTCTTCATTTTACCTCTTGGGACTGGCTTGAGGCTAAGGCTCAATAAATGTCACTTGTTGATCTTTCAGCTTTATCACCCCTTGAATAACATGTTCCATTAGTTTAACACTCACTGTTTCATGTGATCCTACCTCACACGCCCCCAAACTGTCTTCTTGAGGCTCCATGACATATCCCCTTCTTTTACATTGTCGAATTTGGTAGGCAAGCCCATGGTCACTCATGATTTTACTAACTTCAATGTCATTTTTCATGAGTCTTATGCAGTTCTAACTAATAATTTATATTTGAGCTGAGTAAGTTTTAAAAACTGAGTACAATTCCTATAGATGAGGAATGAGAAAGTATCCTTCAAGACTTAAGAACCAGCATGGACAAAGGCAAAGGAATGAGAGTACTGGTCAATCAGAGCACTAACTACAGTGTCAGGAGGACAGAGGGGTGTGATGGAGAAGAGACTAGAGACCAGTGGGTGTGGAGCCTTGAATGCCTCCCTGACTGAGATGCAGGGCACAACTGTGTAGTCAGAGGGTGCTTAAGTCCTGGCTCTGCCACCTCTTAGCTGGTTGATCTTAGGTAAGCATCTTAACCTCTCTGAGCATTGCTTTCCTCATTTGTAAAATGACAATGCTATGAAAACCTTTAAAAATATGTAAAACCCAATTAAAATTTTCTGACTGAATGCTAGCGGGGGGTGGCTGGCAGAAGGGAAAGAGAGAAAGACCAATTCCAAAGAAGGGGAAGAGCTGGCTGGGACCTGGGAGGACTCTGTCATAGCTGTCCGTGGCCCTCCATGGGCAGATAGAAGCAGAAGGATGGAACTGATTCCTTGGTCAGACTGAAACATCAAAAAATGACTCAAAAGCGGCTGTATACTAAGGCCCAGCTATTGCCCAAGCAGATTAACTTCCTTGTTTTTTTGATGTTTATTTTTTGAGAGAGAGAGAGAGAGAGAGCGCAAGTGGGGCAGAGAAAGAGGGAGACACAGAATCCGAAGCAGGCTCTAGGCTCTGAGCTGTCACCGATGCGGGGCTCAAACTCTTGAACCATGTGAGATTGTGACCTGAGCCCAAGTCTGCCATTCAGAGGACTGAGCCACCCAGGCGCCCCAAGTTTAAGATTAACTTCTTAGGAGAAGTTTCCCATGTGGGCTGAGAAATAGAAAAGTGGGCCTTTCCCAACTGGGAATCAGTTTGGGGGAGGTGATCCAGTGGTTCTGACTCTGTACCTGGCACAGAGTTGCTTGCCTGAGAGCTGACAGCACATGCAAATAGTAAATAAGCAGTACCAACCCCAAGAGCATTCACACCCATGGTAAGAATAACACATTGGTCTCTGTGGATGGTAGGACCAGAGAAGAGGAAATCCCAGGCCACTGCATGGCTCAGATGCACACCAAGATAATTGAGGAGCTCCTAGGGCAACCTACCAACACCTGAAAAACAAGAGTTTCCTCAAAACAAGACTTTTGAGGGATAGCACTTATGCTCAGTCTTTGTGTTTCCAAGTAGAAAGACTTACACTAGAAAGAGGTTCCCCCTGCTCACTCCTCTTTTGGGGTTTTATATTTGAGATGTGCTAGGCAGACACTCATGTGAATGATGAGTTTGGGAGAAGGGACAGGAAATATAAGGCTCAGCCTCTAACTTCATCCTCTTTGGGACCCAGCCTGATCTCAGTATGCAAATATTTTAGTCTGTAAAGACACTGTTCCTGCAAGGAAAGGCCTGAGGTTGTCCTCAGCTCTTTGCCCTGGGCTGAAAAGTGCTATATGTTCTTCAACTTAGCTTTCCTCAGTTGAAAGAAAGCAAAAAGAAAAGAAAAGTAAAAAAAAGAAAAGAGAGGAAGGAAAGAAAGAAAAGAAAGAAAATAAAAGGAAGGAAAGAAAGAAAGAAGAGAGAGAGAGAAAAAGGAAAAAAGCTGACATTCCTTTTAATTTTTTAAATAATTTTTGAAATGGATAAATTACTAACTTTGTTGAAAATAAATTTGATTTTTATCCATTCTGATACCCTATGTCTTTTGGTTGGCGCATTTAATCCATTTACATTCAGTGTGATTATAGAAAGATATGGGTTTAGAGTCATTGTGATGTCTGTATGTTTTATGCTTGTAGTGATGTCTCTGGTACTTTGTCTCACAGGGTCCCCCTTAGGATCTCTTGTAGGGCTGGTTTAGTGGTGACAAATTCCTTCAGTTTTTGTTTGTTTGGGAAGACCTTTATCTCTCCTTCTATTCTAAATGACAGGCTTGCTGGATAAAGGATTCTCGGCTGCATATTTTTTCTGTCTAGCAAACTGAAAATCTCGTGCCAACTCTTTCTGGCCTGCCAAGTTTCAAAAGAGAGAACACCCTACTAACGAATGAGTGGGTCAACCAGGCAATTAGAGAAGAAATTCAAAAATATATGGAAATAAACGAAAATGAAAATACAACAATCCAAACGCTTTGGGACGCAACGAAGGCAGTCCTGAGAGGAAAATACATTGCAATCCAGTCCTATCTCAAGAAACAAGAAAAATCCCAAATACAAAATCTAACAGCACACCTAAAGGAAATAGAAGCAGAACAGCAAAAGCAGCCTAAACCCAGCAGAAGAAGAGAAATAATAAAGATCAGAGCAGAAATAAACAATATAGAATCTAAAAAAACTGTAGAGCAGATCAACGAAACCAAGAGTTGGTTTTTTGAAAAAATAAACAAAATTGACAAACCTCTAGCCAGGCTTCTCAAAAAGAAACGGGAGATGACCCAAATAGATAAAATCATGAATGAAAATGGAATGATTACAACCAATCCCTCAGAGATACAAGCAATTATCAGGGAATACTATGAAAAATTATATGCCAACAAATTGGACAACCTGGAAGAAATGGACAAATTCCTGAACACCCACACTCTTCCAAAACTCAATCAGGAGGAAATAGAAAGCTTGAACAGACCCATCACCAGCGAAGAAATTGAATCGGTTATCAAAAATCTCCCAACAAATAAGAGTCCAGGACCAGATGGCTTCCAGGGGAGTTCTACCAGACGTTTAAAGCAGAGATAATACCTATCCTTCTCAAGCTATTCCAAGAAATAGAAAGGGAAGGAAAACTTCCAGACTCATTCTATGAAGCCAGTATTACTTTGATTCCTAAACCAGACAGAGACCCAGTAAAAAAAGAGAACTACAGGCCAATATCCCTGATGAATATGGATGCCAAAATTCTCAATAAGATACTAGCAAATCGAATTCAACAGCATATAAAAAGAATTGTTCACCATGATCAAGTGGGATTCATTCCTGGGATGCAGGGCTGGTTCAACATTCGCAAATCAATCAACGTGATACATCACATTAACAAAAAAAAAGAGAAAAACCATATGATCCTGTCAATCGATGCAGAAAAGGCCTTTGACAAAATCCAGCACCCTTTCTTAATAAAAACCCTTGAGAAAGTCGGGATAGAAGGAACATACTTAAAGATCATAAAAGCCATTTATGAAAAGCCCACAGCTAACATCATCCTCAACGGGGAAAAACTGAGAGCTTTTTCCCTGAGATCAGGAACACGACAGGGATGCCCACTCTCACCGCTGTTGTTTAACATAGTGCTGGAAGTTCTAGCATCAGCAATCAGACAACAAAAGGAAATCAAAGGCATCAAAATTGGCAAAGATGAAGTCAAGCTTTCGCTTTTTGCAGATGACATGATATTATACATGGAAAATCCGACAGACTCCACCAAAAGTCTGCTAGAACTGATACATGAATTCAGCAAAGTTGCAGGATACAAAATCAATGTACAGAAATCAGTTGCATTCTTATACACTAACAATGAAGCAACAGAAAGACAAATAAGGAAACTGATCCCATTCACAATTGCACCAAGAAGCATAAAATACCTAGGAATAAATCTAACCAAAGATGTAAAGGATCTGTATGCTGAAAACTATAGAAAGCTTATGAAGGTAATTGAAGAAGATTTAAAGAAATGGAAAGACATTCCCTGCTCATGGATTGGAAGAATAAATATTGTCAAAATGTCAATACTACCCAAAGCTATCTACACATTCAATGCAATCCCAATCAAAATTGCACCAGCATTCTTCTCGAAACTAGAACAAGCAATCCTAAAATTCATATGGAACCACAAAAGGCCCCGAATAGCCAAAGTAATTTTGAAGAAGAAGACCAAAGCAGGAGGCATCACAATCCCAGACTTTAGCCTCTACTACAAAGCTGTCATCATCAAGACAGCATGGTATTGGCACAAAAACAGACACATAGACCAATGGAATAGAATAGAAACCCCAGAACTAGACCCACAAACGTATGGCCAACTCATCTTTGGCAAAGCAGGAAAGAACATCCAATGGAAAAAAAGACAGTCTCTTTAACAAATGGTGCTGGGAGAACTGGACAGCAACATGCAGAAGGTTGAAACTAGACCACTTTCTCACACCATTCACAAAAATAAACTCAAAATGGATCAAGGACCTGAATGTGAGACAGGAAACCATCAAAACCCTAGAGGAGAAAGCAGGAAAAGACCTCTCTGACCTCAGCCGTACCAATCTCTTACTCGACACATCCCCAAAGGCAAGGGAATTAAAAGCAAAAGTGAATTACTGGGACCTTATGAAGATAAAAAGCTTCTGCACAGCAAAGGAAACAACCAACAAAACTAAAAGGCAACCAACGGAATGGGAAAAGATATTTGCAAATGACATATTGGACAAAGGGCTAGTATCCAAAATCTATAAAGAGCTCACCAAACTCCACACCCGAAAAGCAAATAACCCAGTGAAGAAATGGGCAGAAAACATGAATAGACACTTCTCTAAAGAAGACATCCGGATGGCCAACAGGCACATGAAAAGATGTTCAGCGTCGCTCCTTATCAGGGAAATACAAATCAAAACCACACTCAGATATCACCTCACGCCAGTCAGAGTGGCCAAAATGAACAAATCAGGAGACTCTAGATGCTGGAGAGGATGTGGAGAAACGGGAACCCTCTTGCACTGTTGGTGGGAATGCAAATTGGTGCAGCCGCTCTGGAAAGCAGTGTGGAGGTTCCTCAGAAAATTAAAAATAGACCTACCCTATGACCCAGCAATAGCACTGCTAGGAATTTATCCAAGGGACACAGGAGTACTGATGCATAGGGGCACTTGTACCCCAATGTTCATAGCAGCACTCTCAACAATAGCCAAATTATGGAAAGAGCCTAAATGTCCATCAACTGATGAATGGATAAAGAAATTGTGGTTTATATACACTATGGAATACTACGTGGCAATGAGAAAAAATGAAATATGGCCTTTTGTAGCAACGTGGATGGAACTGGAGAGTGTGATGCTAAGTGAAATAAGCCATACAGAGAAAGACAGATACCATATGGTTTCACTCTTATGTGGATCCTGAGAAACTTAACAGGAACCCATGGGGGAGGGGAAGGAAAAAAAAAAAGAGGTTAGAGTGGGAGAGAGCCAAAGCATAAGAGACTGTTGAGAACTGAGAGCAAACTGAGGGTTGATGGGGGGTGGGAGGGAGGAGAGGGTGGGTGATGGGTATTGAGGAGGGCACCTTTTGGGATGAGCACTGGGTGTTGTATGGAAACCAATTTGACAATAAATTTCATATATAAATTTAAAAAAATAAAATAAAATAAAATAAAATAAAACATACCATGTTATATTAGTTTCAAGTGTACAACATAGTGATTCAATAATTCTATACAATACTCAATGCTCATACATTACTCAGTGTTCATCAGTATAGTCACCCTCCTTCACCATACATTACTATAATATTATTGACTATATTACCTATGCTGTACTTTTTATCTCCAGGACTTTTTTTTAATGTTTACTTTTGAGACAGGGAGGGAGAGACAGAGCACAAGTGGGGGAAGGGTAGAAAGAGAGGGAGACACAGAATCCGAGGCTCCAGGCTCCAGGCTCCAGGCTGTCAGCCCAGAGCCTGATGCGGGGCTCCAACCCACAAACTGAGATCATGACCTGAACCAAAGTTGAACACTTAACCAACTGAGCCACCCAAGCACCCCTCCATTACTTATTTTGTAAGTATTTTATAGTATAAGTATTTTAATCCCCATTATTTCACTCATCCCCCCACCATCTCCCCTTTGGCAATCACCAGTTTGTTGTCTGTATTTGAATCTTTTGTTCACTTGTTTTGGGGTTTTTTGTTTTGTTTTAAGGAACAAATAAATTTATATTACAGTGGAGAAAGAAAAAAAAAAGAAAATAAATTTGATTTTATTTTCAAACTATGAGAATATTTTTAAATATTCCCCTTACCCAGATTTCTAATTGTAAACATCTTATCACATTTGCTCCATAACTGTGTGTGTACATGCAATATAAATTTATTATGTTTATATATTATATATAATTATATGCATGTATAAAATAATTAGCTGTGTTCTGAACCTTTTTTTTTTAAATTTTTTTTAACGTTTATTTATTTTTGAGACAGAGAGAGACAGAGCATGAATGGGGGAGGGTCAGAGAGAGAGGGAGACACAGAATCTGAAACAGGCTTCAGGCTCTGAGCTGTCAGCACAGAGCCCGACACGGGGCTCAAACTCACGGACCGTGAGATCATGACCTGAGCCAAAGTCGGCCGCTTAACCGACTGAGCCACCCAGGCACCCCTGTTCTGAACCTTTTGAGAACAAGTTGTGTCCATGATGCCCTGTCACCCCTAAATACTTCAGTGTGTATTTCCCCAAATCAAGGACACTTTGCTGCTTACCTACCATATAACCCCCCAACATTAATAAAACATCATCATCTAATTCATAGACTTGTTTGTCTCCCCCCTCCCCCATTCAAATCTCACCAACTTCCCCAACAACTTTTCTTCCTTTCTGGCACACTGTCCCTTCCAGGAGCACACGCTGCTGTTGTCAAATCTCTTCAGCCTCCTAGTCTGAAACTGTTCTCCCTTTTCCCTGCCTTTCATAGCCTCAGCAGTTTTACCTCTTATGTCTGTGACAGTTTTAAAGAGTACAGGTTGCGGGGCACCAGGGTGGCTCAGTCGGTTAAACATCCGACTTCGGCTCAGGTCATAATCTCACAAGTTTGTGAGTTCGAGCCGCACATCGGGCTCTGTGCTGACAGCTCAGAGCCTGGAGCCTGCTTCGGATTCAGTGTCTCCCTCTCCCTCTCTGCCCCTCCCCCACTCGTGCTCTGTCTCTCAAAAATAAACAAACGTTAAAAATAAATAAATAAATATAAATACATAAATACATAAATAAGAACACAGGTCGTATACTCTGGAGAGATGATCCTTAACCTTAGTCAGTTTGATGTTTCCTCACCACCACACTTGGGTCTGGCTTTCTTGGCAGGAATTCCTCAGAAATGATGCCATGTACTTTTTAAGGGTTGAGACGGGGCATGTGTTGTTAATCCATCTCACCACTGGTGGTGTTACTGTGAATCACCTGGTTATGTTGGCATCTGCAGTTTTCCCTTTGTAGCTGACTAGTACTTTGTGAGGATGTGTTGCAAAACTATGCCATCAAATCTCCAATTAACAATCCTAGCCTTCCCGGACAATGAACCGCTACCTCATCTGAACGTTGATCTGAGTGTTCCTGCTACATGCATAACTGCTGCATTTATTTGTTGATAGCCTCCTGTAAAGAGTTTTCTCTCCTCCCCACTTACGCTTTCATTTACTGATATCAGTTTGGAGCCGTGGTTTTCTACTTTATTCACTGGTTATAATAAATTGCTATCATTATTTTCATGCATAAGTTGATCCACGTTGGGCTGATGGGATTTCCATTAAGGGGCTGCTATGATCTTTTGACATGTCTTCATCATTTTGTGAATACTTTCTTGCTTTGTGAAACAAGATATTCCAGGATTTTCTTGTCTAACGTTCCCTTCCCCAGCCCTGGAGTCAACCATTTCACCAAGGAGTCCTGGTATTTAGAGAAGAATGGTATTTGAAAACAAGATCTGGCTACTAGAAGTGCTCATTGCTACTAGAGTGTCATGGCTTCTAGACTTCTCAGTAGGCAGACTTAGGAAGCGTATATATGTATATACATATCCCTGAATTTAAACGGTTTTTTTAAATGTTTATTTATTTTTGAGAGACAGAGTGCAAGCAGGGGAGGAGCAGAGAGAGAGGGAGACACAGAAGCAGGCTCCAGGCTCCAAGCTGTGAGCACAGAGCCCGATGCAGGGCTGAAACTCATGAACTGTGAGATCATGACTTGAGCCAAAGTCAGACGCTTAACTGACTGAGCCACCCAGGTGCCACAACATATCCCTGAACTTATACCAATACTTCTAATGCCAGTACATTTCAGAGTTCTTTCAAACGTTGCCTCTTTCCATGTTTTACCTTCTCCAATGGTGAGAAACCTGGCTCTCTAATCCTGAACGTATTTAATTATTTGCTCAATCAATTTTCTTATTTGCTCATTGTAAACAGTCTCGCAACCATGTGGGTTGTCTCCTCTGCCTAACTGCTGTGTACACCATCTCTTCATTCTTGGGCACCAGTGGGCACGACATCGATGTGCTTCTGTGCAACTTCTTCCCTTCCATGTCAGTGTGCTGTGTCCTTGGGTGTGAGTGAGCATGCTGCCAAATCACCTCCAAGCAGCTCACCACTCCCCACCTCACTACCTCTCTGCCAGGAAGGAAAGAAAATGACACGGAGGAGAAGATGGGAGGAGAAGGGACAACTGAAGGAGAATGGCAGATTTTCTCTCATATTAAAGATATCCATCTGACCAACTCCTTTGTCTTTCAGTTGACTCTGAACTGGGGTGGGGAATGAAATGTTTTTTATGGACACCCTCCCTTCACTGCATGCAAAAGTCCAACAATGGAATTTAATTCCCTGAGAGACAAAGATGGATTTATTTTATATTTGGCTATTCCCCCACAGAGACCAGTCGCATTTTCGCAAACTGCTTGAAATTCGATGTAAATTCATTCATTCTGCTGCTGGCTGAAGCTCACTTCCTCACCTTAGAAGGCACTATCTATCCTGATCAAACTACTAGCCAAAGTAGGTCTCTATAATGTGGGAGGGTGCTTGGGTGCTTTAAGTGTTTATTTGAGCTGAAGTGACATCCCTGACAGACAGAATTGGGTTGGTCAAAAGGCCAACGGGAGTTGGAAAACCAGGGAAGGAAGGGGAGAGATGCAAGGGGTGGGCATGGGCAAACAGCAGACAGCCTGGACTAAATCGAAGTGAGGCTGGGTGCAGCTGGGGTAAGGAGTACTGAGATCACCAGCCAGGGCTGTGAATGAAGAGGAGGGCTGAGCCACAGGTAGGAGCTTTGTGCACTGCTGTGATGCTCTGGAAAAGGACCCCCAGGCCTTCACACACAGCACTCAGCTTTCTGTTTAATGTTTGCTTCAGACTATAGCAAACCTGTCCTTGTAAGCTAGTGATGGAGTTCAGTGTCAGAGGTCCACAAAGGCCAGTAGGTACTTTTGGTGGTGGGCCTCTTAGCAGGCCCCGCCACCCACCTCACCTCCTTGCTGCTAGAACGGTGCTGCCCTTGTCTCTCCAAGGTAGGGAGTGCTGGTGGAGTCAGCCAGGGAGTTTTGCCACTTGAATTCTTGGTAAGCTGTCCTCCCTCAAGAAGGAGGGTGGGATGAAGCCTTCGCTGGCTCTTTTCAATCCAAGCCTATGGTTATTGGTAGAAGAGATTCTTCTGGATTTTTAGTTTGTAGATGATTCCAACCTCAGTTGTTGTTTTAAAAATATTTTTACATGTTTATATTTGAGAGAGGAGGGGGGAGGGGCAGAGAGAGAGGGACACACAGAATCCGATGCAGGCTCCAGGTTCTGAGCTGTCAGCACAAAGCCAGATGTGGGGCAGCACAAAGCCAGATATGGGGCTTGAATTCATGAACTGCAAGATCATGACCTGAGCCAAAGTCAGCCACTTAACCAACTAAGCCAACCCAGGCACCCCTCTCCAACCTTAGTTTTCAGTAGTGACAAATTATTTCCCCCTATATCCATGCTCTATTGATTATTTCAGTGGACTTTTGGGAGGGAATTGAGAGGCTTCTCTACTCTACCACTGTCCTGCTCAGAAGAGTTATACATGAGGAACAGGCAGAAGAGTCTTAGAAGGAGCAGTCAGAGAAGTAAGAGGAAACCAGAAGAGGTCAGGGTCACAGAGTTCAATGTGAAGAGGAGTGCTCAGCAGTTTCAAATATGTCAGTAAACAATAGACTGAACCTGGCAATCAGGAGGTGACTGAAGACAGTTGAAAGTACTATTTCAAAAAACTTACTGGAGCATAAGCTGAGTCTTACATGGAGATATGGAAACAGCAAATGTGACTACCTTTTAAAGACATTTGTCAATAAACAGGCAAGGAGAGTGATGGGATACAGGTTGAGAGGGAGTAAGGTGGAGAGAAGGTTTTGTAGGGTTGAGCCGATGGAGGCAGGTGTGGCTCCCAGTGTTGGCAAGCACCTGAGGCTCCCTGACCCCAGATCCCCACTGCTGCACAGCACAGTTTGCTTCATTCCTACTTCCAGGTTGCAGAGTAGGACCTGGGAAGGCAGGTCACCTAGGAGAGATCACCCTGATGTCCCCTCCAGGCTTTGTGACTTACAAATGTAACCTAGACCACATTGCATCTTGCAAATCATGGCCGGTAGTGCAACTGAGGGCCCAAAGAGTGGCTCTACAGAAGTCCTAGCAACAATGACAACAAACTAACATGTTGAATACATACAGTGGACCTCAACTGTCCTAGGTTTGTATACCTCATCTGTTCCTCACAACCTCTCTTTCATGTGGGGGTATTAGGACTCACATTTCTCAGGTTAGGCAAGTTAAATTAGTTGTCCAAGGCATAGGGTTGGTAAGCAAGGAAGCTGAGGTTCAAAATTAGATCTTTCTGATTCCAAAGGCTGTACTTTTTCTCCTTGGGCACCTGAGGCCAAAATACAAGTGACAAGCAACATGAAACCTAAGGACAGACCACGAGTAGCCTAGATTCACAGAGAGTATTGAAATATAGGACCAAATAGAGAGAAGTTAGGGCCAGAGAGGTTTGCCAGATAAAATACAGGATGTCCAGTTAAATTTGAATTTCATATAAACAGCAAATAAATTATTAGTATAATTGCATCCCAAATATCACATGTGATATACTTACACAAATTTTTTTTTTTTATCTAAAACTCAAAATTAAGGGTCCCTGGGTGACTCAGTCCGTTAAAGCATCTGACTCTTGATTTCGGCTCAGGTCATGATCTCACAGTTCATGAGATGGAGCCCTATATTGGACGCCATGCTGAGGGTACAAAGCCTGCTTGGAATTCTCTCTCCCTGACCCTCCCTTGTGCTCTCTCTCTCTCAAAAATAAATAAACCTTAAAAAGTAAATTCTTTAAAAAATTAAATAAATTCAAAATTAATTGGGCATCCTGTATTTTTATTTTCTACATCTGGCAACTATGTGGCCAAATGTGAAATTACTAAAGAATTTAGGCTTTATTTCGTAGCTAATATAGACCCATTGAGGATTTTGGCACAAAGGAGTGACATTGGTAAAGTGGTACTTAAGACCAGCCAGACAACAATGAAATTCCAAAATATAAGAGTAGGATGGTGGAAGAAGGGAACAAGGCTGATTAAGTATGGACAGATGAAGAATAAGGAGGAATCCAGTATGACAGGTTTTTGGTCTGGATGACCAAAAAAATGACAGCTACTGATGGAAAGAGACATATCTAGAGGAGGAATTGCTTTGAAAATAAGTAAAAATGGACTTTGAGTTGATGCTTATATATCTAAGTGAATTTGACAACAGGAAAAGTAATTAATTTAGCTTTTCTTCAGCACCTTCTTCCAAGTACCGCAGAGATGGGATGTTACTCCTCAACCTCACAGCCACCCCCCCAGGTCCCTATGAGGACCGAAATTTTCTAACAGACAAAACTGGCACCACCAGCAGGTGGCAGCATCAGGATTTGAAGTACCAGGCCTCGTGAATCAAGTCTGGGCTTATTTCCACTACTCCACACTGCCTCGGATTAGAGTTCTAGAGCCATCCCCAGGGAAATTGCGGGGGAAGCCATGACGGCTGAGACTTGAGAAGCAGGAGCTGAAAGAGAGGATATGTTTGCTAAGAAAACATGGAGGACGGGGGTGGGAGAGAACTTTAGAGCATCTCTGGCAGAGGACACAGAATGGGAAATGACTGGGAAACTTGAGTGAGCCTAGCATTTTGAAAACAGCAGCATAATATGATGTTTCAAGAAAACAGGGAGAATGAGGATGGTGAAGCAGAATACAGGAAAGGCATATAGGTGCCATGTCAGACAGGGCCTTCTGTGCCATGCCCAGGATCTTAGAATGATCCTATAGGCAACGGAGAGTCACTGAGCATTTTGAGCAAGGGGTCTGCATGACCAGATTTGTCTTTCAGAAGGACCATCCTGGTGGAGGTGGTGTGGGAGGTGGACTAGAGGCCAACTAGGAGGCAGCTGTGACAGTCCAGGGGCAAAAAAGTGAGAAGAAAAGGCAGAGGAAATAGATGTTTGAGACGATCAATAGGACATGGAGAGGAAAGAGATGTGAGGTGACCAAGAGGCCTTTCCCAGGGTGACTGGGAACAGTGATAATATTTATAAAACGTAGAGGGTGCAGGAGGAAGAGCATTTTGGGAAGGAAGTGTGAAGTTATTAATCTTTGTATACCTACAACATAACTTAGAGCTGCCAGAGTAGACAAGCATTGTTGATTTGAGTTTGATTTTGGACATATTTAGTTTGAGATATCACTGGAACACACAGGTGGAAATGTTTGGCAAACTGTTAGAAATATAGTTTCGGAAGCTTTGAAGAACAATGAAATCCTGTGGATTAGCTTTTTAAAATCAAGATATAAATAATGGAGTAAGAAGCCCATTGACGAAATCCCTGAAAATACTTAACACATAAAGAGCAAGTGAGGGGGGGCGCCTGGGTGGCGCAGTCGGTTAAGCGTCCGACTTCAGCCAGGTCACGATCTCGCGGTCCGTGAGTTCAAGCCCCACGTCGGGCTCTGGGCTGATGGCTCAGAGCCTGGAGCCTGTTTCCGATTCTGTGTCTCCCTCTCTCTCTGCCCCTCCCCTGTTCATGCTCTGTCTCTCTCTGTCCCAAAAATAAATAAACGTTGAAAAAAAAATTAAAAAAAAAAAAAGAGCAAGTGAGGGGAAAAACAAAAACAACCAAATGAAGCAAACAGAGAATAGGCCGCCAGAGAGGTAGATGAACAAGAAAGTTTGGCATAATGGAAACAAACAGATGAATTTCAAGAGGTAGGGGTTTGCACACCCCTGCTCATGGCAGTATTATTCAAAATAGCCAGGTGAAAGCAACCTAAGTGTTCATAGATGGATGAATGGATTAAGAAAACATGGTAAATACATACAATGGAATAATATTCAACCTTAAACAAGAAGGAAATCCTGTTATGTGTTACAATATGGATGTATCTTGAGGACATTATTTATGCTAAGTAAAATAAGCCAGTCACAGAAGGACAAATATTGCATGATTCTACTTATATGAGGTATCTAAAATAGTCAAACTCATAGAAGCAGAAATTGGGATGGTAGTTGCCAGGGTCTGGGGGGAGGAGGAAAGAGGAGTTGTTATCCAGTGGGTAGGAGTTTCAGTTTTGCAAGATGAAAAAGTTCTAGAGAACAGTTTAACAATGAGCATATGGTTAACACTACCATACTGTAAACTTAAAAATAGCTAATTTTTTTTTCAAATGGGAAGGGGTTGTTTTAGGGGTCTTGCTGCAGAGGTACCTGATGAAATAGGACTAGTAAGTGTGTGTACATTATATCTAACGATGAGGTTATTATTGATCACTTTAGTGGGAGTATTTAATACAGTAGTTTGTGATGACAGTTAAATTTCACTTGGCTGAGGAGCGAATGGAAGGTGAGGAAGTAGAAAGAACAAGTAAACTGTGCTTCTGCAAGTTTGGCCACAGAGGATGTGGATCTTTCCTGGGTAGCACAACATTAAGGGAGGACAGATTTAGGGCTCACCTTGCTTGTACTCATTCTCTCAGGGGTCACATCCCTTACTGAGTATTTTCTAATGCCTTAAAACAGTCATTTAAAACATTTTGTCCACTTTCCTAATTGTTTACTGTGGGAGGACATTTCTCATCCCAGTAATGATTTATGGGCAGAAGTGGGACTCTCTTTTATGAATTAAAAAAAATTTTTTTAATGGAGAGTGAAATCAGAAAAAAAATCACCTTCCAGATCCTCCCTTTTTCAGTATTTCCCTGGAGATCCCAGAAAGGTGAGCTTTTATAAGCTCTAGTAGGTAACATTCACATTCTGCATCCTCTAGAACAGGGTCCTGACAGCACCTGCCCGGGCAGTCTAATAATTTGGCATCCTCCAAACAAGTATTTTAAAAATATTTTTGGTGGGTGGGAGGCTCACTTGCGGGGAGGAAGGCAGTGAGGACCACTGCTACTGGGGAACAAGAAGATGCTTGGAGTCCAGGGTTCAGACCACCTACGCCGCCTCCTACAGTGAAGACCACTCTGTCTAGGCGATTCTGCGCACAGGCAAATGGAAACTGAAACCGCCCTGCAAGCAGTAGGGACTGCCTTGACAAGACCTCCAGCCAGCCCAGACCACCCAGACCAGTTTGAGTGTGAACCCCAACTCATGCCTGAGAAGATGGACCATGGGGTAACCTCTAGAATGACTGACAACTGCCTTTACTTTATTATAATTCTAAAATCTTCATCCAAGGAGGAGCATAAGCTCCATTTATGTAACACACGATGTACGTATAGACATGTTTCCTAAAGGTGCATACATGGCCTTATGCCCGCCTCTGCTTATGATGACAAGGCTTCCCTATCTAAATATTCATCCTGGCCCTAAATAAAAGGAACCCATTCACCCTTGCTTGGCAAAGTCATGGCTTTGCGAGTTATTCCCTGTGATCTCATTTGCTGCAAATACAGTTTCCTTTGTGCAACAACCTACCTGGCATAGTTTCTATCTGTGACTCACCAAAGAGCAAACTCATATTGGTTCAGTTACACTATGTCATTATCCTTGTTGATTCTTTCTCCAGTTGTGAGCTGGTCTTTTTGTTTAAAAATAATTTTTTTTTGATATTTATTTTTGAGAGAGAGAGAGACAGAGCGTGAGCAGGGGAGGGGCAGAGAGAGAGGGAGACAGAATCTGAAGCAGGCTCTAGGATCTCTGCTGTCAGCACAGAGCCCGATGTGGAGCTCGAACTCACAGACTGAGATCATGACCTGAGCTGAAGTTGCATGCTTAACTGACTGTGCCACCCAGGCACCCCAGTGTGAGCTGGTCTCTAATTGGGCATAACCCTTAACTGTCAAAGCTTTGTGTCATATCATGTTTATTTCTAGAAATTCTGTATCTTATATAAGAATTTTAATCTCAATTTGCAGGTGATTTGTATTTGCACAGAGACTAAAGTATTAAATTATTGGGAGAGTTAGATATTAGTCTTGAAAGGCCCACTTCCTACAGCCACATAAGTCATGGACTGCAAAACTTCAAGGGATGTCTGGAGAGAGATGCGTGGAAAATGATTTAATTTTATTTGTGGTTGGTTTCTAAGTGATTGCTTTGATGTTATGATTACACATGTTTTCTTACATAAGCATATAACTACGGGGACTCAGATCATCACTAATGGCACCATAAGAAATTGCTTCCTCCATGATTGGTAATGAATAAAAATTGTGGGTTGAATGACTGAAAAAAATAAAAATAAAAATACTTTTAATGTTATGCAGTGAATATAGAAGCTTATTTTCTATTATAAAATTTAATCTTTAGTCTTTATGCTGATAAACCATATGTAAAGTAACCCCCCCAGCCTTTCTTTTGAGCTTCCTCAAGTGAAACTGCACTTCCAAAAATGCATTTACTAATATGTAAGTGATATAGAAGTACCAGCTTCTGAAGGACACCCTTTATTTGCTCTTTCAGGGATATATGAATGAAAAATCATCAGTCTTACTTTGTCTGAAAATATCGTTAGCTCCCTTCAGTTTAGCTAGGGATAGCAGTCTCATTTGACCATTATTTTTCTCAGTACTTTGAAGAATTTATCCTATTGTATTTTGGTCTTTAATTATGCTGATGAGAAGTTCATTGTCCAATTGTGTCTTTGTAGTTAATTTGTCTTTTCTCTCTTCTGTTGGAATTTTGTTCTTTGTGTTTGGAGACCTAAAGTTTTACTACAATGTGTCTAGCTATGCATTTATTTTGAGTTATCCTGCTAAGGACCTGAGGACCCATGTCTTTCATCATCTTGATGTTAATCCCAATTACGAGATCTCTTATCCACTACATTAATTGTCCTGTGTATTCGTCTTCTTTTATTTTTAAAATTTTTTTTACATTTATTTATTTTTGAGAGACAGAGACAGAGCACAAGTGGGAGAGGGGCAGAGAGAGAAGGAGACACAGAATCCCAAGCAGGCTCCCGGCTCTGAGCTGTCAGCACAGAGCCCAACTCTTGAACTCACAAACCGTGAGATCGTGACCTGAGCCGAAGTCGGAGGCTTAACCGACTGAGCCACCCAGGCACTCCTTGTGTATTAGTTTTCTACTGCTGCCATAACAAATTACCAGCTTAAAATGACTGAATATCCTACAATTCTGTAAATGCAACACAATTCAGATGTGCATCACATGTCTCACTGGACTAAAATCAAGGTGCCAGCAGAGCTATCCTGTTTTCTGCTGGAGAGAATCCCTTTCATCACCTTTTTCAGCTTCTAGAGCACTCCCTATCCCAATTCCTTGGTTCATACCCTCTTCCTCCATCTCCAAAACCAGCAATGTAGAATCTCATTGACATTTCTGTTGTTACATCTCTTTCTTTGTGACCACAGCCAAGAAAGATTTGCTTTTAAGGATTTGTGATTACAATGGGCCCACAGGGATACTTCCAGATGATCTCCAAATCCCAAGATTCTTAACCTTAATCACATCTGCAAAGTGCCTTCTTCCTTGTAAAGTAGCATATTCACAGATCCCACGGATTAGAAAATAGACATCTTTGGAGGATCACTATTTGGTTTATCACACCTTTAGACACTAGCTCCTAATACCACAGTCTCATCCAATTTTTGCTGGTGTTCCCAAGAATATTGAATTCTCTTGCTCCAGCTACCTTGTTGAGAGGCTTGGCTACCATTTCTACTACCAGTGCTGTGAGAATGTCATTCCTCCAGATTCAATAGTCACTGACGGTAACCACTGATGACCACTTATGATGGTGGTCATCTGCAGCCTTTGGAGTCCCAAAGCTACATGGAGGTGAAGAGAAAGAAAAAAGAAAAAATGGCCTGTTCCCTAGCCTTATGGCTCCATTTCCTCCCGCCCACTGAATTTTGGTATATAATGAATAATCTCAGTCTCTTAAATTTTTTCATGAGTTTATAACTTTTTCTCTTTCTAAAACTAAACCTTCTTGTCATGATCTCATGGTTCATGAGATTGAGCCCCTCAATGGGTTCTGTGCTGACAGTGCGGAGCCTGCTTGGGATTCTCTCCCCTTCACTCTCTGCCCTTCCCCCACTCTCTCACACACACATTCTCTCTCCCTCTTTCTCAAAATAAATAAACTTTAAAAAATGAATAAATCTAAACCTTCTTTCCAAAGACACTCAAAACTAGACCATTGGTTTTAACTGATGGATAAGCCCCATTCTATCCCCCATACTTATTATCTCCTTTTTCTCTTAATTCTATGTCCCTGACACACCTTCCCCAAATGCCTACTAAAATAATGAAAGTCCTTGTGCATATCAGTTCATGCCCACAGCTTACCAAAGTGCTATTACTTTTCCACAGATTCTCTAAACTGCCAATTTAGAATTGATAGAATGATAGAATGATTGAGTTGATGAATCTCCCACCTAAACACCATTTGGTGGGGGATTCACTCCTGGGTTATTTTCCTACGACGTACATTATTCAAAAGAACGTGACATCAGAGATTATCTCAATCTTCTATCCTACCTAGAACCAAAGTCTTTTCAAATCTGGCTCTGCTTCACTTTTGTCAAGTTCCTTCCTGTATTATTCTGATCCCCACATATTCTCAATTATAATTCTTTTGGAATGTAGGTGAATCCCTTCTGCATAGGACCTGTACTTCCCTGCTCAGGTTGTGCAGAGCTCTAACACCAGTTATCAGACTGAAGGCAAAACCGGTGACGGAGGCATGTCTTGAGGAAAACAAGCGTCATCTTGCAATGAATGAATCTATTTCAGGTGAGTTCATATATGGTCTCCAGGCATGGGGAGGTTGTTTTCCTCTGTTAAGAGGAAATGGTCTGCTTCTTTTGGCTAAGAAGATTTAGGTACAATTGGGAGCTCAAAGTTCTGAGGCTCATCCACCCATATATTTCTTGGCCAGGTGTTAAGGTCTCACATTTTTCCTATCTGGAAAAGACTTTGACATGGAAGACCTATTGAAACTATGCATTCAATCTCTTTTGCAGCTCTGCCACGCTAGATCTTGAACTTAATTTTCAACAGTGTCCAACTTACTGCTGCAAGAGATGGGAGTCTCCTTTATGTTTGCCACAGAAGTCCTCTGGCTTTCATAATGTTCTTACATTGGCGATTAGCTGCTTCAAGCTGTTGTTGTTTTGCAAGACTTCTAATGCTATTAAAAGCAACCAGTCTATTCCTCAGTTCTTATCATTATCATTTTTCCCATACCAGTCAGGTACAGCATCTACTTGGTACCCCAATGCCTTATCTTCCACCTGCACCTCATCTCACCTTTACTGTAGGTGAAAAGCTTGGTTACAGTAATGCATGCCACCGCATAGCAGGAATTATTATCTCACTTGCCATCAAGAAAACCATTCCTATTGCTTTCAGATAGGTTTTGAGGGTCTGGTCTTTTTTTTTTTTTTTTAACATTTATTCATTTTTGAGAGTGAGAGAGACAGACCATGAGCAGGGTAGGGGCAGAGAGAAAGAGGGAGACACAGAATCTGAAGCAGGCTCCAGGCTCTGAGCTGTCAGCACAGAGCCCGACACGGGGCTTGAACTCACAGACTGTGAGATCATGACCTGAGCTGAGGTCAGATGCTTAACTGACTGAGCCACCCAGGCACCCCTGAGGGTCTGCTCATAAAGACCACTCCTGGTACAAGCATTTTTAACTGAGGTTCTAAGAAAATAAAGCTGGAAACAAAAGATTATGTGCAAATGTTTTATTGATGGATCCAATTCCCCCAGGGAAGTACATGTGAGAGAAAACGGAAGTGAAGTAGTGAAAAAGCAAAAACAAACATAAGGGATGTATTACCAAGATGGACATAGCTCCATTGCAAACAAAGCTGATTGTTTCATCTTATAAGGCATCTCCAGAGAGTACTTACAAAGTTACTGGTTCTCAGAACCATCCACCACACAGGAGGCAGCGTTTACAATGCTGGCTTCTTTCTGTCTCCAATCTCATTGGTTAAGGTTTACCACACCCCCAGACTTTAACTCCTCAACACTTCTGGATTGTTTTACCCAGCCCCATCAGGTAGCTTCTTGGGAAGCTAGAGCCTCTGCAGTCTATTCTGGCCAATTTTCAGGTGCTTTGGTCCCTCCTCCTAGTCAGTTCTACATGTGGGGGCCAGATAGCAGCAGGGGCTATGGCTATGGCTTTATGACAATTGGATGCCTCATAGGGTTTTTGTGAGGACTGTCAGGCAATACCCAGTATAAGTGGCTACCCATAGCTCAGCAAATGTTACTATTATTATTAATAGTAATTGAGATTTTTGTGTGTGACTATTATGTGATATGACTGTTATGAGCATTTCTCCCACCCCTTCTAAGACTTTATTAAGCACCGCTGGACTCAGTCAGCACTTTGATACAGAGCCAGACACATGTGAGTGGTTCAACAATGCCATGGGCTGTTGTCTACAGCAGTAGGAGACAGCCAAGCAGCCAAATGCATTTACAACAAATTCATAATAATGGTGGCCACCAGCCAGGCGGGATGCAGTTATGCAATGCAGCTGAGCATTTTGCCTTTATAAAAACATGACTATCATAATGCCTTCCATTGTCTAGCTACTCTAAAAAATTATTTTAAACATCTAACTGGTCTCTGAAATCCACTAAGGAAATAAATTGGTATTGTTTTTTGTTCTATAAGTTATAGCCATGTAGCTGAAGGATAATTTCCCCATTCACAGAGTCATAGTTTGCTTCTAAAACCATGAATACAGGAGCCCTCCATTGTAAAATATCTGAAGGATAATATGTTCTTTGGGAAATTTTCTGCATCATCCTGAGTTTGGTTAATCATAAATGAATATCCTTCACTTAATGAATAATTCAAATCAGTCTTGTCACCATGGAAAAGGGGTTACCCTCCTCTAATGTTTCTTTATGAGGCATTCAGTGCCACAGACATAAATGTTTACTTCCCCTGAGGGAATGACAGCTCTTGACAAGTAGAAATATGATTTCGGCAAAGAAATTACTGTTCTCTAAGTTAAAAATGGCTTCAATATTCCTGTTTGGATTCCTGCTTAAAATATATGGAAAGGATTTTTATAGTCAAAGTAAATCTCTGTACTTTTGAATGTGATAAACATGAGCCTTGAGACAGTGAAAAAGTGAATTTGGGGAATTCAAAAATATGCCTTTGCCTTTCTGGAAGCAAGAGTTGAGTTTTTAAAAATAAAAACTGATAGAAGTTACTCAGTCTAATGAAAAAGGTAAGCTTCTTATGTCATGTAATTCTTCTAATGTAATTTCTTATGTCATGCTCTTCTTGTTGATGACTAGTGTTTACCATGAATGTCTCGTATTTGTTTTGAATTCATTTGATGACCTAGTTGTCTCTTTTCCCTGATCTACATCATCCCCATCACCTAAGAACAGATTTGGTTTCATCAATTCTGATCTTTGGCCTTGTGCCCTAAACATGGCAGGAGGCTCCTGTCTGGATGCTTCAAGCCATCCCGAGCAGCCTCTAGCTACCAGCCTCTAGCCCCTTCTGAGACTATCTTTGGTCCCAGGAAGAGTGGTAGGACTTGCACAGGATATGGAATCAGGTGTCATCAAAGTTGCAGAGAAATATAAGGAATATATGGTAGAATTCTGCAGGAAGTATTGAACTTTAAGTTGGAAGATATTAAAGAGAAAGAAAGCCAGGGAACCAAGGAGAGAACATTCTTTAAACATCTTTATGTTCCAAGTGCTTTAAGGTTAAGACATTTAATCTCCACAACAACACTTTAACAAAGCCATTATTATCTTCATTTGCATAACTGAGAACAGAGGCTCTGAGAGGTTAGGTGCCTTTTCCAAAGTCACTTAGGTATAGATTTCTTAGGGAAAGTCAATAGTTCTGTGTGGTGATCATGTACTTGGACAGGTGGCATGAGACAGTGGTAAGAAGGAGATTGGAAAGCTAAATATCATCCAGAGAGTGAAAAGCCTTAATAAGCCATGTCCTTTTTCACTATACAAGGCTGGCTTAGGTCCTTGCTAGCTTTGTAACCAAAAGCAAGTATTTAACCTCTGTCTGCCTGATTGTCCTTGTCTTTAAAATGGAGGGGGGCTGGACCATGACACCATCACACCTACCACAAAAGGTTTTGTTAATTTCAGTGAGTTAGTGTAAAGAAAGGAAATTCAAACATAGAAAAGTGCCATACAAATTCTACTCATTTCTTGTCATTTCTAGTTGCAAAAATTTACAATCCAGCTGGGAGGACATGACATACATACAATGTACACAGAATAAATAGAATAACCACAGAAGTGTAACTTTAGGTTTAGCTGTCTTGATGTCCCAAAAGTCATCCACTGGAGAATCTCCCATCCTATAAGACAATGGAAATGGTTTTGCACCAGCGTCCTAAATGAGAATCTCTGTTGACTGGACTGCCTATACCACACCATCAACACTGCACACCCTCTGAATTCTTGAATTCTCCAAAATATTGGAGGTATTCTCCAAAATACCACTGGCAGTGGAATATATAGAGAGTGGACTTTTATTGAAGATTTGAGGGCAAAACTGTTGGGGTTAAGGCAGGGTAGATATTAGGTAACTTTGTTTTCTCTGGTTTTTTTTTTAATGTATATTTATTTTAAGAGAGAGAGAAAGACAGCATGAGCAGGGGAGGAGCAGAGAGAGGGAGAGAGAGATTCCCAAGCAAGCTTCATACTGTCACTGCAGAACCCAATGCAGGGCTCAATCCCATGAACCATGAGATCATGAACTGAGTGGAAACCAAGAGTCAGACACTTAACTAAGTGAGCCATGCAGGTGCCCCGGTATCCTTGTTCTTAAATGCCCTTTGTCCTATTCTGCCTATGAGAAGTCCTCACTGGCCATCTCTTCACAAATAGCCCTAGCCCAGTATCATTTTGCTCCATTTCTTCCTTTTTTTTTTTTTTTTTTTTTTTTGCCTTCCCATTTTCTACCTTTCCACAAACCTATTCATATTATACTTATGTAGCAATAATAACTAACATGGATTTAAAATCCTATTTTGTGAGTGCCTGGGTGGCTCAGTCAGTTAAGCTTCTAACTCTTGATTTTGGCTCAGATCTTGATCTCATGGTTGGCAAGTTCAAGCCCTGTATCGGGCTCTGAGCTGATAGCACAGAGCTTGCTTGGGATTCTCTCTCCCTCCCTCTCTCTCTGCCCCTCCCTCACTCACGTTCTCAATCTCTCTCTCTCTCTCTCTCTCTCTCTCTCTCTCTCTCTCTCTCTCCCAAAATAAATAAGTAAACATTTAAAAAATAAAAAATGTTATTTTGTACCAGGAAGTATAAGTGATTTATCTGTGTTCTTTGATTTGGCAGACATTTCCTCTCCTTTTGTTGTGTCCCAGGTATTCAAGCCCAAACCCTTGGAGTTTCATCTTCTTTGTTCTTCACAAATATTAAACAACTTGTGTGTGTGTGTGTGTGTGTGTGTGTGTGTGTGTGTGTGTGTGTGTG
>NW_024412415.1:11465422-11558133 GCF_014898765.1 Herpailurus yagouaroundi | reverse complement strand
GTGTGTGTGTGTGTGTGTGTGTGTGTGTGTGTGTGTGTGTGTGTGTGAGGCACAGTGCTAGCTCCTACGGCTTTGGTAACAAAACAGATTTGCTCTCTGCTCCTATGAAGCTCCACACTCAGAGAGCTGATAAAAGCAACTTGTTGAATGAAGACAATTCTGTCTTTGAGGGAATTGCTAGCTTGAATAGCAATCATTTTTTTACTTGCTGCAACAGAAGCCAACAGTAAGACAAATAGCAAAATGAGACAAAAATACAAAAGATGCCACACAGCAGGACATGATTGGCACACAAGTAGTTCAGAAAGTATAAATACTTTAGAAACTGATGGGATCATTTGGGTTAAACCTGTGGGCCTGGAATGGAGAAGGAAGGAAGGCAGGAAGGGCTGAGATGTTATAAGAGTGGACATAGTGATTAAGAGTAAGGCCTTTAATTTTTTTTTAATGTTTATTTATTTTAGAGACAGAGCACAAGTGGGGAAGGGGCAGAGAGAGCTGGAGACAGAATCTGAAGCAGGCTGCAGGCTCTGAGCTGTCAGCACAGAGCACGATGCAGGGGCTCAAACCCACAAGCCATGAGATCATGACCTGAGCCGAAGTCGGACACTCAACCGACTGAGCCATCCAGGCGCCCCAAGAGTAAGGGCTTTAGAATCAGTCACACCTGGGCTCAAATCCC
Organism: Herpailurus yagouaroundi; assembly: GCF_014898765.1. Lineage (NCBI taxonomy): Eukaryota > Metazoa > Chordata > Mammalia > Carnivora > Felidae > Herpailurus > Herpailurus yagouaroundi. The sequence continues at coordinate 11,557,451 of NW_024412415.1, read as the reverse complement.
AGCTCTGTCACTTACTATGTGACTGTAGGGAGCAAGTTAATTTAATTAATTAAGCAACTTAATTTAAGCCTGTCTTTCCTCCTTTGAAAAGGAGGAAACTCGGAAAAGGGCACCTGGGTGGCTCAGTCAGTTGAATGGCTGACTTTGGCTCAGGTTAAGATCTCGTGGTTTGCGAGTTCAAGCCCCATGTCGGGCTCTCTGCTGTCAGTGCAGAGCCTGCTTCAGATCCTCTGTCCCACTCTCTCTCTGTACCTCCCCTACTTATGCTTTTTCTCTCTCTCTCAAAAATATACAAACATTAAAAAAAGAAAAAGGAAAACTGGGATAATACTAGTACCTTCTTCAAAGGGTTGTTGTATGGATTAAATGGAGGGAAAAGAAAAAAAATGTAAATCTTGTTAAGCAATGCCAGGAGTGATAAGTGCCAAGCAAATGTTCATGTATAAAGAAACAAAGCCTCTCTATATAAGGTCCTTACACTTTACTTGTGAAAAGAATATCTGGGGCACCTGGGTGGCTCAGTGGGTTAAGCATCCGGCTTCGGCTCAGGTCATGATCTCACAGTTTGTGGATTCAAGCCCCATGTTGGGCTCTGTGCTGATAGCCCAGATCCTGGAGCCTACTTTGGATTCTGTCTTCCTCTCTCTCTGCCCTTCCCCTGCTCTCACTGTCACTGTGTCTTTCAAAAATAAACATTTAAAAAATTTAAAAAAAAAAGAATATCTTTGGAGCACCTTACGATTTACACAATATGGTTTTTTTCACATTCATTAATTCAAATTTCTAGCAGCTTGTAAGGTACATATGATTATCATCACATTCAATATGCAGAAATAGAACTAGACTAAGACCACTTACATGGCTGCATAGGGACTCTGGTCAGGACTCCAGATCTTCTGGCTCCTAATCTTTGTATTCCTGTCTTAAAAGACAATTATTCCCCCAGAGGCGATAGCCCTTTAAATGCTTGACAACCACTAGCTTAGCCAAGGGCTTTCACTAAGGGTAGATCAGGAATCTAAAGGTGAGTCAGAAGTGGGAGTCAAACACAAACGTTGCCTACCTCAAGTCTCTAGAAATAACTGGCCAAATATAAGCCAATCTAAATGTCCATTAATAAGGAAACACATACCTTAGCGTACCTCCTTATATGTAATAAATACCATGTAGCCAATAAAATAAACGAGGGAGATCTGTATGTACTGGCCTAGAAAGACGGCCCCACACATAAGCAAAGACGTCAGGCTGTGGAACAATATGCACGAGACGCTTTCCAGTGGTTAGAAATCCGACTCCACCCATTCAGTGACCCAGTCTGCCACTCTCCTCCTTTCCTCAAGCCCAAGGTCTCCTTTCCACACTGATACCCCACATCCCACCAGAGGCCCCCTTCCACAAACCCCACTTCTCCGGTCCTCTTTTCTCTTGCCCGCTCTCCCTTAGCCTCCACGCTTTTCTGCTTGAGAATCCTGTACCTGAGCTGCGGGTGTGGGGTACGGGGAAAGGGTGCGACTTCCATGCGGTAACCTGCCGCAGGCGCTCTGGCGCCTCCCAGGACGCCGAGTGGCATGTTTGCCCCGCCCCCAGGAAGGAGCCCGAGAGCGTTTGGTCTCCGTTGCGCGCCTCCCAGGAAGGACTGGGCCGCCCAGTCTTCTTCTGACCAAATTACTTTAGCCTTCTGAGGGTGCCTCTTAGCCCTAGGAGTCGGCATAGCATTTGCTGAGATCGAGTTCAGTACCAGATTTTCCTGCTCGCTCCTCCCGCTTGTGAGACTGTTTTTGCAGGTGATGGTGTTGTCAGGCTTCCTGCTATTGCCGTGCGGTGCTATATGTGCGAGAGTTTAGACCAGATTTTCTTTAAATAGGAAACGGAGAATCAGAAAGCAGGCCCTTACCTACGCAAGGAGATATAGAGCTTTCTCCGTCCCGCATTCTTCCCTGTGTGGGCTAAATTGCATACATAAATCAATAGTCGTGAACTCAGTTCTTTAAGTAGTAATAATAGTAGTTAACCCTTACATTGGGCTTAACAGCACTATTTTGATCCCTTTAAAACCCCACCTAGGTAAAACCTTTACCTAGAATGCAGGTTCCATTATCCCCATTTTATAGACAAGGATGCCAAAAACTCAGGAAATTAAGGAACTTGCCCAAGATCACCCAGGGGTAAGTGGCAGAGCCCCAGTCAGAACCCGGCCTACTGTCCAATACCACCCACCACTGCACTGCACTGCCTCTCAGAAAGAAACCAGGCTAGGGTAAAATTGTTATTGTCCAGGTCAAGAAGCAGTTTATTGGGGCTTCGTTTTGTTTTATGTCAAGTTTGGAAAATATGGGAGAAGAGAGAGGAGTGGAGACTGGAAAGAAGACCAGGAGGTTCTGAGCTCAGATAATTGTAAAGGAGAAGAAAGTAGATTAGCTATGGGAACATACAAATACCCATATCCATGTTTAATATATCTATATCTAGATAGATAGATAGATAGATAGATAGATAGATAGATAGATGTGTATGTGTGTGTGTGTACTTTATTGAGGAGAAATTCACATACCGTAAAATTATTTTAAAGTGAAAAATAAGTGATATTTAGGGCGATCACAATATTGTGAATATTGACAACATTTCCACCATCCCAAAGTAAAACTTACATTCTTTGAGTAGTCATTCCCTATTCCTCCCTTCCCCCAGTCCTTGGTAACCACCAATCTGTATTCTGTCTCTATGGATTTATCTATTCTGAATATTTCGTATAAATGGAATCATACAAAATAGAATCACACAATAATAAGACTTGTGTCTGGCTTCTTTGAATTAACATAACGTTTTCTAGGTTACATCATGTAGCATATATATCAGTACTTCATGCTTTTTTATGGCTGAATAAAATTCTATTGTATGTATATAACACCATTTGTTTATCCATTCAGCAACTGATGGACATTTGGATTGTTTCCACATTTTGACTGTTATGAATAGTGCTGCTATGAACGTGCCTGCACATGCACTTGTTTGAATACCTGTTTTCAGTTCTTTTGGGCATATACCTAGGTAGGAGTGGAATTGGGGGGCCATGGGATAATTCTATGTTTAACTTTTTAAGGAACCCCTGCATCCTTCTGAAACTCATTCTTAAGGCTATAGTATTATTCATATTATAAATAATATTAGATATATGAAATATATTAAACATTTTAAATCAGAGTATATCAGACTTGGCAATGTTGATATTAAGATCAGAGAATTCTTTGTTGTGGGGACTGACTTGTGCATTTGAGGATGTTTAGCAACAATTCTGGCCTTTACCCAGTAGATGTCAGTAGCATTCCCCCAGTTGTGGCAACTAATAAGGTCTCAAGATATCACCAAATGTTCTCTGCGTGGCAAAATTTCCCCCTCTTACCACTGAAACCCATTGTTTTAAAGGATTCTCTGTATACGTGAAGCAAATTTGTCACCAAAACAAAACACTCAAAGTAAAGGCCTTTAAGAAATGGATGTTCCTTGCAAGTTTGCATACAGGAGATATTTTTTGTTTACTGTGTAATAATGTTAAGGAGTTTGCATGTTTACATACAAATGTGTGACAACCAGAAAGTTGTATCATTAAATATTCATGTAACTTTCATATGTACCGTTTGTACCATAAACTCAGCTCATCCACAGAACTCTAAGAAATATAGCTTTTTATCTCAGTATGTTATATACCAAACCACATTTACAGCACACTGTGTCACATAATTTTTAAGTTCTAGGCAATCACCATTCTGCTTTCTGATTCTCTATTGGACTTTTTTTTTGTTTTAGATTCCACATATAAATGATATCATGCAGTATTTGTCTTTGTCTAGCTTATTTCACTTAGCATAATTGTTTATCCATGTTGTTACAAATACCAGGATTTTCTTCTTTTATAAGGAAGAATAATATTCCATTGTGTATATATACCACATTTTCTTTATCCATTCATCAGTCAGTGGACATATATGTTATTTGCATACCATGGCTACCATGAATAATGCTGCAATGAACGTGGGAGTAGAGATAGTGATTTCATTTCCTTTTAGATGTACACCCAGAAGTGGGATTGCTGGATCATATGGTAATTCTATTTTTAATTTCTTCAGCAACCTCCATACTCTTTTCCATAGAGGCTGTACCATTTTACATTACCATCAATAAGGTATGAGGGTTTCCTTTTCTCCACATCCTTGCCAGCATTTGTTACCTCTTGTCTTTTTGATAATAGCCATCCCAGCAGGTATAAGGTGATATCTCATTGTGGTTTTGGGTTTAATTTTCCTGCTAATTAGTGATGTTGAGCACCTTTTCATGTACCTGTTGGTATGTCTTCTTTAGAAAAAATGTCTATTCCTCTGCCCATTTTTTAATTGGATTATGGTTTTTTACTATTGAGTTGTATTGCTTGCAAATATTTTCTCCCATGCTGTAGGTTGACTTTTCATTTTGTTGATAGTTCTCCTTTGTTATGCAGAAGCTTTTTAATTTTATGTGGTCCCACTTGCTTATTTTTGCTTTTGTTGTTGGTGCTTTTGGCATCATATCAAAAAACTCGTTGCCAAGATCAATGTCAAGGAGCTTAACCCACTATGTTTTTTTCTGAGAATTTTAAGGTTTCAGGTCTCATGTTCAATTCTTTAATCCATTTTGAGTTGATTTTTGTCTATGATGTAAGATAGGAATTCAGTTTCATTCTTTTGCATGTGGATATACAGTTTTTCTGGCACCATTTATCGAAGAGACCATCGTTTCCCCATTGTATGTTCTTCGCTCCTTTGTCAAAAATGAACTGACCATACATGCATGGGTTTATATTTCTGGGCTGTCTATTCTGTTCCATTAATCTATGTGTTTGTTTTTATGAGAATCACTATAGTGACTACTATAGATTTGTAATATAGTTTGAAATCAGGAAGTGTGGTGCCTCCAGCTTTGTTTTTTCTCAAGATTGTGTTGGCTAGCTAGGATCTTTTGTGGTTCCACATGAATTTTAGGATTTTTTCTCCATGGAAAAGAAATGCCAGTGGAATTTTGATAGGGATTTCATTAATTTGTAGATCACTTTGGGTGGTGTGGACATTTTAACAATATTAATGCTGCTAATCCATGAACACAGAGCATCTTTCCATTTATGTCTTCTTTAATTTCTTTCATCAGTGTTTTATAGTTCTTAGTGTACTGATCTTTCATCTCCTTGGTTAAATTTTTTCCTAAGTATTTTATTATTGATGCCTTTGTAAATGGGATTTTTTTTTTATTTTTGTAAATGGGATTTTACAATCCCATCTCTTTTTCCGATAGTTCATTATTAGTGTATAGAAAAACAACTGATTTTTATATATTGATTTTATATCCTGAACTTACTAAATTCATTCATTAGGTCTTAACAGTTTATTGGTGGAGTCTTTAGGGTTTTCTATACATAAGATCATGTCATTTCTACAAGCAGAGACAATTTTACTTCTTTTCTGATTTAGGTGTTTTTTTCCCTTGCCTAATTGCTCTGGCCCTGACTTACAGTACTGTGTTGAATGAAAGTGATGAAGGTGGGAATCCTTGTCATATTCCTGATCTTAGAGGAAAAGTGTTCAGCTTTTCACTGTTGAGTATGATATTAGTTGTTGGTTTGTCATATATGGCTTTTATTATGTTGAGGTACATTCCATTTGTCCCAATTTGTTGGGAGTTTTTATCATGAAAGGATACTGAATTTGTTCAGTGCTTTTTCTGCATCTATTGAGATGATATGATTTTTATCCTTCATTTTGTTAAACTGGTATATCACATTTATTGATTTGTGTATGTTGAACTATCCTTGCAGCCCAGAAATATATCCCACTTTATGTGAATGATCCTTTTAATGTCCTGTTGAATTTGGTTTGCTAATATTTTGTTGGGAAATTTTGCATCTATATTCATCAGGAATATTAGCCTATAACTTTCTTTTCTTGTGGTGTCCCTGTCTGGCTTCAGTATCAGGATAATGCTGGCCTCATAAAATGAGTTTGGAAGTGTTCACTCCTCTTATGTTTTTTGGAAGCATTTGAGAAGATGGGTATTAAATCTTTTTTAACTGTTTGATAGAAATCACCAGTGAACCCATCTGATCCTGGGCTTTTATTTGTTGGGAGGATTTTGATTACCAATTCAATCTCCTTCCTAGTAATCAATCTTTTTAGAATTTCTGTTTCCTCCTGACTCAGTCGTGGTAGGTTGTATGTTTCTAGAAATGTGTCCACTTCTTCTAGGTTATCTAGTATGTTGGAGTATAATTGTTTGTAGCAGTTTGTTATGATCCTTAGTATTTCTATGTTATCAGGTGTGATATCTCCTCTTTTATTTCTGATTTTGAGTCTTCCCTCTCTCTTTCTTAGCTGAAATTTTGTCCATTTTGTTCATCTTTTTTTTTTTAAAAATCCAGCTCTTAGTTTCACTGATCATTTCTATTGTCTCTTTTGCCTCTATTTCATTTATTTCTGTTCTGATTTTGTTCTTTCCTTTGAGCTTAGTTTGTTCTTCTTTTCTAGTTCCTTGAAGTGTTAAATATGTTTATGTTGAGATCTTTCCTTTTTAATAATGTATAAACTTTAATGTATAAACTTTATTAATGTATAAAAGCTATAAACTTTCCTCTTAGAACCGCTCTTGCTCCATCTCCTAAATTTTGGTGTGCGGTGTTTCCATTTTCATTTGTCTCAATAGTTTTCTCAAATCTTCGCCCATTTTACTTAAATATAATTAACATATAACACTGTATAGATATAAGGTATGCAACATAATACTTTGATGTATGTATATATTGTGAAATGATTACCATGATTAAGTTTAGTTAACATCCATCATCTCACATAGCTACAATTTTGTTTCCTTGTTATGAGTCAAGATATTTTAATTTCTTTTTTGATTTTTTTGTTTTGACCCACTATTCAGGAGTATGTTGTTTAATCTCCACATACTGGGCAGTTTACCAGTTTTTTTCCTTGTTCTTGATTTCTAGTTTCATAGCATTGTGGTCAGAAAAAAATGCTTGATATGATTTCAACCTTCTTTAATTTATTAAGATTTGATTGGTGACCTAACATATGATCTATGAGATAATCTCCCTGTATAACTGAGAAGAACATGCATTCTGCTGCTGTTGGGTGGACTGTTCTGTAAATGTCTGTTAGGTCCATCTGGTCTAACATGTAGTTTAAATTCCCTGGTGGATTTTCTTTCTGGATGCTCTATCCATTGTTGAAAGTAGAGTACTGAAGTCCACTACTATTATTGTATTGCTATTTCTCTCTTCAGATCTGTTAGTATTGGTCTTATATCTTTAGGTGCTCTATGTTAAGTGCATAAATATTTATGATTATTATAGCTGCTTAATGAATTGACCCTTTTATCATTATATAATGTCTCTTGTTACAGTTTTTGGCTTAAAGTCTATTTGTCTATTGTAAGTATAGCTACCTCTGCTTTCTTTCGGTTTCCATTTTCATGGAATATTTTTTCCCATCCCTTCACCTTCAGTCTGTATGTCTTTGAAGCTGAAGTGAGTCTCTTAGAGATAGCATATAGTTAGGTCTTTTTTTTTCTTTTTAATCCATTCAGCTACTCTATCTCTTTTGATTAGAAAACTTAGTCCACTTACATTTAAAGTAATTATTGATAGGTGTGGACTTACTATTGAAAATTTGTTGTTTTCTGGCTCTATAGTAGTTTCTTTGTTTCCTTCTTCGTCTCTTTCTCTCTTCCTTTATGAATTGATGGTTTTTCTTTTTCTTTTTTTTTTTAAGTTTACTTATTTATTTTGAGAGAGAGAGAGAGAGAGAGCATGCATGTGAGTGAGGCAGGGATAGAGAGAGAGAGAGAGAGGAAAGAGAGAATCCCAAGCACTGCCAAATCTTTACCTACAACCTATCTATATTCCAGTCACATAAATACAGTACCTTCTTCTCAGGGAAACCACCCTTCCTTACTTCTTCCTCTGGCCCTCCACCTCTCAGTACCCTACCAATACAGGTAAAATCTGTCACTTATGCATACTAGAGCTACTACTGAGGATGCACCTAATGAGAGAAAGGGACACAAATCTAGACTACCACATATACCAATCTCTTTTTATATACTATATTAGCATCCACATGATTATCGAGACCTTATTTCTCCCCACACCCAGAAAATTCCTGAGTGGAGAATAGAGTACAAGAGAAGGGAGCAGGAATCCTGGTGCTCACTCAACTCCGAAAGAGGTCTTTGCAGCACACATAGGCCTTGTAGGTGCTACTGGTGAAACCTGTGTTTAGGAAGGAGACACAGTCAGTTTCAGCTCCCTGGGGACATAGAAGATTCCTACATAAGGAAGACAGAATTACTAAGAAAAAGATTTTACACATATTCCTTAAGGCTCTTAATTCTTGGGTGTGAATTGAGAATGTTGTTTAGATGCCTTTTCTATGCATCTTTGAGATGGATGGTTAAATCAATATTCTCAGAGAGATTTTTTTTAGGATCTAGGTAAGGGATTTCTGCCAAGAGACTAAGCTGAGGTGCCTACCTGCCACACAGGCAGCGATAAAGGATACATAGGCCCCTGTGAAGAGGGCACTGACCTCAACCTTGGAAACAAGTCACTCTTCTGGTGGAGTACCATTGATGCTATAGACAACAAAACACAATAACTTGATCTCTTCCCCCACCAGGCAATCAGGTATACCCAGTGAGCACCCACCTAGAAGAATGCAGAGGAACAAACACAGCAGATGAATACGATCCCTACCACTGACCACCAGAAGCCAGCCAATGGTACCCCAACAAGTGTGTTTTATACATCAATCCTGATGGGTCACTAACTCAGAAATGCCCTAGGTCAAGGATTTGTATATGACCCTAACTTCATTGCTTCTGTGAACATTCCTAAGATGTATATGGATCAAGCAAAGCTCTTCATTGCTGCAGGCAGGCACAGATCCTTGGGTGTTCACTAGATGAGATCTGCATTCTTAAGCCAGGACCAGAATTAGATGGACTGCTTTGAGCCTGAGGGATAAAGAAGGCAACATTCACCTAAACCTCAGCCACATGATGCATTTCCCACTACTGGATGGCAATTGCAGTCAGACACTAACCAGACATCAAGATCAGAATACAGCCAGTTGTTTAACAGAAAGGAAAAGATAAACTGAAATGAAATTGTGTCACTTTTAAGTTGTTCAATCAGCTACCAAATAAATCAATGTAATGGTTCTATTCCAGAATATGAGTGCCATAAAAAATGGACACACTGAAGTGTATTTCTTTTTATACATTATTTCTAACCTGGAACTTCTAAACCCTTAGAATGCTAGTCATTCTCCCTGCTGCTACCCTCAGAGACAATTCCACTTTCCTCATATCATTTTCTGGCAATCATCACCCACATTCAGCAATATCTTCAGTAGTCTAACTGTATCTGTGCCTGCTTTACATACTTACACCTCCTACACCTGATGACCCGTAGCTTTTAATCCAACGCTTCATACCACTTGGACTTCCTGTCTATCTGCCTTATGTGTGCACTGTTTTTATTTGTATTTTGATTCCTTGTGCAACTTCTATTTCTATGAAGGTAGCTGGTGAGTACCCTAATTTCCGAAGGGACTTTTACTATTGAATAGAACCCCAAATATCTTTACTTATATATCCACTATGCCCATTTAATGGCAAAAGAAAAATGTATCATTACAATCTTCCTCATAGAAAAAAATAAAAATAAAATTGGTCTTTTGGACCTCCAGTCAAAAGGGAAAAAAGTAACAAAAATTAACATTGTAAATCCAGATGGGATCCATGCATAGCCCAGTATCATGGTTGCCTTAACTCCAAATTAACTGCTGCCTGAGAGGGCCCATTTCACATCAGCTTCTCTATCTGGTCTCAAGTTGTACTGAAGTACCAGTAGTGCCCACTGGGATCTGGTTGGCTTATTGGGTAGTTGGGAAAATGAATTAACTCATTCAACCCTCCCAGTATGATTCCTATGGAACTGAGATTAGCAAATCCACAGTGTGAAAGTATAATGATTTCAGCTGTCACTTAGGGAAATAAAAATAAATAAGTAAATAAACTCAGTCCCTTGTGTGCACCCATATAATCAGGATAAAAGTTCCAGAGTACTTAGAACCTCAATCTAGTCACATTACCCTAAAGAATGTGGAAAGGATGCTCAGAAAATAATCAGTTCCTGAGTTGTTACAGGGATAATTACATGGAAACGACCATGGGCCTCTTTGCCCAACACTCTTCTTGTTGAAGCCTGTGAATAAGGAGAAGGCCTAGGAATGATAACGATCAAGAAGGGAAAGACAGAGGGAGAGAGAGAAAAGGAGATCAATTTATGGCAACTTAAACTTATGAATGAAGAAGGGACCTTAGACCATCAGTGTCCACCCTGGACTGCCCCGACTGTGAAGACCCAACAATTAATTACATTACAGAGAGAGGCTGGGTCAGACAGTGTTGGAAAAAGACCTCAGGGAAGTTTGGGTATTGGAGCTAAGTGTAAAGTTATGCTTGCTTTCTGGTTAGGGCTGGGACACTGGGAAGGGATCTGCAAGTATGAAACAAGCTTTTGTTTAACATGTTCTTTCTGTCCACAGACTATTTGTGCTTTTCAGGATTCTCACTTACAGAAATCCACTGTTTCTCTCCCCCAATCCACTCTTCTGCAGAAAGATGTTTGTTCTTATATTGAGACAGTTGCTGACAAGCCACCAACTCATTTGTGAAGAACTTGATCTCCACCATCATACTCACAGAATAGTCTGCCCCACTCTACACCCATCATGAAAACCATGGGCTTTAGTATGTAGGAGCAGTTGACCCGGGTGAAAGAAAGAGATATCCAAGGAAAAGGAGTCCTGGAGCCAAGGACTCTCTCTGGAGCCTTGACTCTGTCTCCTCCACCCTTCTCCTATCCATGTTCTCTCTTAGCTCACTAAGGGGCAGGGTATGTACAGTTCAAAGCACTACTTAACCACAACTAGAGGGATAGCCCAACAAATGTAACCCTTTATCTGGAAAGGGAGTTTCTGCATGTCTACCAATTCTCCTAGCCAGGAGAGGGCAACATTGATGTAGGACAACACGCCCATTAAAAGGCAATGAGGATAGCTGCTACATTACCAAAATGGTCTATGGCATCCATGGTTCATTACTGATAGCTTCCAGGACATTCTTCTCCTTCCTGTGGTTATTGGGCCTAAGGGAAGAATATGGTGTCTAGAGTAGTCTCAGCCCCTCAGAGAAGAGAAATTCCATGGTCCCTGCAGTCCAGGAACACAGGAGGAGAGGCAAGACCAGCTTAAGAGGTGAAAGGGGTTTGGTGGCAATCACAGTGAAACAATATCTGACTGAATTGCCATGAAATTATACTGACATCAAGGATAGAGGATAATGGCATGTAGAAGATAGAGGCTGGTGGAAGTATTAAATAAAAGAGGGAAATCAACATGGTTAGCTAGAGGCAGAGGTAGACAAGAGGGGATATGTAATCATTTTATTACTTCTCCAAGAGACTTGAAGCCTCTGCCATCACACCACTCTTGACCCTGCACTTGACCTCACCACCCCCTCAAATTATATGCTTCATTGGACTCATGCACAGAGTGATTTTACCTCCTCCATATTCTTGAACTTGGACTCATCCAAGTTATCAGTTTGACAAGGCAAGAGCAGAAGGAGCAGCCATCATAGAGGCAGAAATCAAGCAAGGATGATGCATCAATCAGTAAGGCCAAACTTAGGAATCAGTATCTGTAGAACCCAGACTAAAGCTCAGCAGGGTGTCATCAGACTATGCCTGCCCTGAAGGATTTGGAGGATCCCAACACAATGCCCAAAATGGTGGCAAACCTTCCAGTCATCACTGCATGGATTTCAGAGGGCATCGTGTCTGCAAGACATAGCAGATGAGCAGGGGTGCCTCTGTCATTAAACAAGGAGAGCTGTGTCAGATTCAGGAGGGTGTGGCTCCCCAGCCCCAGAGTGCTCACCCCATACCCCGGGATACATCCCTCCAGTGTGAGTGCCCTTTCAGCACTCAGCTCTGCTGTCAGACCTTCCCAGTGTCTGTCTCACTCCTTCTGGCACCTACTCATATCCTGGCTGGCATTGTTCTCATGTTTTCACATGAGTTTGTCTCATCAATTTAAATTTTAAAAAGCTATAGAAAGGAAATGGTATCTTTCTTGTGTATGCTCTCAGTGTCTAAAGCCATATACTTAATGAATGACCTTATGGAGTACATATTAGCTGCTTAAAAAGTACTTATTAAATGAATTGCAAATAGATTATTAGAGCCCGGTGTTGATGAAAGAATCAAAAGAAACCATGTTTGTCGTTACACTGTGTGTCAATTATACTTCAATTTAAAAGGTTGTGAAAATGTTGTGAAAGTATGAAGACCTAACTATATGCCTACTGCTGTACAAGATAATAGGGATATTAATATGACTAAGGCAAAGTTCCTGCTGTTAAGAGTCTAGCAGAAGAAACTAAGCTGATAATACATAATTGCAGCAAAATGTGAAGTGCTATGGTAGAAGTGTGCAGAAGTACCCTAAGAACATTTCAGAAACAGTTAATTAGCCTAAGCTTTGGGAGACAAAGACCTCAATACTAACTTCATGCCAATTTGACAAGCTATCGTCCCAGGCATTGAGCTGAGCAGTCAATAGCATATGCTGAGCACCTACTCCATAGAGACAAATGTATCAAATAAGTATGGGAGAGAGCCTTCATGTTAGCCCTGAGCAAGGTAAGCTATTGCCTCATTAGAGATACTGGAAAACAAGGGTCTCAGAGAGAAACCAGAATATAGGGCAAATATCTGTCATAGTCCCGACAGAAGGAGAAAAGTTGGACCAGGACATTTCCATGCATTCCTGTGTAAAAAGATGGGTCAGTGGTTAAGGATATCCAGAATAAGGGTGCCCAGATAAGTTTGAAGTATGAAGGCATGAAGTGTGAAAGCAATGAGCAGAGTTCCCTTGGAGCTTCTGAGTTTTCTTTTATCAGTGATTGGCTGCCCATACAGTCCTCATCTATTTGACTTACCAGAAAGCATACTTTCTCTCAATCTGTTTTCTGCTCCACTTTGTGTTCCCCAAAGAAAAGAAGATCAAAATGCCTTCGAGTGCTTACCAACCCCTCAAAGATGTTTCCTGCCACAGCCAGGGTATCTGTGACAAGTGGTACTCATGGTGATTTGCAAAAACCAGGTGACCTAAAGGGATGTAAAGACCTAAAGCATTAACATTAGCAGGAATGTTAGAGAGTCTCCAGCAAAACCCCTCCTCCATTTTATTGGTAAGGAAACTAAGGTCTAGAGAAGTAGAGTGACAAGCTTAAGACCACAAAGCAAGTTACAAACAGAGCCTGGACCAGAACTCAGGACTCTTGGCTTCCAGAACAAGTATATTAAAATAAATTAATTATGAAATAGTAGTCCAGCCTATTTTCTGTCCCTTCTCTGACCCTCAGCCTACACAGGGCCTGGACTTGACCATCTGAAATCAGGTATGCTTGAAAGGGTTTGCCTCTTCACATTGGGTTTACCACTCTACATCCTACATATGAGCATTTTTCCAGAATAAGTGTCAAAAGTGTCATTTCTTTTTTTTTTAAGTTTTTTTTTTTAATGTTTGTTTATTTTTGAGAGAGAGGGACAGATCACAAGTGGGGGAGGGGCAAAAAGAGAGGGAGACACAGAATTCGACACAAGCTCCAGGCTCCAAGCTGTCAGCACAGAGCCCGACGTGGGGCTCAAACCCACAAACCATGAGATCATGACCTGAGCCGAAGTTGGAGTCTTAATTAACTGAGCCACCCAAGTGCCCCAAAAAGTGTCATTTCTTTGCCTCTTGACAGATCACAAGATGAAAGCCCACCCTGAGTGGTATAGGAGATGACTCACCTTCTGTAACACCCAGGTAGTAGAGAATGGGCATCATGCATCCAAAGAAAGGGATGATTGGTAAGGTCCATAAAAAGAATGACAGGGCATCTGGTGAGATGTTACACTGAATGTGTTCATGTATGCCATAAGTGAACTTCATTGCAGGCCTATGAATTAAGCTCTTAGCATCCCAAGGATAGCTGATACAGTGTAGGTACTCAGTAGATATTTAAACACAGGCTATTTCAGGAATACATTTAAATGTACTACAAATCTATTATCCCATCAGTACTAAGCCACAAGGGGTCTTCTGAGCCTTCCTCCCCAACCCCTATTTCATTCCAATTTCCAAATATAATAATCAATGGGCAAGAGATTGATGCTGTTTCCTTTACTGATGGGATCAAATTCTCTTCTTAGAGTCAAACTGACATATATACTGGCTCATCTCTTGGACTCACATTTTCATCCTCTACACCTCCCCCAACACTGACACTCTCATTCCTCCCCATGAAAATTTATATGAGCTGAAAAGCAATGATATTCTTCACTGACATATCAAAATTGGAGCCAGCCACAGTATAGTTCAGGAAAATTTGAAAGAAAGAAAGAGTAAACAAAAGTGAAGCCAGGAAGGATGCAAGGGAGAGGGGATTGGCCTCATGCATGATTAGGACCTACTGCCGCTACTAAGTGGAGGGAGGGCTATGTCCTTATGAGCTGCTCATTTAATGACATAGGACTCAGCTGTTCAGTTCCCTTTATGCATATGGTTATTGTACCCCAGTGTACTTTTTACTTTCCTACCAGATCTCCTACTACCATCATTAACAAGACACAGCCCAACCTGCTCATGCTTCCCCTAAATTTCCTTTATCTGGGGTTATAAAAGAGCAGAACCCTCACATTCAGTCTCTCATACCTGAACCTGGTCTCCCAGCCATTGAAGTGCATTAAATTGAGGATCAGTTCTGATGACCAAAATCCCAAAGGCAAGTTGAAGACCCAGGCCCAAAGCACTGCCCTCCAGGACACCTAGGACCAATTAGAACATTATTCCAATGTGAGTCTTGAATCCTAGTTGTCCATTACCTGGTTGGGGTTTTAAACATGAGTACATGTACTCTGGAACCAACCTAAGATATTAATAGTAAATCTGGGGTGATATAGAGTAGGGAGCAGGGGGAAACAGGTTAGTAATATAGAAAGAGCCACATATGTCCATATGTTTTTTTTTTAAAACTGTCTACAGGGTAGATGTCACACTTACATACATACAAATAAAAGCATCATAAATAAATACTTTAATATTATTATGTGCAATGTGGATTCTCTCTTGTATTCTATTTTCTTTCTTTCCTTCTTTATTTTTTTTTTGTTTGTTCTTTCTTTAACACTGGCCTAGATCCACAAATTGACATCAAGATTCACTAATGGATCAGAACCTACAGTTTGAAACTAAGTGATCCAAGGCCTCTAAGAACTTTAAAATTTCTCTTAGGAGCAAAACTGTCACAGAAGCAAATTCCACAGATTGTTAAGAACTTAGTTCTGTGCCTTTGCAATCAATAATTAGTAACACATGGTCTTTGGCTATGTGTTGTTATACTTATCCTGCATACCCAAAACTCTGCACTGTGGAGTTTGGAGGAGGCAGAGGTAAGGATGAACATGCAGATTCCTGCAAAGGAAAGACACAACTGCTCTGTGGGCTGTGTCTAGGGCAAGACATAGGATAGGGCCAACCAAGAAGACTCCTGCAAACACCCTGAAGAGGTAATGCCAAGACTATGTCACCAACTTAGTGAATGGATAACAAATAATTAAATTTACCATTGAAAAATAGAAGTTCACCCCAAGGGTAAGTGAAATAATTCAACAGATCAGACACAGAGACTTATCTTGAGAATTTTCATCTGGTAGTTTTCTGGTTACCATCTCTCTCCCCCGACTCTTACAGAATTAGGACACAAATCACATGACTTCTTTTTCCTCAAGTTTTGGTATCAGTAAGATGTAATACAAAGGTTTATTCTGTAAGATTGTTCTAATGAATAATCAAAATATTTTTTAAGGGGGAAAAGTATACTTGGTTCTCCCATGGAACTCCACCCGATATCCAACCACTCCCAGGGCAAGAGCAAAGGCTAAGCCATAGATCAACTACTTTATGGTTCCTTGATGTACCAGATATGTCTGATCAATACACACACTGGTTTCCTCATGTCTGAGTGTTGGACAAGGACAGAGAATTAGAAGAGAGGTCACATATGAAAAGAAAACAAAAAGAGCATGTTGCTCATTAAGATGCCTCAGAAACAACAATGACAAAAAGCATCACAGGTCAACAGAGTTTCATTTCAGAGCTGTTCATGTTGTGAACTCATTGCACTTAAAGTGAATCAGATCTGGCTTCCAGAATCCATCCTCCTAATGAATGCGGTCTTTTTAGCTCTATCTCCTCAGTGCCAAATAAGTCAAGGATACAAAATTTAGGTTGTAGTCTTGGTGGGTTTCTCCAAATTATCACTGTTGCAAACATTCTTAACACCTATTTTCTGTGCATCCATTTGGAGAACAGGCAGAAAAGAGGAACTTGAGAGAGAGAGTCTGAAAGTTACTCTCTCCCCCTAGGCCTGTTACCGGAGGACATGTACATGCTATAGTCAGATGAGCTGTGGCTGCTACAGAATCCAGTTCAGCATACACTGAACAGGAAATTTGCTCCTTAAACTGTAAGGAATTGTAAAAGACACCAGTGGGTGCAGGAAGTTGGGAGGACAGGAGGGGAAAAAAGCATAAAAAGTATCAGGGAAGTAAAGGGAGACACATACGACCACCAAATCAATTCGATAGCTTAATGCAGCTGCAAGCCTCTTTGTTATGATCACTTTGATGAAAAGGAGTATGGTTTTTCTCATTTCTGACACAAGCCCTGATGATAAACAGACTGAAACTCTTCTCTGAAACATAACCCCTTCTGCCCCCTAGCAATGTTGAGACACGAGGCTACAAGAAACTGGACTAAAGTCCAGGGCACAGAAGTTTGTTGCTATTTTGCTCCCTGAGCCTTGGGTTTGTAAGTACAGAGGTGGGGGTTGAGAGACAGCTCAGGAACTGTCCAAGAAGAAAAAGGAAAGAGAACAGAGTTCGGGACAAGTTATGGAAACTGGGATACTGAAATTTTTATCTTTCTCATCATTTCATCCAAAGCTTCCGGCAGGAATTTTTAAAGGGCTTTAGACATCTTGTTAGTTTTTTACCAAAGAATCTTTTTCAAAAAGTGGTGAACCAGGATCAAGAGCAGCAAACAGGTGGGGTGCCTGGGTGGCTCAGTCGGTTAAGTGTACGACTTCGGCTCAGGTCATGATCTCACAGTTCGTGAGTTCAAGCCCTGCATCAGGCTCTGTGCTGACGGCATGGAGCCTGGAGCCTGCTTCGGATTCTGTGTCTCCCTCTCTGTTTCTACTCTTACCCCACTCATGGTCTGTGTGTGTGTGTGTGTGTGTGTGTGTGTGTGTGTATGTGTGTGTCTCAAAAATAAATAAATAAATAAATAAATAAATAAATAAATAAATAAATAAACATTAAAAAAAAGAGCACCAAACAGGTAAGGACAGACAAGGCCAGAGCTCTCTGGAAATCCACAAGGCAGGCTGCCAGGCAATAAGCAACATAAAAGAAAGTACAGAGTAAGGTTCAGCAAACGGGGCTCCTCGGGGTCAAATGAAGCTCTAGTCATGAATGTTAGAAATAAAACAAGAAAAACCCTCCCACGACTTTGCTACCCAGCCCTAATTGTCAGACTGAGCTGGAGCTGTCATTCTCAAGGCCAGGATAGATGGCTGTTTTCTTCTTGAGGATTCCCAGGGAGAGTTCAGCTTAGTTTGAATACTACATTTTTTCACTTACCTCTAGTGACATCTCACTCTCTTCTAATTTATCTGATATCCTCTTTCTGTCCCCTGGAGTAGATTTGATCAGTATCTACCACTAGACTCTTCAAAAGTCATCTGTTCTCAAAACTGTATAATCCCAGTCATTTTAACCTTTCCTCTGGAATAAAACCAAGTAAACAAGGCTACTAATAGGAAGTATAGCCATATAGTTCTCACCTCATGGATCCCTGACTCACCCCAAAATAAAAATTTTCTTTTCACTACTCCAGCTCTAACATTGTCATCAAAGTCCCATACATCACCGACAGTATATTTTAAACATGTTTTCTGTCTTTTTCAAATATTTTATATCATTTATCTTATGAATAAACCAGGAAATAAGTAACAAATACTAGGCTTCTCTTGTAAAGCCTATAAGAACCATGCCCTGCATGGTTATCAGATATAGGTAATTGAGAGAAGAAAAAATCATCTTTATCACCATGTAACTGAATCAATTCAAAAGGCTGCTTTAGGATCTCAAGAAACAAAAAAGAGACAAACCCAGATTCTCTCAAATATTTAAGTCTATCAAATAGAAAAGTTTCAAAAAATAGTTGATTCTCAGATTTTACCTATTCCTGGAAGTGCAATTCAATAAATTATGATTCACTTATAAGTAATTAAGATTTATACATCAAATAGCTCTTTAGATCAATTTGTGAATAGAGTTGCTTTCTATCTAGTAATTGTCTTGACACAAGGTCACTTTCCTAAAACAACTGTGTCTCTTGCCCCCATGAATTCTCACCCAAACAGGCCCAGCAGGATCTTCCTGAATAAGCCAGCGCATGTTCTGCAGAAACTTCTTGCCCTGGTGAAAGGTTATGGGTCCCTCCTGATAACCCAAAAATTAAGTTACAAAAGTTACTCCATTCCATTTACATCAATTCCCAGAACTTAGATTATCTGGCCTGAGAAAGAATTTTCTGTTTCTCAATAAGGACAATTATTCAGCCAGAGGACGACTGATAATGTTGTGGCAGTGGCAAAAAAGCCAGATCAAATCTTGCCAAGGAGCAGCAGGTCAGAATAACCCTACCCTGCCTGGACTAGCAGTATCCCCAGTAATCTCTTACCACACAGGTAGACACTAGTTCCATCAGGAGAGACTCTTGGGACTTACTCCTTCCTTGCTCCTCAGGAACAAGGGATTGTTTAGCTTCCAGATTCAGTAAAGGGCCTATTCTGAAAGGCAGCTTTGACCATTCCTAAAAACCACACGAACCCATAATCCTGAGCAGTCAATCAGATATGCACTGACAGACTAGAAGGAAAACACCGCCACCCCCAAGAATCTCTGGTGGGCAGGGCCTGAGAGAAGATGCCCAGCAAGTAGAGCTATTCAAATGTGATTTAACATTAACAGTGTGCTTTCTATATGTGGGGCTCTTTGTAGGAACTTTACAAGTAGTAAGTCCTCCCAAGAATTCTTGAGGTGATTACTGTTATCTTTTCCATTTTGCAGATGTGGAAACTAGAATACAGAAGTTAAATAACTCTCCCAAGGTCATGGAAGCTATAAGGAGCAGACAGAATGTAAACTCAGGCAGCCTGGCTTCAGAATCTGAGCCCTCAATAATCATCCCATGCTGCATCTCACCTGGCCTCCAGACTTACCCGTCTCTGCCATTCCTAAGTATCCTCAGCACACTAAAGTCATGTAAGTAAAAACTTGAATTCTCAAACTCTTGGGAATTTCAAAGAAGGTGAGCCCAGCAAGAAGGCCCCAATTGGCCATTATGCTGAGTCAGAAATGCTTGGCCAGGGCTGGGTGGGGCCAGTCGCTAAGCTCAAATGCCCAGGGGTCTTGGTTCACAGATTTCCATGACTTTCTCCACTGCTGTCTCTGCCATCTGAGATGTTCCCTCTTCCTATACATAGCCTTTCTTTTCCCTCTTCCCTCCTCCTCCCCTTCCTCCTCATTTCCCTTTGGCAGGGAGTCCAACCCTGTTGGACTGAGAAGAGTGTATATTATCAGATATAGGTAATCTGAGAGAAGAAAATATCATCTTTATCACCATGTAACTGAATCAATTCAAGAGGCTGCTTTAGGATCTCAAGAGCTCTTTTGCCTTTCCATGCTTAATAGAGAAAGTGTAAGTAAAAAGGATTGTTTAGAGGTGTCAGTATACCTGAAAGGGCATCATTATCTCCGGAACATCATTCACAAAGTGTGTCAAGGAATTGATTTAATTTTAATCCTAGACTTCTTGTGTGTGTCAGGTACCTTTGGTTTGCTTCTCCAGACCCACTCTCCACCTTTCTCTATACCCTAGGAGCCTGACCCTGTTGACTCTGTCAATGGGCTCCTATGCCCTTTAGCTCCGCTAGTTGGGTTCTACCAGGGTGACTCAGAAGGAGATCAGAGTATATGAAAAGACTGAAGTCAGTGTATTGAGGAGCTCTTTATCTGACTTTCCTCCTCACTTCTCTTACGTCTTGTCCCTTCAGGCCTAGGAATAGCAAGAGTTCACTGCTTACAGGTTCTTGCACTATCCTTTCTTGTGGCTCCACCACATCTTGCACACATCTTTGTAATGATCTCTTTGTAAATAAACCCTCCTGTAATTATCTGAATTCAAGTATTCCATCTGTTTCCTATTGGTACCCAAACTGATACACTAGGTGAAGCTGATTTAAAATTATACTTGGTCAAATGCCGGTTCAGTAAAGCCACTGCAAAATTAGAGGGGGCGCACTAGTCTAAAAATAAATATAAACCACATGCCCAGAAATGATTTCTGTCATCACTTCGCAAGCACATTCTACCATTTCCTGGGAAAGTTCAGTGGGTACCACGAGAAATCAGTTAAGAACAGTCACTTTAGGGGGCGCCTGGGTGGCCCAGTGGGCTGGACGTGGGCGCGGACTTCAACTCAGGTCATGACCTTAGGAGGCATGAGTAGGAGCCCCGCGTCGGGCTCTGTGCTGACAGCCTGAAGCCTGCTTCGGATTGTGTCTCCCTCTCTCTCTGCTCCCTCCCCCCACTTGCATTCTGTCTCTCCCTTAAAATAAAATAAAGACATAAAAAAATTTTTTTAACAGAACAATCACTTTAGTGGTGCCTGGGTGGCTCGGTCAGTTAAGCATCCAACTCTTGATTTCAGCTCAGGTTCATGATCTTGAGGTTTGTGAGTTTCAGCCCCACGTTGGGCCCTGCACTGACAGCACAGAGCCTGACTCTCTCTTTCTATGTCTCTCTCTGTCTCTGTCTCTGTCTTTCTCTCTCAATAAATAAACTTTAAATTTTTTTTTAAAAATAAAAAAAGGAACAATCACTTTAGCAAAATCCATTAACAACCTGATCCTAGAATATCAAATTGAAACCAGACCTCTGTTGCAAAACATTAAAATTAAAAAACAAGAAAGCCATAAGGGGCATTGCAAAGGAAAGAAAAAACAAACTCTCACACCTTTTAAACCAACTGAGAAGCAGTACGTAGAATCATGTGAGTTCACTGTCTTGGTATCCTGTTTGGCTTGGGATCTAATACTATCAAGCTCTTTACATAATGGTACAATTTGAGGGTTAGTAACTGTGTTATATCTGGAAGCTGAATTGAGAAAAAAATCTATCTGATAAATGTGGAACATAATAGCTTGGCCATAACTTGCTGTGAAGTATGTACCCTCTGATAACTTCTCTAGGTATGTGTATGGGGGCTTTTCAGATATGGACTAACAATAATCCTTTCACGTGCCTACTGCCCGCAGCTTCAACTGACAAAGCGAGAGGAGAGTAGGGTAAAGATGATAGGTAGTGTTAGCGAAATAGAGCATTAGTGGTCACTACAGGTCAGGCTTAGCAGCAAAGGTGTTTGTGCATTTTCTCAATGGCCTTATCTATAGGATGTGGAAACTCCCAACTAACACAGACAAAGCTATGGAAACTCCCAGAGTCTGGGGTATTTGCATTTAGCAGTTAGGGTGGAAAGCTTAGGACAACTTTCAGAAAATCCATCTCTAGTGACTGTTGACATTGTGGCCGGGTTGATTCTTTCCTGCTCTAGCTTAAAGTAAGAATGACTGAGTCTAAGAAACAAAAAGGTTATCCATAAGCCACAGTGGAAAGCTAAATAGGAGCTGGAAAATCACAGAAGGCAAAAGAAAGCTCTATCAGATGGAGGCCAGCAAACTTACATTGAAGGAAGAGACTCCATGAACCTGGGGATGACCAGTTCTGAGAGCCATCAGCCCAGGTATAATGAGAAGGGAACCTAAATCAGAACATGGTCAGGTGCTTAACTGCTGAGTTGTGATGGATGTATTACCTTAGAAGAGAACTCTTTCTCCACAGAGCACCCACATCTGTTTCATGTGCCCATTTCAGACAACAGAAAACATCAGAACTTCTTCACACTAATGGTGGAGATCTAATGCCAAAGATCCACAAAGACAGTCAAGACCTATGGTGTGAAATATCCAAATGGCCCTTCAACCCACCCTCAACTTCTTCCTTATAGAACTCTTACCTCTCCGAGTTAGAGGTAGCACTGGTTCTGATGGGCAGTAAAGTCTTTCCCAGATAAGGTGCTCTCTCTCACTGGGGAGAATCATGACTCTAACTCCAGGGGCCTTTTTAAGCCAAGCCCTACGTTCTGTCGTTAGCAAAAGTTTCTCCTGGTTTCTAGTATAAAGTTAATGCTGATCACTGACTTCCTGTGCTGATGCAATTTGCCCTTGTTTATACATTCTTTTCATGATTTCAGTAGGAATTTGAGGACACAAAAGCTCTAGCTCCTTCAGCTGCAGATAGCAGGCTCAGGCCCTAATGAGAAAAAAAATGGAGGTGGGGAAGGAGCTCCTACCAAGGATGGGCTGCCTAAAATTCTTCACTTAGGATTTGCATTGACATGTAACATAGTCAGGCTGGAGACATTCTTCCAGACCTCCTCCCTGGTAACTTGTCCAGATCATACCCACCCACCTACCTTGCTATCCCCACCCAACCCTGCCAGGCTTACCCCCATTCTCCCAGGAAGTCAGAACAGTTGCTCTGATAGGACAGCCAGAAGAAAAGCAGACAGTAGAATCAGTTGGAGAGCTAGGAGGAAAAGTGAAAAAGAGAGATAATCTGTAAGAAGGAGGAGAGGTCAATGATATTCAGTGATGTATACAATCAGGTAGCATGACAAATGAGAAGATGCTAGATTTGGTAGTGAAGAAGTGACTGGTTCTGTTTGAGAGAGCTGTTTACAGGAGAGCCAAGGACGATACCAAGTACTAATGAGTTTTCAGAGCAACTGTAATTCTCATAAATTGGTGGTGGGAATGATTTACGCAAGAACAGGCAAAAACAAAATACAAAAATCGACGGTGTTTCTATGAAACAAAAAATGAAGTTTAACAAAAGATACTTTAACATATAATTTTAAAAATAGTGTATCTTCAAATATTTTTTGTTTCCCCATCTATCCTCTCTTCTAGGACTCCAGTTATATGTATATTAGGCCATTTGATGATATCCCACAGATCACTATTAGTATTCTCTCTCTCTCTCTCTCTCTCTCTCTCTCTCTCTCTCTCTCTCTCAGTCTTTTTGCCCTTTCTGTGTTTTATGTTGGGTAGTTTCTATTGCTATGGCTTCAAATTTACTAATCTTTTCTTCTGCAATGTCTAAGCTGCTATTAATCCCATTCAGGTATTTTCCATTCCAGAAGTTGTATTTTCATTTCTAGAAGTTCAATTTCAAACTTTTTTTATAGTTGTTTAAACTGTCTACAGATTAGATTAACACACAAAAGGCCTTCCTGCTCCTGTCTCACCTTCAGAAAGATTCCATTCTCTTCTGTGGTGTCCTCAGCCATCTGTCTAAAGCTTCTATCACAGCCCAGTAATCTAGGTGAAACATACAAACCAACCAAAACACTCATTGCTCATAACTCTAATGCATACTGCTTCCTAGGGCTGTTACACAGAAGGCACTTGAGAGATACTTGTTGGATAGCGAATAATGAAGAACAACTCAACACCAAAAATAAAAAATAAAAAAAAAGTCCAAATACAAAATGGGGAGAGGACCTGAATACCTTTCCAAAGAAGATATATAGATGGCCAACAAACACATGAAAAGATGCTTAACATGACTAATCATCAGGAAAATGCAAATCAGACCACAATGAGATATCACCTCACACCTGTCAGAATGGCTAAAATCAAAAAGACAAGAGAGAACAAGTGTTGATGAAGATGTGGAGAAAAAGGAATGCTCATGCATTGTTGGTGGGAATGCAATTGGTGCATCCACTATGGAAAACAGTATGGAGTTTTCTCAAAAAATTAAAAAGGGAAATACCATATGATCCAGTAATTCTGCTACGAGGTATTTACCCAAAGAATACAAAAAACACTAATTCAAAGGGATACGTGCACCCCTATGTTTACTGCAGTATTATTTATAATAGCCACGATATGGAAGTAGCCCAAGTGTCCATCAATAGATGAATGGGTAAAGAAGATGTGTTATACACACACACACACACACACACACACACACACACACACACACACAGGATTATTACTCAACCATAAAAAAGAATGAGATCTTGCCATTTTCAATAACATGGATGGACCTAGAGGATATTATGTGAAGGGAAATAACTCAGAGAAAGACAAATACCATATGATTTCACTTATATGTGGAATATACAAAAACAAAACAAATGAACAAACAAAACAGAAACAGACCCATAAATACAGAGTACAAACTGATGGTTGCTAGAGGGGAGGGGAGGAGAAGGGAGGGATGGGTAAAATGGGTGAAGGGGAGTGGAAGGTACAGTCTTCCAGTTGTGGAATGAATAAGTCACAGGGATGAAGGGTACAGATTAAAGAATATAGTCAATGATATTGTAATAGTGCTGTATGGTGACAGGTTGGAGGTACACTTGTGGTGAACATAGCATAACACATACAGCGGTCAAATCACTATGTTGTACACCTGAAACTAGCCCTGTGTATCAACTAAGCTTCAATTTAAAAAAAAAGGAAAAAAAAATTAAAATAACGAAGACAGAAGAAATCATGCTGTAAGGAAAGGAGCTAGATACCTTTGAACATCAGGATCATCCTGGCACTCCTGAAATCTTTCTATGTGGTTAACCCCTTCTTGAGCTCTAACACTGGGTCTGCCAGTGTTAATGCAGTGCTGAAGTCATTTAGCCACCTCTGGAGAAAATGCTGAAAATTTGTTTAAATGAAGGAGTTATATTAAGAGGAAAGGCAGAGAGCCAAGAGACTGAAAACTCCAACTTTTTAATCAGGAGAATTAAAAATCAGGAGATTTTAATCTCCTCCTGATTTAATTAGGCTGAGCTAATGTTGAGTGGTTATATTATCTTGCTATCAGCTAAGAGAACAGACCTAGAAATTATCCTGCTTCCAAGAGAATGACTGAAAAAATCAAAGTACCAAGAAGGAGTAGTTGGAGGCCCTCCTGTTCTTCAATTCCATTTCTTACTCAATTCCATTTCAATTCCTTGGTGTCAGCCAGAGTCATAAAATAGCTGTTATCTGGGAGTGTCAAACAGATTATCTTGTAGAATTATGTAGATTTGTAGAGCAAAATGGACCTTTAAGATCTTCCTACTAACCACAACTACACTGATTGTAGATCATCCAAATCATCAAGTCACATGCAGTTGCCTGCTGGCCATGGCATAAGGACTCTGCTCTGCTGGCTGTGCACTCAGGCCCTCAGTGAACTCACAGCCTATTACACCTCCCACTTCATGGAGAGGACATCCAGTTCCTCTCTCTAACCCTGACCTTAAGAAGTTTCCTTCCACACTCCTGTCTTCCCCAAAACCTGAAGGTTATTTCCACTTAGATGACCCACTGATGTCTCAGCACCAGTGTGTTCTACACAATAACTTTCTGTATCTTCTCAGATACCATCTACTCCCAGTTCCCCTCTGTTAGGTAAAGCACTCCTTATACTTGCTTCTCTCCTCCTGTGTCCACCTACCCCCATGCCCCACTGGCACTTTCCTTCATTTGGCCTTAAGTTAAGCATGGGTTAGGTTAGATGAGGTCTGAGAGTGGGGCCCTCATGGTGGGATGTGAAGCAAGTATGTGTTAGAGCTAGGGCCTTTGTTCCCTTTCTCCAGAGGGGAAGTTCTTTGAGGGAAGTGTTGGTATTTGGAGTTGAAGCCCTAACCCCCAATATGATGGTATTTGGAACTGAGCTGAATTTAGCCAATGGGAATCAATGGCAACCAATGGCAGGAGACTTGGTATCTTTCAGTCTATTTCATCAACTACCCCAGCACTTGTTCAATGGACTCATAAACAAAGTGGCCATGATAGCAGGGGTGGAAGTTTTGCATAGGCTCTACAACAGGAACTTCTTCTTACCAAGGATAATCTGGCCTCTGCTGGTGGTGATTGCTGAATATACCAAGATCAAAGACCAATGCTAAATCTATAGTATGGCATCATTCTTCAGGGACACTAGCCAGTCACCTGGGACAGATTGATTATGTTGTCCCACAATGGATGGGGCAGCAATTCCTCAGTGAATTTAACATTTATTCTGGATATGGTGTCCCTTAATTTTTATGTCCCACAGTAAAAGTTAAGGGAAGACTTTAGCAATATAGTTCAGGACCACAAATAGTTCATACACCTAAGAGTAAAGGTTTGAGTTATCAGATAAAGAATCAGTAGTTGAAGTACTGGCTGAGGGCATAGGGCATGTGATTTGGGCAGGGGAAGAAGGAGATTATAAATACCAACTACTAAAAAAATTAAATAAACAAACATCAATTACTGTCTTGATTACCAATTAAGAAAAAAAGGTCTTAGTAGCTAGGCATATTTTTTCCTTGGTTTATCCTGTATATATTTACATTTGTTAGTTTCTTTCTTCTCCTCCTTTTTTCCCTTCCTGTACTCTTCCATATAGGATGGGAACTAAATTTTAGTAAAATGGTACATATGGATACTGGATACCTGAAATAATGAACTGCACCAGCCTGTCTACTGGCAACTCAGCTGTGCTTCTGTACTTCTTTGCTTCCCCAAGAGTTAAGAAGACTAGAAAATATTTCTTAGAATCCCTTTACAGCCATTTTCCATATTAGATTCCACAAATGAGAGGCACTTGTATGAAATTTGAAGAACAGAAAAGAGGCAGCTTCTTCTAGACTATTCAGACTTTAGTACAACATCTATTCATGATTTTTAAAAAAACCCTCTGCAAATTAGGTCTAGAGCAAACATACCTCAACAAAATAAAGGCCTTCTATGAAAAATCCATAGCTAACATTATACTCAATGGTGAAAAACAGAGAGCTTTTCTCCTAAGTCCAAGAAAAAGACAAGGATGTCCACTCTAACCACTTTTATTCAATACAGTACTGGAAGCCCTAGCCACAGCAATCAAACATAAAGAAATAAAGGGCATCCAAATTGGTAAGGAAGAAGTAAAACACTCCCTATTTTCAGGTGAAATAATACTATATATGGAAAACCCTAAAGACTCCACAAAAGCTACTAGAAGTGATAAATGAATTCAGTAACATTGTAGGATACAAAATCAATGTACAGAAATCTGTTGCATTCCTATACATTAATAATGAAGCAGCAGAAAGTGAAACTCAGAAAACAATCCCATTTATAATTGTGCCAAAACAATAAAATTTCTAGGAATAAACTTAACCAGAGGTGAAAGACCTATAATCTAAAAACTATAAAACACTGATGAAAGAAACTCAAGATGATGCAAAGAAACGGAAAGACATTCCATGCTCACGGGATGGAAGCACAAATATTGTTAAAATGTCTATACTACCGAAAGCAATCTACAAATTTAATGCAATGCCTATCAAAATACCAACAGCATTCTCCACAGAACTAGAACAAACAATCCTAAAATTTGTGTGGAACTACAAAAGGCTTCAAATAGCCAAAGCAATCTTGAAAAAGAAAAACAAAACTTGGAGGTTATCACAATTCCAGACTTCAAATTATATTACAAAATGGTAGTAATTAAAACAGTATGGTACCAGCACAAAAACAGATACATAGATCAATAGAATAAAATAGAAAACCAGAAATAAATCACAATTACACAGTCAATTAATCTTTGACAAAGGAGGAATGAATATACAATGGGAAAAAGAAAGTCTCTTCAACAAATGGTGCTAGAGAAAGCTGGGCAGCTACATGCAAAAAAGAAACTGGACCACTTTCTTACATCATACACAAAAATAAAGTCCAAATGGATTAAAGACCTAAATGTGAGACCTGAAACCATAAAAACCCTTGAAAAGAGCACAGGTAGTTTCTCTGACATTGGCTATAGCAACATTTTTCTAGATAAGTCTCCTGAGGCAAGGGAAATAAAAGCAAAAATAAACTATTGGGACTATATCAATTTGTCATCCTTGCACAGGGGTCATACTAATCTCTGTATTGTTCCAATTTTAGTATATGTGCTGCCAAAATGAGCACGTTCTTGGGACTACATCAAAATAAAGTTTCTGAAGAGTGAAGGAAACAACAAAACTAAAAAGCACCCTAATGAGTGGGAGAAGATATTTGCAGATGACATATCCAATAAAAGATTGGTATCCAAAATATATAAAGAACTGATACAACTCAATGTCCAATCTTATTAAATGGGCAGAAGACATGAACAGATATTTCTCCAAAGAAGACATACATATGGCCAACAGACACATAAAACAATGCTCAACATCATTCATCAACAGGGAAATGTAAATCAAAACTACAATGAGATATCACCTAACACCTGTCAGAATGGGGAAAAAAAAAAGAAAAAAAAACTCACAAGAAACAAGAAGGGTTGGTAAAGATGTATAGAAAAAGGAACCCTGTGCATGATTTGTGGGAATACAAACTGGTGCAGCCACTGTGGAAGACATTATGGAGGTTCTTGAAAATATGAAAAATAGAACTACCCTACAATCTAGTAATCACACTACTCGGTATTTATCCCCAAAATACAAAAACACTGACTCAAAGTGATACATGCACCCCTGTTTATTGCAGCATTACTTACAATAGCCAAACTATAAAAACAGCCAAGTGTGCATCGATAGATAAATGGATAAAGAAGATGTGGTGTGTGTGTGTGTGTGTGTGTGTGTGTGTGTGTGTGATTGAATATTATTCAGCCATAAAACAGAATGAAATCTTGCCATTTGCAACAACATGGATGGAGCTAGAGAGTATAATGTGGCACAAAATAAGTCAGTCAGAGAAAGACAAATACAATATGATTTCACTCGTGGAATTTAAGAAACAAAACAAGCAAAGAAAAAGAGAGAGAGAGGCAAACCAAAAATTGACTCAACTATAAAGAACAAACTGATGGTTACCAGAAAGGAAGTAGGTGGGAGAGATTGATGAAATAGGTGATGGGGATTAAAGAGTACACTTACCATAATGAAGGCAAAAAAAAAAAAAAAAACAACAAAACAACCATTCAGACTTTCCCTAACACTTTCCTCAAAGTTCTTCTAATGTCTGCCCGGTTCCAAAGCCACTTTCATAGTTCGGTTTTTATGTTATGGCAATGCCCCATTTCTAGGTAATAAACTCGGTATTAATTATCTATCACAGTGTAACTAATTACCTGAAATTTTAACAGCTTAAGATGATGAACATTGATTATCTCAGTTTCTTAATTCAGGAATTTGGAAGTGACTTAGCTGAGTGGTTTAGGTTCAGAGTTTCTCATAAAATTTCAAGTCAAGATGTCAGCCAGGGTACAGTCATCTGAAGGTTTGATACTGATGCTGGAGGAACTGCTTCCAAGATGGCTCACTCACATAGCTATCGGTTAAAGATCTCGTTTTGTTGTTAGCAGGAACCCTCAGTTCCTCAACTCATGGGTTTCTCCATAGGGTTACTTGAGTGTCCTCATGACACAGTAGCTGGCTTCCTCTGGAGGTAGTGATCTGTAGGTGCCAAGGGCAGGCTGCCCCAATATAGACCACTTTGATGTGAACATATTTTGAGCTAAAAACAATCAAAATCCAGTAGATTCAGGAAAAGCTCTTTACGTCCCCCTCAACTGCCTGCTTGTACTAGGAAGAGAGCTATTAACAGATTCCTCTTTACCTAAGGAACTTAACTACATCATAGGGTAACCTTTTTTTCCCAAACATCTCCTTTCATCTTCCTGCTAATAGTCTTTCTCCCCTTTGTATCCTCAGATTCCTATCCTTCCCCTTAGCTCATATAAGCATCATGTTACCTCACTGTCTTTGGAATTTCCATGTCTATGTGGATTCCCTGTGCATACGCTATTAAATTTGATTTTCTACTGTTAATCTGTCTCATGTCAATTTGATTCTTAGTCTAGCTAGAAGGACGTTGTAAATTATTCCTCCCCGGCAGATCCAAGAGAGAGAGCAAACAGGAAGCCACAATGCACTTTATGACCTCTTCGCAGAAATGGCATACTATCACCTCTACTTTATTCATTTGAAGATGTCACTAAGTCTAGCCCTCACTCCAGGGAGAGAAAAGAAGCCCTACTTCTGGGAGGAGTATCAAAAAAATTTGTGAACGTATTTTAAAACCACAAGTTTTCTTAGAGCATTTAATCTAAAGAGATTTAAGGAGGAAAGGAGTTCTTAGCAGTTTTGATGATATGGTAAGAAAGTCATCCAGACTCAGGATGAGGCCAGTGAACCAAAAGGTAGTCATGATGCAGAAGTATTTTGACCCTGAAATTTAGGAGAAATTGGGAAAAGAGTTGAGTCAGTTTTTTGCAACTTTTACGTGTGTATCTCCCTTTTAACTTAAAATTACATTTGAAATTTGGATATTCTGTCATTCATGTCAGATTCTCAATACTAACAATGATATTAGGGTAACACAGATACATCTATTTTCATACTATTTTGACTGCCACGACCCCAAAAGTATTCCACACTTGATATTGGAGGTTCCTCTCAACCTCACATCCATTTCCTTCATCCATCATGTCCATCCCCTTACCTCTGGGCTAAAGAGCCTTTGAGCTCACTGCCCTCTGATCATACACCTATGGGAAGGAAGAGTGTGAGGGAAGAGTCCTTCCTTCACCTCCAGATTAGTCTCCAAGCCCCAACCTCAAAAACCAGACCAGGAAGCTGAAATTCTCTTCTGTCTCTCCTTTGAATTAAGACTTTGTCAATAATCACCCATTTACACCTCACCTTTCTAAAATACAGATGTGATTATGTTCCTCTTCTGCTTAAAAATGGACACAAAAATGGTCCCCCAATGCCTATAACAAAGTCTATAAATGTCCTTCAGGAAATTGGTGTATTCCTGATATTTTTGTGATAGGTACGTCATTTGGAGAACAAGCCTATAGTTTTAAGAGAATCCCCCAAATAGGAAGTTACCACAAAATGCCAGGAACCACTGACCTCCAGGGAAAAGGCCTGACTCAACAAGGAGCAACAGAATCATCACAATTTGGCTTCACCCTTACCCTCCTTTCTGTATCTTATGTCACAGCTCTGACTTGTCTTTCCCAATGCTACCTGTATGTTCATGCTTCCTTGCCTTTGTTTCTGCCTTTGTCTCTGCCTAGAATACCTTCCCTCCTTTCTGCCAGGAAAATTACTATACATGCCTTGGAACCCAGCTCAAATATCATATCCTGGGGGAATGAGTGATCTAAGCTGTAACGCAGTTCGTATATACTTCTAACATAATTGTAATTGTTTCTTCCCCCTTTTGATTAACCCTGGACTGAAATTATAATCTCAGAGTAATAATGACTCTTATTTACATTTAAATCTCAATGCCTAGCATAGATCATACTAGGACCCACTGTTTGTTGTGTAGGTGGATGGGTGTTGGCTTGGACTACTGACTGACAGAACAGGGACACCTCCCTCTGAGCATTTCTCTGCAGACTCCCTATAAACTGAAGACCATTTCTTCCCGGCCTAATGCTTTGCTCTGTAATGAGCTTTGTACTTTTAGATTTTACTCATTTGTAAAATTGCAAAAATAATTTTGGAGATCAACATAGGCTTGCCAATTTTTAATTTTCCAAGCAAAGACTTAAAAAATGATCAGTTCTCCATCAGGTAATAAAAGCAAAGCCACTTTAACACCTCAAAAGTATGAAGGACATAATCTCAGCCTAGAAGACAGTCTTTTAAATTAAATACATTCAGCCTTTCGAAAAGCTTACCACATTGACCTTATTTTCTCTTATTCCATGATGAAAACTTCATCCCTGTTTATGAGTTCTAGAATAATGTTTGGAAACCACTGATTTAAACCTTTGCTTCTGAGAGGCAGCTCCTGCATTCTTCCTCAGGAATGAGATTTAGGCCTCATGACAGGACTAGTCCTGCTGGATCTACCCATGGGTTTCTTTTTGAGGAAACAGAAGAACCTAGAAACAAGAGACCAACTAAGCATACTGAGCACTTACTGTGTGCAACTTCTGTGCTGGTCACTTGGCATTGTGTATTAGGTGCACCACTCAGTTAAAAACTCAAGAATACAAGCAATGCAACTTTATCTCTTTTTCTTACTGAATTTATTTTTTATTTGAATATGTTCCACTAGGTGACAACTATGATCTTAATTCAGGGTCTCTCTCCCTTTCTTTCCCTGAGGGTTGCATCTTTGATCCAGGGGACTGACTTAGTGCACAAGCAGGGCTAGATTAAACCTCCCAAGGTCTTAAGCAGTGAAAAGATTATGATGAGTCATATGTAATTGAAAAAAATTTAAATACTTACAGTTAATTATTTCCTAACAAAGTTCAGTTAGGGTTTTTTTTTCCCCCCCTCTCTCCTGAAATTATCACGTCAGTGCTTTTTATTCTTTCAAAAGAACTGTCTTACATTCTTGGGTAGATGCTTTGTTTTCCTGGGGCCCTTGATAAGTTCTTGGCCTACCAGAGGGTTCATCTGGTTTTGTTCATTGGCCCTTAGCATCCACTTGGATGGATTGGATTTTATTGTGGGTCCATGCAGATCACCATGGACTCCTCCTCACCCTGTCCACATAAGACTGCCTCCAATCTGAAGGCTCTTTATGCCACATCTGGGCCACTCAGGGTTAGACTTTATCTCTTCAGTATAAATTTTGATCCCTTTTAAAATGCAACACTTACTATTATCGGTCATCATACTCTGTACAGACAAAGGAACTGAGGGAATAGAAGGGTGGACAATAGGCAGGGAACAGTATCACATTATCTGTATCACATTACTTCCATTGGCTCAAATTCTCCTATTTATTTTTTGTTCAGCTTTCTTTTCTGATGTCTGCACTAGACTACAGTTCTATGAGAACAACACATCTGTCTTATTCATTACTATAACCCCAGAACCTAGAACAGTGTCTGGCACATAGGCCCTCAATAAATATTGTTGCTCTAATGACTGAGAATAAATGAGATAAGAATAACACAAAGAGGTGGAAGGGTGTCAGAGTGAGGGGACTGGAAGTGCTAAAAATAAACTTCAATTATTTTACAATTATGGTGAAAGTTTATGTCAGCTTTCCCTTGGAAAAGTTTTGTTCCACTGCAGAAGGAAATGCCTCTTCATTCTACCATTTCTTGTGCTGTTTTCTGGTTTTTGTTTCTGGGCTTTCTCTTGGCTGGAAAACTAAAGTATTTTGGGTCAAGAGTATCAGTATATACCTTTGGAGCTCCCCAAAGGTATATATCTCTCTTTTAGAGATAAAAGATGCTAGTTTACTGAATGAATGAAGAATGAATGAATAAATGAAACTTGAGTCCTGAATATCCAGAGAATCCCTGAGGAATGGGCTCCCTATTGGGGGTTAAGTCCAAAGTGGTGTCTTCTAGACTGAGTCTTATCCAGCCTCAGCATTCCACATCCACTTCTGGGGTGTAGCACCTCCTAGTGGAAGTCCAGGGGTGCTGCCTCTTCCCAAGCCATCCCTCAATATGGGCCTCTTGGTGACTCCCTCCCAGACCACCATCTTTTCATCCTCAAAACCTTAATGTTACTCCCCTGGATGAGGCCCAGTAGACTCTGGCAGGTCCCCTCTAGTCACCCCAAATACTGACAAGGTGAACAATGAAGGCCTCCATTCCAGCCAAGTGGTTCTAGGCAACAGCAGCACTTCTCAAACTTGAATGTGCAGATGAATCACCTGGGGAGGATCTTAATAAAATGAAGATTCCAATCTAGTGGTTTTGGGTTGTGAACCAAGATTCTGAATTTTTTTTTTAATTTTTTTTTCAACGTTTATTTATTTTTGGGACAGAGAGAGACAGAGCATGAATGGGGGAGGGGCAGAGAGAGAGGGAGACACAGAATCGGAAACAGGCTCCAGGCTCTGAGCCATCAGCCCAGAGCCTGATGCGGGGCTCGAACTCACGGACCGCGAGATCGTGACCTGGCTGAAGTTGGACGCTCAACCGACTGTGCCACCCAGGCGCCCCCAGATTCTGAATTTTGAATCAGAAAATATTCAAAAATTTTTTGCAGGGATCTTTTGCAGAAAATATTTTGCAGGGATCTTGCCTAAAACATTTTTGGAATTGCTGTTGAAGCTTATTGCACCTTTAAAACTCAGTGGTGACATCTTTTTCTTTGAAGGTGAATTTGAAAAGCAGTCAAAAAACATTTCAAAATAAAATGTGATTATAAATATTGAGATGGATTTACTTACATGGCTTATAAATCAGCCCTGAAAGTTATCCCCAAACAACAGTTCCAAAAATATTTGGGGCAGCTGGTTGGAGAAAGGGGAATGTTTACTTTGAAACATTCAGATGCTTAAGTGTCACTGTGTCCATTTTTAAGGAGTTAATTTTATTACTAGTTTATTTAAGTAAAACTTAAATAGGGCTTGATGAGTGGCAGGCACTGTTGCTTTACAAGTATTATCTCATTTAATTCTCATAAGCCTGCTTTTATTCCCATTTTACAAATGAGAAAACTGAGGCACAGAGACAATATGTGGCTTACCTAAAGTCACCCAGCTAATTAATGCAAGAGTCAGGTTCAAACCCTAGGCAGCCTGCTTCCAGGTGTCATGGGATTAATTATTAAGCTATGCTAACTTTAAACAGTGTTAGGAATAGCCTAAAGAAAGAGTGTCAGCTACTATGGAGTCTATCAGAAGGAAAAGAAAGAAATTAAGTGACTTAGAGTGGAGACTGGAAGCCTACAGAAAATAAATCCATCCCCAAAACAGAAACAGCTGGAGCTGGAATGTGTGACTAGAGAGTTCTTACAGCCTCTACCCCTTTCCTGGTTCTGATGCCTAGAAAAGACCTCAAGATGGAAGAGAAAGCAAGTTCTCAGGTTCACCTTCCACCATTCTATTCTCTCATGGTCTTAGTTGTCCTGTTTTGTAGCTTTAAACTCATCAAATTTAGGGAACTGGGAGCAGGAAGACCCAGGGAAATTGCAGCATGCAGCATTGTCTTGCTTTTTACATGCTGTTCAGTGAGTTTTTGCTGATGGATTGTGAGTAAAGGGAGCACCCCACCGAAATGTCCCAACTCTTCCAGAAATGATTCCTGACTTGCCTTGCCACCCTCAGGTCCCCTGAGAGGAGCTGGAGAGGCCCATTCTTCACTAACGATCTGACCATTAACAGAGGCCAAATGAGGAAAGAGAAAGTACCCCCACAGAACGTCCTGAAACACACAGCGGGCAAGATGGAGAGTGGGCCGATTCGCTAGCACTTCTAGAATTAGAAAGAGGAAGTAAAGTCCCAGAACTTCAATTTCGGCACTAACCTAATATTAAGGAGCAGCGGGGCACAGTCACGGAGTACAAAGTGGCTTCCCCAACTTAAAAAGGCGCCCTAGCCGTGCCATTGTTCCCACAATGCCGTGACTCGGATTCGAACCGAGGTTGCTGCGGCCACAACGCAGAGTACTAACCACTATACGATCACGGCGCGCTACCGGAACGCCACAAGAAACCATGCTTCCAAGTATGGATCTTCTAGTCTAGCTGGCCGGCCGCCCTGGCCTTCCGAAGTCGCCCATGGTGTGCCAGGCCCTTCTGGCACTCGCGCTGACCCCTAAGCGGAGTAGGGGCGCCGAGGACTCTCCAGCAGGTCTCAGCCGGTCGTGCGTACGGATCGTAAAAGAAAGAACTCCTATGAGGCCGTTATGCTCACGTCTAGCCTGTACGGACGTGATGCCCGGGGTCGCCCGAACGGTAGGTCCGTTTCACACCCCCATGCCCTGGCGGTCACGCTATCTGAGTGGACTCCGGCTGGGAACGGGGTTGTCTCTAGAATTCCACAAGAAGGAAATACAGTTCCGACGCACCCGCACAACTTCCTTCGAGGTGCGGGGCGGGGTGGGGGGACGGAAACCTGGAGCGCAGCCTTCAAACTGGTGAAGCAGTGGG
Organism: Herpailurus yagouaroundi; assembly: GCF_014898765.1. Taxonomy (NCBI): domain Eukaryota; kingdom Metazoa; phylum Chordata; class Mammalia; order Carnivora; family Felidae; genus Herpailurus; species Herpailurus yagouaroundi. The sequence continues at coordinate 11,521,227 of NW_024412415.1, read as the reverse complement.
GTCTGACCCCCGGGCGAGTGTGGACAGAAATCAAAAAAGCAGGGAAACGAGGGCGTCGGTGTTCTCACAGCTAGAGGCTAAGTTGGAGATCAGCAGGTACAGACCGTGACGTAACAAGGGGGCGGGGCTTTCAATAGAGAAGAACTCAGGCGAGGAAACCGAAGGCCAAGTCCCCAGTAGCTCGCCGTGATCGTATAGTGGTTAGTACTCTGCGTTGTGGCCGCAGCAACCTCGGTTCGAATCCGAGTCACGGCATTGCGAGAGCAGTGGCACGGCAGGGGATTTGGTTTTTATTGCTGTCCTCCATTTTTATTTCGAGTTTGTAACAACATTCTCGAAAATGGATCCCAGTCCCCTGTGCCAGTTGGAAACGACGTTTACGTCATGCCAGCTCTGGCCAAATTGGACCTCGGAAGAATATAGGCTTCCTGTTACCGCGGCTACGCGCTATACCGTTCACTGGAGACAAAGCACAGAGCACTCACAAGGCTAATAAGTGTTGTCATAGGCATATATATGAATTTCCATAGCAGCGCTGGAAGAGGACTCCCGATAATAATAGGAAGAGAAGTCTTCACAGAGGAGGTGATTTTTGAAGTAGCTCTTAAAGTCAGAAAAGGAATTTTCCGAGCAGCCAGGATAATCTCGTGTGCACAGGTATGATGGAGGTCTCAAAAAGGAACTATGGCAATTACTCTATAAATCCTACCTCTTCCCCACCCTCACTTCTAAAGGACCTGTTGAGTGAATGAATGCGAGTAATTAGGGAATGGGAAGCGACACTGAGGGAGGGCCAAGGATGGGCTGCAAAAGGTGGACGAATTTCCTACAGTCTGTGGGTGGGGGTGAGGGGTGGAGGAGTGAAAGGATTCAGCTTGTATTTAGTAATATCCCTCTGGTGACTCTGCAGGCGGTGAGGGTGATGATTAGAGCAGACAGGTGGCCACCCTGGATTCTCTTGTTAGAACTAGTGGCACGTTCTCAGTTTAGCAAAAATCCTCTGCCTACTGTGGACTCGGCCTGGTTCTAGGCGCGGTGGGGCGGGAACACTGATGGACAAGAAGAAAAATCGCACCGGCCCCTGCTGCTCCTTGGGCACAACCGAGGTGGCCAACGGTACCGGCGGGAGTACCGCGGAAGAAGTCAGGATCGTTGCGGCAGTAGCAGAAGCTGCAAGGAAGTTGGTGGGGAGCGGGTAGGCAGGGTGAGATGCATTCATTGAGTCCCTTACATGTGTACAGTCAGGCGTGGGGGAGTCCACATCCTCCACGGCGGCGACATTGGGTCACTCCTGGGGGAATCAGCAGGGACTATAACCCCTTAGGAGCGCCCCCTTCAGATCCGGGGTCGCTGCAAAGATCTCTCAGGCACAGGAGATGGGCATCCTAGGAATGGTGGTTACACAACTTGTGGACACTGAGTTCCGGACGGTCCAGTCCCTGGATGCCCAAGTGGTCCCCCTAAACGCCCACCTCATTCACACGGAACCCACCATTCCCCACTCCAACATAAACACTTTCTGTAGCTAATGGACCAAAACCCGAGAGAGCGAGAGCGACTGGCGAGAGCGCACTGCGCCTGCGCATTCCCAGAATCTGTGTTACGCTGGAACTCCGCCCTATAGGTGGATCTTTTGGTGACGTGCAGAGCGGGAAGGCCTATGACTGTTGAAGAGGACAATCAGAAGGCGATCCTTACAGGTCCCCGGTAGCTCGCCGTGATCGTATAGTGGTTAGTACTCTGCGTTGTGGCCGCAGCAACCTCGGTTCGAATCCGAGTCACGGCATTGTGGGAACAATGGCACGGCAAGGGGCTTCTCCTTTTAGTTTTTTTTTTTTTTTCTTTTTGTGGATAACGTTTTATATTGATCACAACTCGCTTTCTTGAAGTGAATCACCGAGTCTTTCCACCTTGAAAACTGAGCCGGCCCTAAGATCACCACCTCCAGTAATTCTCATTTAATGCTCTGAATACGGTTTCACATGAGTTAGAATCCCTCCCTGCCCGAAAAAATTGGAAATGGTGTCTAAATCACTCTACAGCAGCAAAACCGCGCCCTTGTGACCTTCCAATTTTTTTTCCTTTTCATGAATTTTTAAAACTTGAGTTGTATGTTTAAATAGAGAAGACATGCGCACAAGTCCAATGAACAGTAAGTCTCCCTATCTTCACCTCACCCACCAATTATTAGTTTCCCTCATCTTTCCATGACAGTCCTTGTATAAACAAATATTTATATATGCATATTTGCATAAAAGTATAACCCCCATCTCTGCTTCTTACATAACACAAATGACCTCTTCCCTTCCTCGCTTTCACCCCCAGAAGTCAGACAGGACTTGAGGTAACAAATATGCAGATAGGCATACTCCCTTTACAAAGAAGAGTACACATACCAGGAGGGAATATCCACCACGGATCCTGTCCTTTTTCTCCCCAGGTCCTGGATGCTGGCTGGGGCAAGTGAAGGCTGACTGGGTTGGTGAGATATAGGGGAAAGGGATCCCTCATTGTGTTTATAAAAACCATTGGATGGTAGCCTGGGCTCTGCTGAGAAGCAGCCCTAATTCGATTGCATGTTGGAAGGGCAGGGTAGTATCCTAGTTTTGGAGTTGGGAAGAGGGACTTGGTAGTCCATTTGGAGACCCTTCACTTCCATCTCTCTGCTATCTTATCAGGATCAAACTTAAATTACAGACTACTAAAGTTAAAAAATTCAGGTTAATGAAAGGTAAAACTGAATCTTACTATGTGTATATTCCAAGCATACAGCATCTCCATAAATATTTGAAGAGAGGTTTCTTATGGAGTCCAAAATTGAGGCAAGTGGCCCAGTTTACTTCATTGCATCTCAGGTTGTATTCTTTCAAAACAAAATCATGTTATTTTCATATCAAATAGAAAACTTGGCCCAAATGAAACTCAATCTACATCTAGAATCTCAAAGTACAGAGTGCATATCTAAGCATACTAAGATGTTTGTTCTCTCAAGTTTGTGTACAGAGATGGGCCTGAGGCAAGGCTGGAGACAAAAGGCAAGCACCAGTCTTAAAAGACAAAACCCAGAAGGGATCAGAGCTCCGGAGAGGACTGGGCATCCAAGGTCAGACAAACAGAAGGGAGGACACCCCCACTCAGTACCCACTAAGAAAAGTGAGGGCTAAGGACCAGGCCTTGAGACAGGCACAAATTTAGGAGGTTAAAGGAGGAAGAGGGTATAGCCTGAAAGAAAGGAGGAGAATGATAACAGTGTCATTTAAGGAAAGTTTGGGAGAAGGTTTCAGGGATGGAGGTCGGCACATTCAGGTGCTGCAAAGGAGAAAGAGGAATAAGATAAAATCTTTGGGCTTGACACTTAGAAGTCATTGTTGATTTTAAAAACCTTCCATGAGAGCAACTAGGCAATGTTTATCAAGAATCAGAAAAAGAAAAGTACACCTTTGCCCCAATAATTCCATTTCTGGGAAACTTACTATAGGAAATAATCCTAAACTTGGAAAAGTTATGTGCATAAAGATGTTTATTACAGGGCTATTTAGAAGGGAAGAGAGTGTAAATAGCCTGACTGCTTAACAAATAAGGTAATATTGAACTAAACTAAAATATGTTCATTTGATGATATATTGAATTGTCATTTTTAAAGTATCAAAAGTACATATATGAAGTATTAAGTCAGCTTTTAAATACCATTTCCAACTAAAAAGAATGAAGTTCCTTTTTAAAAAATGACTGATTACAAGTCTACAGAAGGGGAAGTGTAAATCTAGAATATTTTCTGTAAGAAAGCAAGTTAACTGCTTAAATATTGAGGGGACCAAGTCAAAAGGACACAGAAGCCTCTTTAAAGAACTTCTGTTGGCCAAATTTGAGACAATTGGAGCATCAAAGAATAATAACGGTAAGAATGCAAGCTGGTGCAGCCATTCTGGAAAACAGTATGGAGGTTCCTCAGAAAACTAAAAATAGAACTACCCTACCACCCAGCAATTGCACTACTAAGCATTTATCCAAGGGATACAGGTGTGCTGTTTCGAAGGGACACATGCACCCCCATGTTTATAGCAGCACTATCAACAATAGCCAAAGTATGGAGACAGCCCAAATGTCCATCGATGGATGAATGGATAAGAAGATGTGATATATATATATATATATATATATATATATATATATATATAAACACACACAATGGAGTATTACTCAGCAATCAAAAAGAATGAAATCTTGCCATTTGCAACTACGTGGATGGGACTGGAGGGTATTATGCTAAGTGAAATTAGTCAGAGAAAGACAAAAATCATATGACTTCACTCATATGAGGACTTTAAGAGACAAAACACATGAACATAAAGAAAGGGAAACAAAAATAATATAAAAACAGGGAGGGGACAAAACATAAGAGACTTAAATATGGAGAACGAACTGAGGGTTACTGGAGGGGTTGTGAGAGGGGGGATGGGCTAAAAAGGTAAGAGGCATTAAGGAATCTACTCCTGAAATCATTGTTGCACTATATGCTAACTAATTTGGATGTAAATTTTAAAAAATAAAAAATAAAACAAGTTTAAAAAAAGTAATAACAGTAATAATGATAATGGATTATATCACATTTGATAGATAGATAGATAGATAGATAGATAGATAGATAGATAGATAGGTAATTTTTGAGATGATGGAGATGAGAGAGAGAAACAGAGACAAAGAGACAGAGATAGGAGCAACAGCAGCTCTTCTTTACAAAAGAATGCCAGATAATAAATGCAGAAGAAATGACAGGGTTAGAGTCACCATTTTTTGCAATCCTCAGTGTAATAACAAATACAAGCAGAGATCATCAATGGAAGTAAAAACCGCTAGGTAAAACATTATTGGGAGCAAATAATCAAAGATCTTAGGCTATCACACCACAGCTTACTTTAAATTGCAAAGGAAAGATCTGATGGACTCCATGTTAACCAAGTGATCTAGCCTAGTTTCACCAATAAAGGGACAAATGTGCATTACTGGCCTGCCAGTGTAACACAGTGGGAAGTACACAACATCCTCTATGTAGTGGTCTTTTCCAAAATGTCTGGACTGAATCTAATAAACTATGGAAAGATCCAGAATGTGGGACATTCTACGTAACAACTGCCCTGACACTTCATAATGATCAATGTCATGAAAAACAAAGTGGCAACGATAAAATGGGGACCTGTTCAAGATTTCGAAAGATTAAAGAAACTTAAACAAATGCAATGGAGGGGTCCTGATTAAATCCTGAATCAGGACAAAAATATATATGTAAAAGACATTTTGAGGGAAAAATGGGAAAAATTTAATATGGACTGCATAATAGACAACACTGTTGTGGATGTGTTCATATGGCCCTCTAAAAGAATTCTTTATTTTTAGGAAATGAGTGTTGAATTATTTAGAGTGAAAGTGTCATGATATTTGCAAATTGCATCAAACATTTAAGGAAAGAAGAGAAGGGATAGAGTAAATATGGCAAAATGATAAAAAGTAGTGAATCTAGGGAAAGGGCACACAGATTTCCACTGTACTTTCTTTGAACTTGTCTGTAGGTTTGACATTATTTTTTAAAAATGGAAGAAAATAAAGCTTACATAATAAAAATGGGGAAATTATGCAATGTTAAGTGAAAAAAATAAGGACATAAAATTGTGTATACCACAATTATAGCTATATAAAAATAAGAACAAGAGAAATTATCTTTATTCATTTCAACATTTGTTAAGCTCCTGCCACATGACAGGCTCTGCACTAAATGATGAGAGTACCCTGCTCCCCTACAGACTCCTGATTTTATGTGTAATGCTTAAAATGCAAGACTTTGAATCTGGCAAACCTCACCGAAGTCTCAGAGAGCCTTGCTGTGATGACCTCACCTCCATATCCTTGGTTCATAGCAAGTTCCTTGGCTTCCACGAGGTGCTCAACAGCCTGCTTCCAGGAGTCCGTACCCTGGTGACGGAAGAAAGTGCATTAACAGATCAATTAAAACAACAGGAACTGCAGGGTGCACAAAAGGTAGTTTTAAAATTATCATTTAAAGGCTACCTTTATCATAACCTCTCCCCTCCTCATCTAGCATTTATTCGCGTTCTTCACCACCATGAATCCTCTCTCTTATGCTGCTTCCTACCCCATCACCTTTGCTCAGCTCATGCTGACCTCGTAGCTTAGAGTGACCTTTCACGCTTTTGCTTCATCTGTCCAAATCCTACCCAGCTCAGGTCTACCTCCCCCAAGAAGGCTGCATCTTCTGTGTAAACTTGATTGATTCCATTCCCCTGAGCTGTCAGCAGGTTAACTCCATACTTTTTAAACATATGGGCCTTCATGTGACACCTACCATTGTAAGCATTTTTTTACAGGTTTCAGAGCATGTTCATTACCCATCATCTCCCCAATCCTCACACAACAATTATGCCCTTTGCAGATACAAGGAAAATGAGGATCAGTTGCACTGAGTATCTTGCCCAGAAATCTGGCTAGAGCCCACAACTATTGGACTCCTTAGTCAGTGTCTCCCACAGCCAAGTGTGTGTATGTTTGGGGGTGGGGTGTGGAGACCAGCAGCGTCTGGATAAACGGTGAGCCTGTTAAAACTACAGTCTAGGACCCCACCCCAGCTAGACCTGCAGAATCAGAAACTGCAGTTTATCAAGTTCCCTAGGTGTTTCACGTTCACATTAAAGTTTGAGAAGCACTGTCCTATAATGCCAACCAGAATATGCACAAAGCAGAAAGCCAACAAATATTTCCAAACCTGGGCCCTGGGATTCCGAGGGGACTCGCAGGTTTGCCATCACATCCTTTTCTACTACCCCACCTTTGAGCCCCCTTCCCTTTGGGGCCTCATGTGGCTCTTTGCTCCCTCACATGGCAGATGTAAGCCCAAGGGTGAGAGAGAGACTGAGGCAGTGCCAGGGGGGATGGATGATGATGAGGTGAAGCTGCTACCTTCCCAGCAGAACCAAAAGCAAATATTGGTGTTGGCTTCAGGGCTACATTATTTCTGTGCAGAAACTGGCTTTATTTCTAAGACAAAAATGCCTATCGCTGGAGCATCTGAGCCTCCAGAGGATAAGGGGTTTGTGATAGACAACATTGGAACTGTTTCTAGACTTGATTTATTGACTTGTCTGTTTCTATTCTGTCACTAATCTGATTGACAATGAAACCCGGGATTTGATTGAAGGGATTTCTGCGTGTGTATGCGTGAGGCCGTCAGGGCCGAGTGGGCCTGCTCCAAGCTGGTGCTCCCGTGGATGGGAGACGTTTGCGTGAGAGCTGTTTGCATGTGAGGAAGGCGTGTGTGGAAACGACACGGGAGAAGTGGGTGTCACTAGGGAGTTGATTATCTATGATGTGAGATGTGTCTGCCTGGATTGGGAAGCAATGCAGTGGGAGCATTCGGATGGGAGGAGGTAGGTGGGGCTCCCATGGTACACAGAAGAGAGGCGGTTGTTAAAGACACATCTTATGGAACAGCCCCTTCTCTCGCCCTCCCTAGCTTTACCTCCTGGGATATTTTCCAGTTAGGAGGCGTTGGGGGAAGGGAGGGGAGGGACGGGAGGCGTCCAAGGGCCAGGACCCCAGGAGTGTGAGACGCCGCTCGTGAGCTGGGAGCTGGGGAGGGGGAACAGATGGAGACAGGTGCGCCCGCACAGGGGCACGTGTGGGGACACGTGGAGGTTTCACCTTCAGTCCAGGATTTGCATCCCCTGCCCTGGGGTCGCCCACTTACTTCTCGTGCGTCCACACCGGCTGGAAACCCGCACCCCCTCTTCTCCTCCCTGGCGAGGGGCGGGGGGGGGGTCGACCCCGAGAGCGAACGGAACCCCGCCCCTCCCTTGTTACTGAGGAGCCCCGCCCCCTCCCGCCGCCCGGCGGAGCTCCGCCCCCGCCCCGCTCCGGCCCCCGCCCCCCGCCCGGCCACCAAGCTCCCCTCGCTTAGTCTGGTTGGCCCCATGTTACTGAGCGGAGCTCCTCCCGCGGGCTCCGGCCCGGGGCAGCGGGCGCAGGGGAGCTCGGGGAGCGGCCCGGGGGGGTCGCGCCGAGGCGCCGGGGGAGCGGGAGCCGGCCCAGGAGGGGGCGGCAGTGGCGGAGTGGCCAAGTGGCTCCGGGAGCACCTGGGCTTCCGCGGAGGGGGCGGCGGCGGAGGTGGGGGCAAGCCGGCGCCCCCGGAGCCGGACTACCGTCCCCCCGCACCCTCCCCGGCCGCGCCCCCTGCGCCACCCCCGGACATCCTGGCCGCCTACCGGCTGCAGAGGGAGCGCGACTTCGAAGACCCGTACTCTGGGGGGCCGTCCAGCTCCGCTGCTGCCCCAGCCACCCCCGCCGTCCCCGGCCCCACGCCGCCCCCGCGCCACGGCTCGCCTCCCCACCGCCTTATTCGGGTTGAGACCCCTGGCCCCCCAGCGCCCCCTCCCGAGGAGCGGATCTCTGGACCCCCCGCCAGCAGCGACAGGGTGAGTGCTGCGCCGGGCGGGGGTGGCCGAGAAGAGAGGTGGTAGGAGGTCTGGGGCTTTCAAGAGGGACAAAGGTGGCCTGGCCGGGGCTGGGCCCCTCAGTGTCACAGTTCCTGGCGGACACGATCTGAATCCTTGATCCGGGGGCTTGGAGCCTTCACCCACCTTTGTTCAAATTCTCGACCGACTAATCTGGGACGGGCGCCCCAAACTCTGCTTCTGTCCCTGTTACCGCGCAAGACTAGTGACCCTCTTCATCTCGGGCTCTGCTCTCCTCATCTCAGTCCCCCCGCCTACCCCCCTCGCCCGGGGACCTAATCAGCTAGGTTTTTTCTAACTGGATCTGCGCACACCACTCCCCAGCCCCTTCACCAGTTTATGGCCTTTCTGCCCTCCAGGAGCAGCAACTCCCTGCCCTTTGATCTCTGACCCTCCCCCCCCCCCCACCCCCCAGGGCAGAAGCAACACAAAGCTCCATTCCTCCTCCTCGGGGAGCCCAAGCATCCTTGCAGGTGCTGAAAGCCCCAGGAAGGTGAGGGCTGGGGGTTCTCCCTGTGGCTAGAGCAAGAGCTGGCCTTTGCCTTACCCAATGGTACTGGAGCCAGGTGGACTGTTGTTCTCAGGAAGCCGAACAGGCAGTATGTAGCTCTTCACCGAGGATACTGACCACTAAGGTCCAGCCAGGCAGGCCCACTCCTGCACTCCTTCCCTTGTCCCCCCAGGTATGGGGGCAATCAGTGCTTAGAACTTGTTGCCCAGAAGGGGATGAACAGCGGATCCCACTTCTCCCCTCCTGGCCTCCCCTTTCCTAGGTCCATTCTGAGGGAGGCTAGAGCCTTTAGTGGACCTGCAGGCATGGGATGAAAGGAGAGCTGGGCATTCACTGTTCTAGAGAACATCCACTCTGCATCAGAGGCCCTCGGTGGAGAAGCCATCCCCTATCTTACCCCATTTTGGCCTTATCCCTCCTTGATAGCTTGAAAGCCATCCCCAGGTCCCTGTAGCTCTAAATTCCTTGACAGTGACTCTGGGCTGCCCTGGCTTTGTTGTCCCCTCCTCACACATCCATGGGAGCTCAGCTCTAGGATTTAATCCCTTAGCAGAGAACACAGTTTTATTTGATTGGAGAGCAAAGTTGCCGTCTCAATCTATTGGCTCCAATGTTGAGGCTTTCAGTGGAGAGAGCGACATTCTGCCTGATTCCCTGGATAAGATAGATGTGTCAGGGTCACAGCAGAAGCCTCAGGAATGTGAATTATTTTTCCCCTAGTTCCTGCCATGGGGCATGACTGCCCATCCTGGGCCAGGATCCTTAGCCTGCAAAAGAAGGCAGTGCTTTCATCACATGTCCTTTGGCTCCGCCACTTCCTTGTCCCCTTCTACTGGGTGATGTGATGGTGGTGGTGGCAGTGAGGCAGAGGGAGCATTAGGCCTTGTTATTACTATTGACCAGTTAGTTTCCTCCCTGACCATTGGCACGTGACCTTAGTTGTCCCTGGCCTTCCTCTCTGCAATGTCTTGGAATGTCCTAACAGGCTGCGTCCCAAGCCAGGGGCTCCTCTAGGACAAGGATGGTGTCCTCCTCATATCTATATCTCCCAAGTGCCTGACATACGCTTGGCATAAAAAAGGGTGAATGAGGGGAGCCTGGTTGGCTCAGTCAGGTAAGCAGCCGACTTCGGCTCAGGTCATGATCTCGTGGTTTGTGGGTTTGAGTCCCTTGTCAGGCTCTGTTCTGACAGCTCAGAACATGGAGACTGCTTCAGATTCTGTGTCTCCCTCTCTGCCCCTCCCTGACTCGCACTCTGTCTCTCTCTGTCTCTCAAAAGTAAATAAATGTTAAAAAAAAAAGGGGGGGGGCAGAGTGAATGAAATATGTCCATTGAACAGCAACTGTCCATTGCTAGGGTGACCTGAAGGTCAGAGACTCCCTTGACTATAGCTCCCTTTTGTACATTCCCCCCACAGAGACCCCCAAGGAAGGGGCTGCATCCACACAACGATGTGGAGACCCATAGCCTCTCACTGAGGGCATCCATGCCTCAACCTGGGTCAGCTCTATGATCTGTGGGCTATTCAGACCTTAGGGGCCAAGAGTGTCTGACTCCTTTGTCAACTACAGGGACAGGAATGAAATCCAGCAGGATCTCCCAGGAGCCACACAATCTGTGGTTTCTTTAGTGGGTGTGATGAGAGGGATTCAGGGTGCCATCCAAGCTGGCTCAGGGGCAGGGACATTGCTCTGTGGGCCCTGACCTGGAGCTTCCCACCATTGAGAGAGAGCAGCTCCACTCATCTAGGAGCAGACTTTGGGGGATCCTAGAGTCTTACCTTAGGAAGAGTCCAGGCTAGGTACCTGAACTCCTTATCCTAAACCTAAGTGTTCACATAGACCTGCAGAGCTCACACAGAGTTGCTGTCCCTAAATGGTGAGCCTGCCTGTCGAGCTGGAATTTCTGTTCTGTGAGGCTGTTTTCGCCCTATTCTCTGTTCCTCTCCTCTCAGCCATGCAGGTCTTCTTGGCTTGTTGCTTTTGGGTTCCTTCCTGAGGTGAGATGGGGACTATGGACCAGGGTGTGCCTTGGGCTGGTCCATTTTCCTCCTCCTGGAGCCCAGTGGTTGGTGCTGGGTGGGTTAGAACCCTCTGAGAGGGCCTGGGTTGTGAGGTTTGATGAAATGGGTGGAAATGCTTCTGTGATGAGAAGATTGAGGGGGAAATGAGCCCTGTGGGATGTGAATGTGGGGGCAGGAAATAATGGGGATTTGGACAGAACCTTGAGAGGCCAAGGGGGCTTAGGACCAGTAATGTCTCCCCATGCAGGGCTCTGGCTACTGGCTCTCCCTGAGACCCACCGCTGCATTTGGCAAGGGGGCAAGGGTGGCCATCTGGGTAGGCCTGGCAGGGCAGGTGTGGGAGCAGCAGGAGCCGCACCCTGAAGCAGGCAGGCAGGGCCTTGCCATCTGGCCATAGGAAGAACTCCCTCATGGTGCTGGGCCCTGTCCGGCCTCCAGGCCATGCTCTGTTAGAGGGGTTAGAGAGCTGGGCCTTCCTTACTTTGTTCCCTTTTCTCAGACCTGCAACAGGAGAATCCTGGTCTAATTAGGAAAGGGGGATGGGTATAGGAAAGTGGCCCTGATTGGATGAAGTTTTGAGCTGCCTGTGACCATCTGCACAGTGTGTCCTTTGCCTTGATCCTGCCAAGATTGTGTGTGTGTGTGTGTGTGACAGAGAGACAGAGAAAGAGATGATGTGAACAATAAGACAGGCACCCTGTAGGAGTTGAAACTAGGGCTCTTGTTCTTAGCTCATGGAGGGGCTTCTGCGGTTCATGAACCTTCCAGAAATTGTGGACAAATATTTGGGTGCATGAGCATTTTTCTCCCACATTCTCATAGGGGTTCCTAGGACCCAAAATATTAAGAACCTTTAAAATAGGTATACCTTATACATGGTGTCCACAGGGACTTTGATCCTCCAGGCCCAAACTTGGAAACAAGTGAAAAGACAGGTGGAATGAGGAAAGGAAAGGAGACGTTCAGGGGGTCTGAAGTCAAGCAAGACATCCCTGCCCTGGGGTTAGGAAGGCAGGTGGGGGCTGCTACTGCAGGACCCTGCTTTAGCCCATGTTCACTGAGGGTCTGTATATCATTAAGTGACACTGGCCTGGGCGCTGAAAGGGACTCACCACCTAGAAGATCTACCTGGTCCTTGCCTTTTTGGAGTTCATTTGCTTTAATTTTCCTTCTATGAGTTCCACAGAGGCTGGAGTTTGATCTGCTTATGTTGCAAATGTCCTCTGATGGAGGCAGAGGGAGGGAAGAAGGGCCCAGGTGAAGGGACCTTTGTAGACTGGTTAGACCTCTTAACCCTTTGGGGCCTGGGCTGCCCATCTGTGCTGCCATTGGTTTGCTGAGGCCTGTAGCTACCCTGGGATTTTATGGTAGGCCTATCCACTCTTCCCAGTGTCGCCTCCTCACATGGTGACACTCCTTTGGGAAGACACCTGCAGCTTGTTGGCTTGGCCAGTGACTCGGTGACACCTCAGTCAGCCATGGCACTCCACCTGTTGAGAGCTGGGAACAGCTGGGGCCCTGTGGACCATGGGTGGGAGCAGCTGACTGGGGCCTGGGGCTTGGAGGGGTAGCTGCTGCCCTCTCCAATTTGCCCTCCCCACAGAACCACTGTGATGTTATGTGAAAGCAGAGGTGGAGCCCAGTCCCAGCACGCTGCCTGATGCCCAGCCGTGGGGCTTCACAGCACCTCAAGGTGCCACACTCGTTTTGGAGCTTGCTTTGTGGCTGTCACCGTGAGCTCCTGGAGGACCCAGAAATTTGGTCTTTTCGTCTTTAATGATATAATGGCAGATATTTACTGAGTCCTTACCTTGTGCCTGGTACCATTTTGAAGCGGCTGATACGTTTTAGACCAGTTGATTCTTACAACGACCTTACGAGAAAATTCTGTTATTATCCCCAGGTTCTATCTAGGGAAACTGAAGCACAGCAATGTTGAGTCACACTTGCATGGTTTCACAGCTAGTAAGGAGAGCCCAGGTTCACAACCAGGCAGCCTGACTACAGACTGGCCACCAATGCCAGGCCCTGGGACCTTGCACCTGAGAGGGGCCCTGCAGACAGGAAGCATTCACTAAGTATTTGTTAATGAACAAGGGGAAGGAGACTCAGAGAAGGAATGAAGAGTGCATTCTGTGCTGAGTTCGCCATTACCTGAATGCTGAAGGCCAGCACTTGCCACCGAATCCAGGGCCACAGATGTTGTCAACATCGATTGTATGTCTGTGACATTTGAATGTTTTACAAGCATGGCATTTCTCTGTAATTAGAAAAAGATGATATAACAAATTCATTGCATGTGAATGAGTTTCCATGGCAGATAAAACTGGGAAGGCTATTCCAAGAAGTGGGAACAGAGGGTACAAAAAGTTTGATCTTGAGAAAGGTAAATGGTATACCTTTTCCTAAACTGACAGACTTTCAGTGGAAAAAGGACTTCACAGTTAAATACTTTGAAGAAATGCTGAGTTAAACAAAGTTAGCTGTCATGAGTTTTAAGGTCTTATTTATTTATTTGGGAGAGACAGAGTGAGCGGGGAAAGGGTAGACAGAGAGGGAGAGAGAATCCCAAGCAGGTTCTGTGCTGCCAGAGCAGAGCCTGATGCGGGGCTTGAACCCACGAAAGCGTGAGATCGTGACCTGAGCCAAAACCAAGAGTCTGGTGCTTAACTGATTGGGCCACACAGGCACTCCCATGCTAAAGTGTATTTTAAATCTACAAGCAGCAGAGAGAAGATGCTACATTTCCTAAATTCTCTGGAAAATCTGCAGCAAGGCACTGAGAGTCAGGACACCTGGGTGTCTCTACTGCTGCAGGCCATGCACCCCACCAAGCACCTAAACTGTGGGCTGTAGTGTCTGAATATAAGAGATCATCATCAGGGCTAACATTTGCTGAACACTGACTCCATAGCTTCTGAACTAAGGATTTCTATATTCATTTTCCTCTTCCCAATCCTCTGACATAGGAACTAATACCATCCCCATTCTACAGGTAAAAAACCAGGGGCTCCCAGACATTAAGTGTCAACAAGAAATGGAGGAAAGGGGGCAGTGGTAGACTTTGGGGACCTTGCAGAGCCCAAATCCTGTGACACATTCCCCCCCCCCCCCCTTGCTCCACTTGGACGCACAAGCTCCATGGACATGGTCAGGAACTCATAGCCAGCTCCAGCTGCAGAGCGGAAGGTCAAGCCAGATGGTGGGCCTAACAGCCACCTCAGGAGAGGCTTAGGCAGGAAGGAGAGTGAAAGCATGGCAGCTGCTGTGGGAGGGGCGCTGCCCAATTGGAACAGGCACAAGAGCTGGGTCTGGAGGCACCCTGCTGGATGGCAGGAGGGAGGGGATCTGGTTGGCAGGAGGCAAAGGCGGCCCTTTGGGCAGCAGCTACTTGCCTACTAGTTTGGAAGTATTTCAGCATTTCGGTAGCATTCTGTCTACCACAGTGTTTGCCGAAATATTAGCCCTGTTTTTAGATACCTTCCCTGCCAGTTCTTTCACCTCTGCCCTTGAATCAGAGGCTTGGATTTCCTTTCAAATGTCGATTCTCCTGACAGCCTGCTCCTACAGCTGCTACTGGTTGGTCAGAATGGTCAGAGTTGGGGCAATTGGGGATCTGAGAGTCTGTGTCACCCCAGAAGATAGAGTCTGAGGAGAGGGAGGCCTTTCGAGCATCCAGTAAATGTGCATTGAGCACCTACCGTGTGCCAGGCCCTGTGATGGATGTGGTATACAATAGTAAGTACAGCAGAGTCAGGTAAAGGTCCTATAAACAAAATAAATCATGGTAGAGCAAAGGTGTCAGAAGCCTGCAGAGGCAGCTTTTCCCCGCTGAGAGGTTTTGCCTCTGCACATGATCTAGAAGCCACTGGGAAGGCAGGCCTGGCCTCTGACAGGGATCCTCTGTGCCCAGGATGGGTGTCCATCTTGCCAACCTTTCCAGCAGGAGTTTCTGCCTCTGCTCCTGACTCCCAGCCCTGTGGGTGGCTTCTCTGGGTGACCCGCCCAGGGTGGGGGGCTAGGTTTTCCTGGAGCAGGGTGTGGAGTCAGGGATGGAACAGAGGAGCCATTGAGCTGCCTACAGAGCTGCCACCTGGGTGCCCACAGGCACCGTGGGCTGGCACTGGGGAGGCCCACGCTGGCTGGGAGGGGTCACAGTTCGAGCACCAGCCAGGATTCCAGTGGGAAGGGCACTGGCTTGGGAGGGAAGGGCTAGGGTGCTCTGTAAAGTTGGGGTTGCTGGGCTTGGCCAGGTACTTCTCACTGAGCAGTTTCCCAGGATTCAATGCCCCCCTCCCCAACCAGATTCGTGATTCCTTTCTTTTCCTAATAAACAAGGAAAAGTGGTTCCTTTGTCCATTCTTCCTGTTTTATGTGAACTAATTTAACAGTTATCTACTAAATACTTTCAGGCACAGGGAATTTAGCAGTAAACGTGTTTCCTACCCTCAGGAAGCTCACAGTCTGTAGGAAGAAGATAAGTGTTTAGACACAATAATAGCCCAGCACAGAGGCACCTAAGCATACCTGCGGGGAGAATGGAAAGGCTTTCTGAAGAAAGAAAATAATCCAATCCGGGCAGAGGGAAAGTAAGAAACAAAGCATAGAGCTTTCAGGTAACAAAGTAATCTATGGTGGGTAGGGAGAAAGGTAAGAGGAAAATAGAATCTTTAAATCCCTTTAACTTTGGGCTTTTTTTTTCTCTCTCTTTAATAATTATTTAATTTTGAGAGAGAGAAAGAGCATAGGGCAGGGGAGGGGCAGAGAAAGAGGGAGACCCAGAATCCAAAGCAGGCTCTAGGCTCTGAGCTCTCAGCACAGAGCCCAACACAGGGCTTGAACCCACAAACTACAAGATCATGACCTGAGCTGAAGATGGCTGCTCAACTGACTGAGCCACCCAGGTGCCCCTACTTTGGGCTTTTTCTTGTGGGCATTACACGGTTTAAGGATAACACGTTCATTGATTCAGTTACTAAGTAGCTGCCACATAGAAGCATGAGGCTGGGTGCCAACTGCCAACTCCAGAGTCCCCTTTGGTCAGGCGGGTGGGGCTGTGAGTGCTAGTTGGCCTAGGAGGAAGCAGCTTGGGGTGGGAGTGGATTTCTTGTCTCTACTTCACGGAGGAAAGAGGACTAGGGGTAGAGGGCTCCATGGGGAGATAGGCAGTGATCTAGTAGAAACATTTTTCTAGTACCTACTGTGTGCCAGATGCTACAGCTGGAGAGACAGAAACAGGAAAGAACTCTAAGCTAGTGGATGATATGGTGGTGGGGATGGGATGACCTGAGATGGTGGTCTTCTCAGACGCAGGTAGAGATTTGAGGGAGGTGAAGTTGTTAGGGGGCTTGGGTGGAACAAGATAGAACAAGGTGGGAGCTGAGGAACCGAAGGAAGAGATGGTAGGAGTTGTTCGGGATGTGCTTCAGAGACCCCTACAGGGCTCGTACAGGGCTCAAGAAACATGCAGGAGTGGTCTCTGTAGTAGGCAGTTTCCTTTCTCCATCTCTGCCTTGCTAGGATCCTAGATCCACTGACCCAGGGCAGGGGGTCACCCCACAGCGTCCCTGCTCAACTGGCTCCTAGAGTCCTGGTCTGGCCCAGACCCAAAGCCTACACTGAGAATGGGGGAGAGGCAGGATTGGCCCCTCCTTGTGCCGCAGGCCCCAGAGCCACCTCTTGTCAATGCCTGTCAACTCAGTGTGCAGTGCTTCCCCTGAGGTGCTGGCAGCCCTGGGTGGGCTGGGCTCTGTCCCTGCCTCAGCCTCCCCCCTCCCAGAAGCCTGTGCCCAGCTTGGAGAAAGGCTCTATTGTCCTCAGCTGCACCCCGCCCTGAGCACCTTGAGCTCTTACTAAGGGTGTGTGGCTTACAGTTCACTCTGCCTTGACTAGGAGCAGGTACAGAGGGGTAGTCATGAGCCACTTGTAGGGGAGACAGGAGCAGTGTGGGATGTGGTGGGCCAAGGCAACACCTTTCCTGTTCCTGTCCTCCAGGAGCCAGGAGATTTCAGAAAAGCCCAAATCCTGGCTTTCCTCAGGGCTGTCCTATAAAGTGGCCTCTCTCCCAGGATGGCCACCTTGCCCACTGGTGGCAGGTTGGCAGCATAATTTTGCACAATCCTGGTTCCTCCACTTAAGAGAAATGGTCTTGGGCATGTTGTTCCCTACCTGCCCTGAGCCTCCATTTCCTTAAAATGAGGATAATAATACCCACATGGCATTGTGATGGATGTTGTGAGGATAAACCAACAGATATGTGCCATAAAGTGAGTACTTAGCCTTTCTTTTCTCGATGGTCAGCAAATTTTTCTTTGTTCAGCATCTAGGAATGAACTTCTAGGCATGGACCATGAGTCCGTGGTCCTCTGAGTCACCTGCTGCTCCCTGCTTGTTCTTTGAATTCCCCCACCACCTTTGTAACCAGCTCTCTGATTTAATTCCTTCTGTTGAACCACCTGGTGTTGAACACCTCTGTTGCCCTTCCTGGACCCTGACTGAGGCAGGCCTTAAGGCCCAGAGATTCATCCTGGCAATGTAAGCTAAGGAATGGCCCAGGAGCACAAAATTAACAGAAAAGAAAGATCTCCCACTCTGTTGGCAGCCTAGTAGGGCAGCCCTGCAAAGGAAGATCCAAAGCTTGTCCCCATCTAAGCTCAGAGCCTTCCCCTGGATGCCTCAGGCTCTGTGTCTAAGACATTCTGCCCAGGAGTCATTCCCACGGACATAGCATCTGGGGAGAAGCAGAGATGTCTCTCAGATGTCTGAAGTCTGCTCTTCTCACTGTCTTCCCACAGTTGGCAATCCTAGAAGACTATGCGGACCCATTTGACGTTCAGGAGACTGCTGAAGGCCCAGCAGGAGCTTCAGGAGCTCCAGAGAAGGTCCCTGAAAATGATGGCTACATGGAGCCCTATGAGGCCCAAAAGATGATGGCTGGTGCGTGATGGAGTCAGGAGTGGGGGATTGCTCCCTGAAGCCTGGGTATTTGTACAACAGGCCCTGGGACCTACAAGTTTAAGGACTGATCCTATGGTCCCTTTACTGGGTCCTTGGGGACCACGGGTCCACTATGGACCCCCTTGGGTCCTTGGCCACTGCCTTCAAGAGAGTCACTTTGGAGAAGGAGCAGTGACGTGTGATGCCTGATACATGAAGTGGTAGGGAAGGCCACACACCAAAGGTCAGACAGATAGAACTAGGATAGTTAGGAAGGGAAAGATAATGGTGTGGGCTGGGGGTCATGGAACCCAAAAAGAAAATCATTAGGTTTAGGGAAGGTAGTGAGTTTGAGATGATGTGATGTTGACGTGAAACATCTTTATGGCAGTTGGAAACACATGGCTAGAGAAGCAAATGCAATGCACGTGAGACTGGGCAAGCATGTGGAGAAATGGGCACAGGGAGCAATGAATAAGACCTGGCCCTGGGGAACAGAGCAGAAGTCAGGAGACGATCCAGGGAAAGAAATGAATGGGGGTGATCAGAGAGGAGAACAGGGGTGAGTCAGGCCAAGCCAAGGTCCCAAGGCAGGATGAAAGGAAGGTTTGTTCAAGAGCAGATAGTTTTAGTGTTGGGCATACCAGAGAGCCAAGATGAGAGTGGCCAAGAGGGGCAGTGAAGGGCTTCAAAGGCTGGAATGAGGCATTTGGACTTGCTCCAGAAGAGGAGGGGAACCATTGTGGATTCTTAAGCAAGAAAGAAATAGGACAAATATGGCGTGTAAGGGGATTACTGAGGCTTCGGTGTACAGAACACACTAGAAGAACTGGGCATCAGAAAGATGAGTTAGTAGTTGTAGAAATTGTTGAGGCTTTAAGGGACCAACAACACCACTTTCCTCCTCTCCTGAGCTTGGAAATAATTGAGAAATAAGATTAAGGAAACAGATGAAGATGAGAATGTCAGTTTTATTCCTGATAAAGTAGACTGGAGAACACAACTCAATTCTGTCTCCACAATGAGCTTCTTAATACCTCACAGAATTAAAATGGGGCTTGGGCTTGCTCAGGCTTGTGCCATGCAGGACAGCTATAGGCCCCTTCACGGGGGCAGGAGGAGAAAGAACCAGAAGGCAGAGGTGAGAAAGAGAGCGAGCATCCACTGGTGATCAGATAAGCTGCTCCCCTTCTTGGGAGAGGGGGGAGGGGTGGAGCTATCAGCAGTGTTATTCCACGGAGCTCATGGAAACGTGAGCCTGTAGAGTAGAGGTTCACCCTAGTCAGGGGTGAGAGTCATCAGGTACTGGTGGTGAACACATGGGATTTAGAGAGATGAAGGAAGACCAGGACCATGGAGAGCAGTGTAGTGGACAGGAATGAGGAAAGTGGGAGTGGGAGGGTGGCTACCCTATTTAGGTCAGAGAGGTGAGTACCCCTAGGAGGCCCACAAATGCCCTGGTATTGGATGTGAAAATGAGCACATTTTTCTGGGGGAGTAGCTCCATGGCTTTTATTCAGTTTTCACTGGGGTCAGTGATCCCAAAAAGAAAATCACAGAACAGACCAGACTAGAAGAACTGGGGAAAGAGGAGAATTTGAAATGCTGAAATGAAAAATCTTGATGGCAACTGGAAGTGTGTAGGTTGCCATGAAACAGACAGGGCAAGGAGTGAGAGCGGGAAGAGATGAAGACCTGGTTCTGGGGAACAGAGACCAAGAGAGGGTCCACGGAAAGAGACCTAATCAGAGGTCTAATCAGGTGACCTAATCAGGTGATCAGAGAGGAGAACCATGAAAATTACTTATCAAAAGAGACAGTTTCAAGGAGGGAGTGATCAGCAGTGTCTGAGCAACGAAGAAGGATTTTCTGATTGTCCAGTGACAGTACTTGGGACACAAAGAAAGAATTGGAGCTGGGTAGCCAAGAGGAGGTGGATTAGGAGAGGACCCTGCTTCAGTTTCCTAACTGTGTCAGCCTCATTTCCCAAGCCCTTGCTGGCCATCAAAAGATCTTTTTTTCTGTCCTTCACACTGGTGCTTCTCTGCCCCTGCCTCCATTGGATCCCATGCTTTTGGAAGCCCAGAGGTGTTTTGAGGGCAAGGGACCCTGGATGTGCGGCCATTGGGCCCCTAGAGCCAATGGCATCTCCTCTGCAGGAGGCATGGTGTGATGCTGAGGGGCACTGGCAGAGGAGCTGAGCCAGGCAGTGGGGGCTGTTCTCACACCTCCCCTCCTGCCTTGCCCTGGCAGAGATCCGGAGCTCCAAGGAGACAGCAGCTCAGCCCCTGCCTCTGTATGACACGCCCTATGAGCCAGAGGAGGAGGGGACCACCCCAGAGGGTGAGGGGACCCCCTGGCCCCGGGAGTCCCGTCTGCCAGAGGATGATGAGAGGCCCCCTGAGGAGTATGACCAGCCCTGGGAATGGAAGAAGGAGCGGATTTCCAAAGCCTTTGCAGGTAAGCCCTGGGTGGAGAGAGTGGGTCTGCTGGGGCCTCTAAACAACTCTCCAGGTTCAGGGGAGTGGGAGGAGTGGACCCCAGGGGCTGGAGGAGGCCCAGGAGCTAGGCTCAGGGGAAGTGTAGTTGAGTCTGCACCACAGAGATTGGTGAATTGGGCAATGTGGTTGCAGCACCGTGTGCAGGGTCAGGGAATGGGCATGGGGGAAAGATGAAGGTGTCTCCCTACATCACCATCTCTTGGAGGCCAAGAGGCTTAGGCCACTTCTGTTTTTTGAGAGACTGGGTATGTTTTATTTATTTTTTGTTATTTTTCTAAGTTGATTTATTTTGAGAGACAAAAATGCACGAGCAGGGGAGTGCAGAGAGAGAGAGAGAGAGAGAGAGAGAGAGAGAGAGAGAATCCCAAGCAGGCTCCACGCTGTCAGCACAGAGCCCAATGCAGGGCTCGATTTCACAAACCG
Organism: Herpailurus yagouaroundi; assembly: GCF_014898765.1. Lineage (NCBI taxonomy): Eukaryota > Metazoa > Chordata > Mammalia > Carnivora > Felidae > Herpailurus > Herpailurus yagouaroundi. The sequence goes on along the minus strand of NW_024412415.1, from coordinate 11,500,313 downwards.
TGCAATTATGACCTGAGCCAAAATCAAGAGTTGGACGCTCAACCAACAGAGCCACCCAGGTGCCCCATGGGTATGTTTTAAAATAAAGAAATTCCAAACAAAATGATAAAACTTGTGGCATATATTAAATACTTACACTTAACAAAAGAAGGCATTTAACACTCTAGACAATGAGAACAGCTGTGTGTGTAATCTTTAGAGATACCAGCCCTGAATTAGAGAGCTGAGTCTCCCAGTAGCAAGCTGCGCCAGACCAGGGGTGCATACGCCCCAGGGGGATGTCTGAGAAGCAGGAACCCATAGGGCGAGGGAGGCTATGAGAAATCCCCTTTGCTGAATGAAGATTAGGTGTCTCCTGTACCAAGCATCCTAGTGCCTATCCCAGGCCTGGAGTCCAACACGGGGCTGTGTGTGTTGGTGGTCTGAGTGGGTGGCGCTACAGCCTGGGGAGCCTGGAGAGAGCTTTAGCCCCTGGATCCTTGATTCAGTGAGAACGTAAAGGATTTAAATGCCATGAGACTTCATTCCCACTTTCATGTCCCCCTTACCCCTCCTTGGGCAAGGGGCTCATCCTGGAGCTGGACTCAGCTATCCTCTGGGTCCTCCCCACCCTGGCAGCCAGACTGTGAAACCACAGGTTTCTGGTTTGTTTCCTGTAAAGCGTGCACCATTGAGGATGGCCCGTTTATCTCCAGAAGTCTCCTTGGAGAATCAATACTGTTTGGATTGCTTAATGGGAAAATCTATGCTCCTCATTAGGAAACCTCGTTAGCAGTCCTGCAGCCGCCAGTGGCATCACCCTTCTAATTGTCAAGGCTCAGGATTGAGGGTGTGGGGGGTAACTTTCAATAAATATCTGCCCCCACATCTGAGTATTCCTGACAGCCTGAAGCTGGGCTGTCTTGGTCCTGCTGCCCATGAGTTCCCAGGCTGTGGGGAAAAGGAGGAAGGGAGGCAGGTCTGAGGGTGTCAGGAGGCTGTGGGAACCTGGGTGTGGTGCTGGGAGGTGTGGGCAGCTCCTTGTTCCTCTCTTCCTCCTTTCCTGGTCCCTTTGGGCCCTGGAGGCCTGTGAGAGTTCAAATGAAGGGGACCCACACGGCTGGCAGGGCAAGACTCTGCTTCCTGCTGTTTGCTACCTGTGCCTCCCACCCTTTGACTAAGCTAGCCTAGTGTGGGTGCTGTGGCTCCACTCAACCCTCTGAGAGTCCTGTTCCCCCCTCAGAAGCACCCCTGCCTCTGCTCCAACCCTCCTCCTTTCTAGGCTATCCTGTGTCCTGGCTCTGGGTTTTGGTGTCTCAACCTCTGCCTCTTTCTGTCTCTCTCTCTGTCTCTGTCCCTGTCTGTGTCTTTTCTCCCTGCTGCTACTGGCTCCAGTTGACATTAAGGTCATCAAAGACCTACCTTGGCCTCCACCGGTGGGACAGCTGGACAGCAGCCCCTCCCTGCCTGATGGGGACAGGGACATCTCCGGTCCAGCCTCACCCCTCCCTGAGCCCAGCCTGGAGGACGGCAGCGGTGGGTCCTGTGGGGGCTTCTGGCCAGGGTGACATGTCCTCTCACCCTTCAGGCCCTGTGGCGTGGGTTGGAGGAGCTGAAGTGGGGCAGGGTCTGAAGAACCCAGGAAGAATCCCCCATGTCCTGGAGGAAGAAAGAAGGGACAAAGTACACATTCCTCATTCCTCCCAAAGGTGTGGGGAAGGTGTCTCCTAAAGGAGATATTTCCGAATATCTTCCTCACCATGCCACAAAAACCCACCATTTTAAATTCACTTTTCTGTATAGGATTTTGCCTGACTCCTTCCCTGATCCATGAGCAATGCAAGTAACTCTTGAGGTGGGGGTGATGCTAGCACAGGAAGTGTCTGACTCCTTAGAGTAAGGGAATGGTCTGATCCTTGCATCTGGTGACAGACTGCAAAGGCTTAAAAGTGCTACAAGGAGAGAAAAAGCCCAAATAGGTAGAAATGAAGCACTGAACACTTCATCTGTGTTTAGTTTTGTACAGAATGGGCAGCCAAGGGTGTGTGTGTGATCACCCGTTTGTATTTGTGCCTGAGTGTGAGGAGTATTTTGTAAATACAGGATGAAGGAGGGTCTCTGTCGCCTGTGCGTGTGTGCCTGTGCCTTTTGTGGCCCACTGACTTCAGTCCTCCCTTGTGCTGGCTCAGTGGTCAGGCCTGCCCTGGTCTGGGAGGACAGAGCCGCCTCAGCTGGGTTTCTCTGGGTGGGGGCAGGGAGCCTGTGGGCAGCAGCCTTCAGGGCGGGGGAGGGGCGGGCTGGCTGGCGGCTTTGGGCAGGATTAGCCTGTCAGGATGGCACCAAGGGGAATCAGATAATTGTTCTCAAATCGATAAGTCATTTCTACAGAATGGCTTGGCAGGGTGATTTGGAGAACGGTAATGAACTCTGAGGAGGAGAACGAAACAATATTATCAGCGCTGAAGCCACTGGAGGGGGAATAGAATAGGGGAAGGCAGGCAGCTGCTCCAGAGGGAGAAGTTTAAGTGGTTTCTCGTGTTGCTCCTCTCCCCTCTCCTGCCACAGCATGGGGACTGGCAGGCCTCATGTGGCATAGGAGGGCTGAGCCCCATCCCAACTGGGGAGTGGATCCAGGATTCTATCTCTAGAGCCAGTCAGGCCCAGGAGCAGATCTTGCCCTTTCAGAACATTCCTTTGACCCCTTTGGGCAGAAAATGGGGGTTGTGCACTGGTTACTCTATAAGGCCCTATGTCTAGGGTTCTCAGAGACTATGACTGGTATATTCCCCACAGCCCAATTTGAAGGATCTGAGAAGAGCTGCCTGTCACCCGGCCGGGAGGAGAAGGGGCGGCTACCTCCCCGACTCTCTGCAGGGAACCCCAAGTCAGCCAAGCCCCTAAACGTGGAACCCAGCAGCCCCCTGGGGGAGTGGACAGACCCAGCACTGCCTCTGGAAAACCAGGTGTGAGTGTCTGTGTCCAGCTGGGGACTCTCTCCCCCTCCCTTCCCCTCCTGCCAGCAGCTTGCCTGCAGGGGACACCCAGAATGGGTGGGCCTGGACGGCGAGGGACCCAGCAGAGATGCCCCCCTTCCTCTCTCTCGTCCTCAGCTGGTACCACGGGGCCATCAGTCGAACAGATGCCGAGAACCTGCTCCGCCTGTGCAAAGAGGCCAGCTACCTGGTGCGCAACAGTGAGACCAGCAAGAATGATTTCTCCCTGTCCCTCAAGTGAGTAGAGGTGGGCCAACTAGCAGCTTTAGGCAGGATTAGCCTGTCAGGATGGTACCAGGGGACTCCATGGGAAGACAACCAGCAGGATAGGAGAAGACTCCCAACATTCCCCCATGCCCAACTAAGCTGGGGAGAATTCCATCCTCATGAACATTTGCTGACTCTGGGCCAAGCCCTGGGGATCTGGAGCAGTCTGAGGCTCAGCCCCAAATCTCAAGTAGCTCAGAGTCCATTAGAGGAAACAGCCAAGCTAGCGTCCAGCTCACAAAGGTTCAGCCACTTACTAGCCGTGTAGCCTGGAATCCTCTTAACCTCTCTCAGCCTCAGTTTCCTTAATTATAAAATGGGGAAATAATAACACCTACCTTATGGAGAAGGATCAAATGAAATAATATATGGGAGACACTTAACATGGAGCCAAGTGCTAAATAAATTATCACCATCGTCTTTTTTAATGGAAGCCCAAGATGTTCTTGAAGCACAAGCAAGGAGAGGGGAAGTGTGCCTGAGGGAGTCTATAGGGTGAGGTGGAGGCTGGGTCCTGAGAGGAGGGTAGAGCAGTGGACACAAAGCTATTGTTCACTCTGACGAAGTGGGCAGGAGGTCTGGGTGCCAGTGGCTGATAACTGAGTTTTAAAGGATCCTGGAAGAGGAGGAGGAGGCAGGGCCCTCCCCTCCCATCAGCCTTCCTTCTAGGGAGAGGATATACACAGGCCAGCATTGGCCTCCCAGGCCTTCCTGGCAGAGTGACCAGTCCTCCCTTTGGCACCCAGGAGTAGTGCCTGGTAGAGCCTGCACTCCGCATGGCAGCCTTTCAGAATCCTGTGTCCATTCACATCCTGCCATCGCTACTGGGACATCTGTACCACATCCTACCACATTTCCTGGGGGCATTAGAGTACATGTATACTCCCTCTTCAAGCAAATATATACAGAGATTTGGGACCACTACACAGTTACATTTGAGGATGATTATTCAACTTCAACTAAAAGATGATGGGGAAAATGCCAGAATATAGTCAAATAACCTGAATTTTATTCTTGGGCTTAATAAAACTAGCTATGTGACCCTAGGCAAATCATGGAGCCTCTCTGGGCCTTGGTTTCTCTCTTTGCAAAATGCATTGATGGATTTAGGTTTCTTGAAGCTCTCATACTCTGGGAATCTGCAAATTATCATAAAGTCAAAGGAGCATTTAGATAATGTTCATCTGTCAAAAATTTGATTTATATAATACTAGGAATGTGTATTGCTTTAATAGTTAAGTTTCATAGAGCATCTACTCTGTGCCTAGCAGCATATACACCCTCTCCAAACCAACTACCAACCTGCAAGATCAATCTCTTTTTTGTAGACAGAAATAAATACAAAGAGGCGTGTGACTTGCTCAAGGCTGCTAGGTAATCAAGTGCCAAAAACAGGATTTGAACCCAGCTGAGTCCGCTACAAGAACCACACTATTTCATTGCATAGCTCCACCCCCTCATTCAGTGTGGTATAGTCCAGGTCTGGGGGAGAGACCTCAAAGGTCTGGCTCCTAGAGCAGAGCTGGGCTCTGCCTCAGCCTGGGGAGCAAAAGGGGGAGGGTAGGCCTGGATGCCACTTCAGCTCAGGCTGATCTGGCCCCACCGACTGCCGGCTGCCAGAGCCTCGTTTACATATAAATGGCTTCTCTGAAATACAATTATGGTTTCTCTACTCTCTGTAATGGAAGGGCTTTCACTGGTAATTAAACAGCTTCCTCCAAAAGCCATGTCAGCCCTGGCCCTGCGGCCCAGCTAGTCCCACCCAGGCTCCAGAGGGTTGGGCAAGGGCTCCACTATGTCGTAACAGACCCTTGGGACTTTGCCCCAGGAGGTCTGTTATTCAGATGAATGCTTGTTGCCACTTAGCAGCCCTTTTGGGCCAGATCTGTCCCTCAAGGAGAAGATATAATGCAGTTTTGGGGAGAGGTGATTATCCCAAGTGGACTGTGGGTAGGGGGCTGGCCTCAAACTGTGAGAGGGTGAGGGAAGGCAGGGCCCAAGCTGCTGCCCACAGCCTTGGGCCTGGGCCATGCATAGGGCAGATGGGAAGACTACTCACTGCCTCCCTTCTCTACCGCCCCCAGGGGCTGTACGTTTTCCTCAGGCCCTTAGCTCCTTTACACAGGGCCCTTGTGATCACTGTCAGCTTCAGTCACTATCTCAGGCTTACAGAAGAAGGATGCTCCTGCCCCCATATATGCCCAGCCTAGGGCCCCCGGCAGGCTTTAGAGCACTGTATCCTGGGGTGTGGCGGGGGAGGGGGTAGATTGGGAGGATGGGTGATAAAGTCCTGTTTTATCTGCCCTCCCATCCTTTCTTCCCTTCAGTCACCCACTTTCCTCTCCCCCACTCATTCACTTGTGGGCCCAGTGAAATGGGTCCAGTCAGAGCCCTCTTTGTACCCAGGCAGGGGAAGGAAAAGAGGTTTGCCAGCCTTACTTCAATATGAGGGTCCTCCCTCACCAGCCCCACCAGCCCTACCTCCCATACTAGCTTCTGAGCCTTGTACTTGTCCCCAAGTAGGCTCTGGCCAGGAGAGACAAGTATTCAGGCTTCAGGGCTCCCCTAAGCATTGCTTACCCCTTGCCTGTGGACCAAGCCTGTGGTGGCTTAGGCAAATGTTCTTACTGGGGCCCCACCCCCATGCTCTCTCTCTAAGGCTGAGGGTGTCCGGACCGCTGGGAGCTGGCCAGAGCTCTGAGCAGCAGGGCCCTTGTCTTGTGGGCAGGGCCAGGCACTAATGTTGATTTCCTGGATTATGTCAGGGAGATGAGAGAGGCAGTGGAGCGGTTCCTCTCTGAGGGAGGGAATGGAGCTGCAGCCTTACTGATGATGTCATCCCAGGCTGAAGGGATAGAGGAGCTTGGGGGCTTGGCTCAAGGCCAGTTATCAGGAGGGTAAAGGGATATCCCCAGGACAAGGCATTTGAGCATTCCTGGATTTGGGAGGGACTTCCAGAGCAGCTCATGCCATCCCCTGGTTTCTGCGAGAGAGAGACAGAGAGCGAGCCTCAACCAAGATTCACTTTTGGTTGTCACATCTGTCCACACGCTGTCCTGCCAAGGATGTTTGTGTCTCCACGTGAGTCACTAGGAGCCCCCCACAGGTATCCTCCTCCACAGCTCAGGGATGGGGAAGGTAAACCAGTCCTGGCGAAATAGGCAGCAGGACACCCGTGCCTGGGTCCCAGGGTTTGTGGTGGGGAGAGCAGTCGCTCCAGTTTCCACTTGCACATGCCCTGTACACTCGCTTACACACACATTTTTGGCACACCCGATGCCCTCAATACAAATCCAGTGCCTCATGTTACCTACTCACAAAATCCCCTCTGCCTCCTCCCTGTTTTTCTGGAGTGACCTCCACCTTCCCTAGTCACCTCCACACACAGCTGGTTTGGAACAGCCACATTTGCTGCAGGACGAGGGGAGAAGAGGGGATGGGGACTGGAGAGGACCCCTACTCACCAGGGTCTCCTCTCCTCTTCCCAGGAGCAGTCAGGGCTTCATGCACATGAAGCTGTCCCGGACCAAGGAACACAAGTACGTGCTGGGCCAGAACAGCCCGCCCTTCAGCAGCGTCCCTGAAATCGTGCACCACTACGCCAGCCGCAAGCTGCCCATTAAGGGGGCCGAGCACATGTCCCTGCTCTACCCTGTGGCCATTCGGACTCTGTAGATGTGAGGGCGGGCACTGTGACAAATCCGGACCCAGCCCTGTGCCCATCCCCTGGCTGAGGGCTGTGGTCCTTCCCAGGGACAAGTTCTGTCAAACCTTTCTTCCCTTCTCCCTGAGATCGAGTGGAAGCTGGTGATTCCTTAATTTATTCTAAAGGGGAAGGCCTACTGGGGCCTTGGAGTAAAAAGGTTGTCGGAGCTGAGGACAGAGGAATCCCTGGGGAGAAAGGATAGCCCCTGGAGGAAGGGGACTTCAGAGCCGCTGGTGTCCTGAGGAGTTTAAGATCTGCAGCTCCCCGCCATTTTCGCCCTTAGGGCACAGATGGCGACCCCCCCCCCTTCCCCACCACCTCCTTCCCCCTGGGTCAATGCGGGGTGGGGCAGGACGCGGTACTGCGGGGCGCCCTGGCCATCTCTCCGCCTCCACCCCCACACCACCGGCGGGCTCCGTCCAGAGTCTGGTGAGGGACTTGGGGAAGGAAGACCCCTAGGGTGGCGATAGCATTGAAGGTAGGGAAACGAGGGGGAAGGGCTCGGGATGGAGGGAACTTGCGCAGTCCCCGAGCCGCCCCGGCTCTCGGCCAGATGCAATAAATAAACCCAGTCCTGCCAGGCACAGCCGCGTCCGCGCCTCCAGCGCCGCTCCCCGGACTGCAGGGGGAGGGAAGAGGCGAAGCGAGCGCAATTCTGTTTATAAATCAGCTCCGGAGCAGACACAGGCCGGCTGTGAAAAGCACTTTAGAAGCATCAAGTTCCTTCCTTTGACTAGATGTCAAAACATTCCCCGCCCGGGCTGGGGGCACCCGGAGCCGGCAGGCTGAGCGGCGCCCCTCCCCGCCGCGCCGACGATCGCGGCTCCCCAAGATCGCTTCCAATTTCCTGCCAACAGCCATTCGTCTGGGAGGAGGGGAGCCGCGGAGAGACAAAGAGGCAGCGCGCCAGGCGGGGGGAGCGGGCGGCTCTGCCACGCGGAAGCCGCGCACCCGCGGAGGCGGGAAAGCTGGCGCGGCCGGCTGCGTTTTCTTTCCAGAGGAAGCGGGGCCTGCCGTGCCTCCCCCATTCCCTGTAAGTCCGGCCCCTGGGAGACTTGCAGCCTGCAGGCCTGGGCCCGGATCTGTCTTCGGACTGGGGTTTCAGGCTCGCGGAGGAACCCGGCAGGGCCGTCCGCGCGCGCCCCCTGCTGGCTGTGCCGCGTGCCGTGGGCGCCAGGCCACACCCGCCCACGCCCTGGCGACGCCCCAGCCCCTGCCCGCAGCTAGAATGGCCAAGGCCCGTGGGCCCAGACCCCCGAGAATACACACTGGGCCGCGGGTCGAAGCTGAGGTCAGCCTACCCCAGGCTCGCCCTCCTGCTTCCAAGGTCGAGATGAACAGAAGCTGCCCTATGGGGCTTACCAAACATCCGCTGCTGTGGGAGCGCACTATGAGAGCCTCTCCTTTCAGAACCTAAACCTTCCAAATGAAGTAAGAGTCATGGGATTTCGGCTTGCCTAATCCCATGGCCATTTTATCGAAATCGAGGGTATGTGACCTGACAAATGTTAAGAATTCTGGGGAGACAACTGAAAGGCTTACTTGAAGGTGGGCACTGCTTTAGAAATTCCATCATAGAGGGCTGCCCTATCTTTACACTTGGAGGGTATTCAGTCACTTTGCAGATGAGAAAACAGGCTCAGAGACTTTGGGTGATGTACTCAGCATCCATCTTGCTTTCATCTCTTTACCTGGAAGACCCATGTAGGCACAGGTGCTCAACTCCTGTTGTTCAGAGAAGGGCTGGGAGTAGCAGAGGTCCTGGAGCAAGCCAGGCAAACTCTGGCTCCCTGTAGGTTCCTTTTCTGTCCTGCCACACATATCCCTACTTCGTGCCCCACACACCTTCTCCAGAACTCCTACCCCTTCTCTCTCTGCCCTTCCTGATCAGGCTTCAGAAATCTCACACTAGCCACCCTGAGAGGCCCTTTGTCAGGAAGGGTGCCCCTGAGCTGGGAAAGAAATCTCCAGCTAGAGCACTTGGCCTTGGGCCGGTTCCTTTATTCAGCAGATACTGGCAAATTCAGAGGACTGTCTGCACCAGCCTAGGTTACCTGGCTGGTTGAGTAGCTGCTTCTGCCAGTGCCTACCCCAATCTGGAGCAGAATACTGAAACCCAGAGGGCAGAAATGTGGTTTATTTGTAAAGGAGACTACTTCAGTAGGAAGAAGAGAGAAGGACTGAGGAGCACTACAAAGATAGTGGACTGGGGTTCTGACTACAATACATGTTTAAAAACTGGGGAGAGCAGCTCAATTGTGCTGTTAGACTAGGATGCTAAAGGGGTTCCTGTAAATTTCTCTTTGCAGCTCCAGCCTCTATGCCCTCCAAGGCATTTGCCAGCCCTTATGACAGTGGGAAGCCCCAGAGGAGGAGGAGGTTTTGGGGAAGGAGTTCCAAGATGCCAGCATCTGTGCTCTTTCTTCATCCTTAGGCTCACAGCCCCCTTATACGCATATACACTGCTTGTCAGCTCCAGTCTTTTGATGTTTTTTCTTAGTTTGGAAGAAGAGGGGTCACTTTGCCCCAAAGCAATAATAGCTCTCCTACCTCCCAACCTCCGTTTCCCAGACAGTGCCTCCTCCTTCTCCAGGCTGAGACATTCTGGACTCATATGGTCTGAATCCATATGGTGTGATTGACCATGACCACCTGGACTGAGGTGGGAGGCAGGAATGGGGGGAGAAGGCTGGGCAAGCCAGAAACAGGAAGTATAGAGTGAGGTGCGGGCCCAAATCTCTGCTCAGTTGTGCAGTGGGCAGAGCTCCTGGGCAGGAGACCTAAAAGTTCTCATAATGATGGGAGAAATGAGTCCGGTCCTGCCTGTTGATGAGCTGACAGGCCTTTTCCACATTCTTGGTCATGCCAGGGGGGCCACAGCTAAACACCCCAATCTTCCGGACCTGTTGGGGGAGGAAAACATGAAGGCTAACTCAGTGTCCAGAGGGAGGGCTGGCTCAGTGTTCATGTTGAAGACCAGCAAGAGTCCTTGGTGACGGCTCCTTCCATGTTTCTCATAAAGGTTTGCTTTGTACCATGCGTGGTGAGGGCTGGCTCAGTGTTTTTAAGTCTAGCTCAGTTTTGGTAGACTTGCTTCCTGTGGGTCCAACCTCTACCCCCTCCAAGGCATTTGTCAGCTTCAGGTGCAAGATAAGGGGCTGGGTTAATCAATGTTCAAATTAAAGGATAGCTTAGTGTCTCACTGAGCGCTAACCCAATGTTCATGGTAAAGGTTAGCTCAGTGTCCAGGGTGAGGGTTGGCTCAGTATTAGTGGTAAGAGTAGCTCTGAGTTTATGGTAAGGACCAGCTCAGTCACTGAGCTGTTCCTTGTGGATAGGCATCATGGCTTCAGAAGTGGTAAGTCCCTGTCACCTGCCTCCTCCCTTAGCCCCCCAAGTAACCCCTACTTTTTTTCTGTTCAATTACCCCCACTTATCTCCCAGGTGATCAGTTCTCACCAGAAGTCAATTCCTTCCCTCATGGAGCTGGTTTGGAAGGTTTGCTCAGACCTCAGATGATAAAAGCCAGGAAAACCTTGATATGGGGTGGGACTGACCTGTGGGTGGACCTCCTGCAGGGACTTGAAGAAGGGCTCGAAGGGGGGGCGGCCAAAGTGGGTGATGGAGCGCAGGCCCGTGAACAGACTCCGGTTCAGCACCTTCTGGAAGTGCCGCTCACAGATGTACTGGGGGCACAGGGGCAGATCAGGCCAAGGAAAATCAGGGTCACTGCCTAGCTCAAGTCAGCCTGCAGCCCAGGAGACAGGGAGTGGGGTGGGGAGGGATCTGGAAGCTGAGGATCAGGACCAGCATCTCTGTGCTTCCTGCCATCTGAACCTGAGCTGTCCACCCACCTGCTTTGGCCATGTGCCTCACCCTGCCAACCCACATACCCACCTAGCTGCCCTGCCTGGCCGGCCCTGACATACCAGCATGGTGGTCCTGAGGTCAAACTTCTCAGCCAGCTGGGTGATGTAGATGTGCACGGACACCAGGTCCTGGCAGTCATTCTCCTCCACCTCCCGGATGATGTCAGCCAGCCACTCAAACTGCCGCTGGGTCCGTGTCACCCAGATGAAGTAGATCTGGGGATACATGGCTAGAGCTTAGGACTTGGCTCATCTCAGGCTCCCTATTTCCCGGGGATCCCCATAGCAATAGAACCCTCTGGTCTCAGTCAGCTTGTGCCTTTCCCCAGACAGCCGGGGGAGATGGAGTGTTGTGGGGCCAAAGGATCAGGCTCTGGAGTGGGAGATGGAGTTACCCCAGGTCATGGAGAGGTAGAAGGGAATAATAATCTGGGGTGATGGAAAAGGACACTTGTCAAGTGAGCTGAAGGTCTAATGGGGTGGGAAGCCGCTTTTTCACACTGAGCTGGACCTGCCACTCCCTCCAATGGGCCCTCTTCAGGCTGCTGGGCTCCCAACCAAACCTAGCCCAGAGGGATATGGTCCCACTGAGGGGCATGTCACAGAACAGCCTTACAGAAGATGCTGCTGCCTGGAGCAGATGGGAGTGGGCTCAAAGAGAGACTAGGGGGATGGAAGCTGTCATGGAGGAACCCATCTCCAACTTCTGAAGAGGATGAAGTGAGACTGCGTTGGGTTAAGAAGCAGAGGCAGAGGGATGCCTGGGTGGCTCAGTCAGTTAAGCGTCTTGACTTCAGCTTGGGTCATGATCTCATGGTTTGTGGGTTCAAGCCCTGCACTGGGCTCTTTGCTGTCTGGATCTCTCTGCCCGCCCCCCACCCCTCTCTCAAAAATGAATAAACATTAAACAAACAAACAAAAAAAGAGCCAGAGCTGGCACAATAGAGGAGCAGAGAAGCTGCGTATCACCCTCTAAATGCTGACAGCATATGGGCTAGGCCCCTGCCCGCTGCGTTCCTGTGCCCCTGACTCACCTGCCAGGCCCAGAGAGACAAGCAGGAGCCTGCTACCAGGTCCAGACTGGGGTGAAGGGACCCGGTATAGAGGGGGCCTAAGGGCCTGGGCTGTGTTCCTGGAGCCAACCCAGCCCATCAGCCCAGCCTTGCCACCTCCCCTCCTTTTCCTCTTGAAAGCAGAGCCAGTTTCACTTTTGCCCCACCCTAAGTGTGCCCTTCCTTCTCCTCACCCAACAATGCTTCCTTCAAGTGCTGGCTTCCTCTGTAAGAGGGAATGGGTTTCTTTACCCCTCTCCAACTCTGTTCTTTAGGGTCTGGGGATATTCTGATCCCTGTGGAGCAAGTCAACTTGGCCTTGCCCAGATCAGGCCAAAAACAGAGGCATGAGAGACAGGCAGAGATGGATCCAGTGATTGGGATGAGGGGCCATGGGTTGGCAGGAGGAGGGGGCACTCACCTTCTTACAGAACACTTGGCAGCTGACTGATGACTTGAAGACAAGGTCTTTGAGGATGGAGGCAAAGGGGGTGACCCCAATGCCCCCTCCCACCAGCACGGACACCTCAAACTTATGCCACTCCTGGTGGCCCTCTCCAAATGGTCCATCGAGGTACAGCTGCAAGAGGAGGAGTGGGTTTGAGTTAAGCTCCACCACCACCATAGCTCTGAAGCTGGAAATGGGAGGCAGGAGTGAAGGGAAAGCGGCTACTGTGGCATTACCTGGAACAACCAGTCTCTGGATTGGGGGAGGGGAGGAACACAGTGGGGAGCCTGGGGTTGCAGGGCCACGGTCTGCTAAGGGGACGTGGGGGCATGTGGCACATCTGGCCTGGGCCTGGTCACCTTCGGGTATTTGGCACAGCCATCTCCCGTTGGAGGTGAATAGATCTCCCTGAGGCGAGTGGTCCAGGGCCCTGCTGCCCGGATGTGCAGGCTGAGCGTGTCCTCATGGGGCGCAGAAGTCAGTGTGAAGGGGTGGTATTCTGTGGTCCCCAGAGCCAAGCAGGCAATCCGCACCCACTGTCCTGACTTGTATTCAAAGCCTTGGGGCCGCTGGAACTGCAGGTGGGTCACTCCTGAGGAAAAGAAGTGGTTAGGAGGCTGCTGTCCAGGGCCCAGCAACACTGTGGCCTCCAGAGAGTTCCCCACCTGAAGCCTCACCTCTGCTTCTGGAATATGACAAGGAAGGCCTCCCCCACACCGGAAGGCGTTACTCCCCTTGAGCCACGTCCACCCTGAGGAGAAGCTATGCAGCACTGGTGCTGGTGGTCAGCAGGGAAAGGAGCCACCTGGCCTGGGCTCCTCTACTCTCTGCTGCGAGAGAGGCTCAGGTCCTCTGGCAAAGAGCTTCTCTTGCCAGCTCCCTCATCACTTCTGGCTCAAGGGCCCTGCCAACTCCACTGGCCAGGTCAGGAGATTGCAAGGTCCGGGCTCTGCCACCCCCACCCCCACCCCCCACTGGCTTCCTCAGTACCACCCAGCTGGCCCCTTGACAGCCTAAAGGCTGGTACCTGAAGGCAGCAGCTCTGCCTTCACCACGCTGATCTCCACCTTCTTCCGGCTCAGGCTCACCAGTTTGTCCCCCATATAGATTAGTGCCGGGACCAGGAAGAAGATGTGGAAACGGGGCAGCTGGATCAGGCCGAAGCTGCCATGGATGATGAGCTGGAGAGAGTGAAGAATACAGCTCAGACCAAGCCATACCCACAACAGTGTCTCTGGCTAGCTTGGCCCTTAGCCCCTTGCATTCTCCACCCACCCCACACTCCCCAGGGCTCGTTCCATCCCCACCTCTCCAAGTACTAGGCTCCCTTCAGGTTCCCAAATCTAACCACTCCCAACCCCAGCCCCATCCTGCAGAGCATCCATGATGAATGAGACTACTTGCACCTTCCTGGAACTTTGACTCTCACCCACTCTCCTGCAGTAGCCTCCTAACTGGTCTTCTACTAGGGTGCCCTACCATGACGCAGTCCCTTCAAGGCAGCCAGTGTGACATTTTAAAGTTCATTTTATCATTCCATCCCAGCTTAAAAAGCCTTAGTGGACTTCCCATTACACCACAGAAACTTGAGATGCTCTGGGCCTCTGCCTGCCAACATTTCCTCCTCCCTGTTCTTTAAACATGGCAAATCCTTTTTGCTTCATGACCTTTGCACCTGCTGTTCCCTCTCCCATGGCTCCCATGGGAGCCTCCATTTCATTCAGGCCTCAGCAGAAACGCTACCTCCTTGGGCCTTCCCTCAGTCCTCTCTATCTTATCTCCCAGTCAACTCCCTTCAGGGCACTCATCATCATCCACACTACTTTTCTTCCCCCTGCCCCATACCTCCTGCCCGTTCACTCCCTGGACTGTAGAGGAAGGAGGTGTCCTTTTTTTTTTTTTTTCCCCATCATACTCTCAGCTGTTGGCAGTTTCTGGCACACAGGAGACACTTAATAACTGCTGATTCAGTAAAAGGAGTTCCTCTAAATTATCCTCTCCCTTTAAAAATATATATTTTTTAATGTTTGTTTTTGAGAGAGAGAGAGAAAGCATGACAGGGGAGGGGCAGAAAGAGAGGGAGACACAGAACTCAAAGCGGTCTCCAGGCTCCACACTGTCAGCACAGAGCCTGACACAGGGCTTGAACTCATGAACTGTGAGATCATGACCTAAGCTGAAGTCAGACGCTTAACCAACTGAGCCACCCAGGCACCCCTGTCCTCTCCCTTTAGAGACTAAGAACATCTAACCAGTCCTCCCGTTTCCATGAAATAACTGACAGGTATTGTCCAGCTCTGGTCCTTTCCCCAACAAGCTAGTCTGACAAGGTCAGACACTACTTGCCCCCATTCTTCCCATCTGCTTGCTCCTAAGTCTGGTCAGTTTGGCTCCTGCCTCCACCTCTTCTCAGGCCCTGCTCACTGAGGGCTCACCGGCCCCATGAATGGCCAGACCCCAAGGTCTCCTTTCATCTGCTCCCACCACTGGCAGTCTGTGGCACTAGCAACTACCCCTTCCGTTCCACTTCTGCAACAACGCTGTGCTAGCTCTCTCAGGCCACTCACTTTCCATCTCCTCCACCGGCCCTCTGTTCCTTCTCCCACCCCTGATCCTGCATGCTGCCCAAACCTGGCTTTCTCACTCTGCTCTCCTCTGTGCTCTCCCATGAGGCATGGCCAGTCAGCTGAGCCACAGCCCCTCAGCGGTTCAGTGCAGCCCGCACAGGTCCACCATGTCCTGCTACCGCCTAATTCCCTGGGGCCATCCACAGCCAGGGCTGTCCTCTCTATGCCCTGAATATTCCATCATCATTTGCACCTCTGCACCAGCGCTTGTGCCCTTTCTTCTACTTGGAATGCTTTTCGGATTCCGCTCTGCCCTGTCAAATCTCAGCTTACCTCTCCTCAAGGCTTGGCCCAAGACCCATCTTCTCCCCAAAGTCTTCACTAACCAATTTGGTCCAAATGAAACTCCCTTCAGTGAGCTACTGTAACTCACTGAAACACTCAGCTCAGCAATTAATCCTATATTGTCTGCTCACTTTGATCATTTCAAGTGCATGGCACTTATCTCTGCAGCAAATCCTAAGTTCCCAAGGTGTCCACTGGGCCTAGCACCAAACTAGCACATACTAGACCTCCGACAGACAGATAACTGTTAAACTGAACTCTGGTTCCTCATTCAGCTCTCTCCCCAGCTCAGCATTCCTGAATTCCTGGGCCTTCTCCCACAGGACTAACTTAAACCTCTGTGGGCTCTTCTCTGAACTGGCTCTGGTTTCCCCAAGTTCTTCTTTCATTATGGAGACCATGCCCACCCTCCAGGCTTTCTAAGCATCCAGCCAGGCTGAGAACAATGTGAGGGTGACCTCATACTCCTGTTTATACACCCCATTTGGTGTTGGCTCTACTTTTAAACCACAAAGCTGCTGCAGACTCATGGTTGGCTGATGAACCAGGAGAGCTGCCGCCAGCTCAGCTTCTGCTGTGCTAGCCGTGCCCTCTTTAGCCTGGAGCAGGAGCCTGGCATCCTTCTGCAGGGTCTACTCCACACTGGGACCCTTTACTTGTGACTTCTCTTTCTGCCTGAAGTCAAAATGGTAACATAAGGGATAAATGGGAAGGAAGAAGTTTTGGCCCAGATATCCCCCCAGGTGAGACTCTCCTTAGAGGCCAGGGCTAGGATTGCCCAGCAGAGGGTCCTGCACGTTTCTGAGCTGCTGACTTCCCTGCTGGCAGGAAGGGTGGCTCTAAACCCCAGTGAGCCCCCAAACGCAGGAGTAAGTCAGAAAGAGGTCTTGGTCTCCGGGAGCCCCGTCTGGCCTGGCCACTCCTCTGGGTCTCCCATCTAGTTCAAAGAAGCTCCTGCTTCACCAGAAACAAGAACATCATCTCCATCCCTCATAGAAACAATAACCCCAGATTCTAGGGCTCCACCCTAGCAAAGGTGGGGAAGAAGGGATAAATTAGCCTCAGCTTCCAAAGAGGGCTGAGATTTCTTTGGAAATAAACATCATCAGTTCTAGGAAACAACCTAAGCCAAGACTGGGTAGTCATCTTCACAACCATGAAGTATTGAGCCTCAGGCAGCATGGAAACAGACCTTTCCAATCAGTGAGGACAGGAGGAGGGAGGGCAGCCCACAGACACCAGCCTGACCCAGGCAATAATGGACTCTCCCTGTGTCTCAGGACAAGGGAGACCCCTGTGTGAAGTTCTGCCTTGAGCCAGGTGACAGATGGCAGCCAGGTGGGCTCTGTGCTTCTTGAATGCTGGCAGCCAAGCTATCATTAGTGGGGACACTGGGGCCTTGGACCTTAGTTTAGCTTCTCAGAGAGACCCTCAGGGTGCCCTTTAGGGAACTGCCCGTGTCCATGAGAAAGGCAGGCCAATCAGAGCTATGACACAGTCACAGATCACAGTCAGCTCTGGAACTAACCAGCTGACGAAATTGATGACAAACCCAGGGAAGGTAAAGAGAACAGGACAAGAGAAGAGAGGGAATGTGAAGGAAGGGAGGCAAGAGCCCAGGTTAAGGAGAAGGAAAGGGAACAGACAGACTCTTTAAAACCCATTGTATCAACAGCCCAAGTGAAGACATTTGGAGCAAGCTCATTAACTTTACAGGTGGCACTTAGCTGGGTGGGGTGCTAATACTCTAGAAAACAAGATCAGAACAAAAGTGGCAAAACTAAATTCAGGTAAGTTTCTCTTAAAAAGGGTGATGCTCCCTCGAGAGTAGGAAGTCCTCCCAGGAGCCCAAACCAGCCACTGGAACTGGGGAGTGAGTGGCTGGGCAGAAATGACATCTGGAAGAAATGTCGACCAGCCTAGTAGGGCTGCTACTGCAAAACCCATGTCAGGGCACCCATCTTCCAAGTGCTGTATATTGGGGTCAGTCTGCTTGACAGCCCCATACTATAACCTCCAGCTTTGAAGTGAGAAGCCAAGAGGAGTCTTGAAATAACTAAGGGGATAGAAAACTGATGTCTCGGTCCTCACTGCCTCCCTGGGATCATCCTGTCAAAACCCTGCTAGCCCTCACCAGCACATAGAGCAGGATGTAGAGGTGGTGGGTCAGCCAGAAGCCCCGGAAGCTGTGGCGGCGGAAGTGGTGGGAGGCAAAGACGTACATGATGGCCAGGACTAGGAGCAGCACAACCCCCGTGAGGCCTGCAAAACGAACATGGGGTGAAGGGCAGAGAAGCAGGGCCATTCTGAGGCTGCCATGGATCAGGGTCCCCTTTCCACTCCACTGCTCTGGGTAAGGGCACAGAAGCCCAGGCTTCTCTGTTCTTCTCTCCCCACACTGGTGATCACAGGCGCCTTTTATTTCAACAGACTCTACCCTTCCCTCATAGACCTTGTCACAACTGTTATTTTTCAAGTAACTGTGCCATTTATGTCTGTCACTTCCCTGACTTTCAGGCCTACAAGAACAGGGACCAGGCTGCTAGTTCACCACTGAATCCTAGTGCCTACTGTAGGGCTTGGCACCCTGTGGGGCTTTTATAAATGTGTGCTGAATGAATGAATGAATCCATGGGGCATCTACTTTGGCCTCTAGGTCAGACTTTGGACATTGCAGGTCCTGCCCCCGTGGAGTCAAGGCTTGGCCTACGTCCCTGTAGCATCACACTTGGCTGACACAGCATGAGCAATGGCACCATTAGTGAGTAAGTGTGACCACCAGAGTCCCCTGGGTTCATCCCAGAGTTGGTGGGAGGAACCCCCTTTACAGGGGATCCCAGGCCTGGGGTACACGAGAGGGCAATACAAGATTCAGGATGGAAGTTTGGGGCCAGAGAATGGCCCCTCAAGTGATTAAGGAGGAGAGAGGCAGAAATTAGGAAGATTAGAGCCCTGCAGTATGGAAAAGCAGAGGTTAAGAAGAGATCTAACCAAAGCCTGTAAAGACCTGAACGGAGAGGAGAGCATAAACACAGCCTTATCCACTAAATCCCACTGTGCAGGAATTAGCAAGCACTCTGAAGTTCAAAGCAGATCGTTTTAGGATTAAAAAAAAAAAAAAATGCTGTGTTTCACAGAGGGGAGTGAATATAGAAAATGTGTTACCCCAAAGAGGAAATAGACTGAAAATATAAACAGGTTCAAGAAGCTTTTGAATAGATTCACAGATAATAGTTCTAAAATGGGTGATTATGAAGAGTTAGGAATATTTCCCTAAACAGCCCTTGTCAAGAAGACTACAAGGGATGGGGGGTTCTGCCTAGTTTGACAATGAGCCCGGTCTCTCTGACATACAGCTGGGCACAGCACTCAAAGCTACTGTCATGGTAGGTTGTGTATACTGGGGTGGGAGGTGAGGGAGTCCACTCCCATTCTACAGAGGGAGGAACTTCAGAGTGGGGCAGTAGCCCAGCCAAGCTTCCAAGAGAAGGACTGGATAGCAGAGGCTCCTACTGCCCAGGAGAGTCCTTAGGACCAGAGGGCAGAGCCTGGCTCACCATGAGAGCCAAGTGAGTGCTACTAGGCTGCCTCATGGCAGACAGAACCCAGAGCCTGCACCTCAGAGCCAGACCAGAAATTCAGAACAGGGAGGGCTCTCACCTGGCACAGTCTGGAAGAACCACCAGTAATACTTCTGGGGAAACTCAGACCTGTCAAGAATGGAAAGCAAGGAAGGGTGCTGAGAGGAGATGTCTGGGACTTCCAGAAAGAATCCTCCAGAGGAAATACCCCAACCCAGCCACTAGTGTCCCTTTCTGCCCATTTGGGACCAAGGCTCAGGTTGGTCATTGTCTGTCTCTATAATCTGGAAGGTGACACTCTGCTCTCAGCCAAGAGAATTTGCTTCTTTCCATCCATAAAGAATACCCCTACCTTGAGACACACACACACACACGTACATGTACACGCACACACACGCACATACTCACTCACCTGTCATCATGGAAGAGGCCAGGGAAGAGGCAGGAGAGGACACTGAGTGGGCTGATGGAGAACAGGTACACATTCACCACATGGCCCGCACTGTGTAAGACTAAGGAAGACCAGGAAGGGTGGGAGTGAGCCTGGGGGCAGCCCGGTGGGGGTGTTCAACCCATTCAGCCCAAGATGAAGGACTCCAGCCACCCAGAATTGGGAGCCTGAAGAAGGACCCTAGGGATCTGTACCTCTGATCTCTAATCAACCTCCTGTTCCTCCCCCCAACCCCTGCTCCATATATACCATCCATGAACACAGCCACAAGAGTCTGAAATGATACCATTAGAAATTCTATCTTTTGGTTTCTCTCATAGTGTGTTTTACAACATAAAAACTGGAAGAGATCACACATATGTGCACTTGTTCTGGGGTGTTGGTAACTTGTCAGCTGGAGGCTGATGAGGTGGCTTTGGAAGCATGGGAAGGGGCAGTGAGTGGCCCCTGGGCTTATTTCACACCACTGTGGGGCCAGCTCCACCCTCCTGAGGACTTCCAAGATTTATACTCAAGTCAAGCCCAGAGAGAGAGGAGGTGCTCTCAGAGGAGGGGAAGCCAGGGGGGGGGGGGGCGGGAGGACAGAAACAAGAATCCCTGGGACCCCCAGGTCCTGCCTGTGAGGACGATGGCAGTGGAGGCAATGAGACGATGGAAGTCCACGGCGGCGTCGAAGGGTATGTAGTGGTTGAGGAAGGTCTCGCGCAGGAAGGTGATGAGGTTGCGGCACATGGTGAGCAGGATGTAGGAGAACATGAAGGAGATGCTGGCGGCCGTGCCCCGGGACAGGATGATGCCCACACGGGTGGTGTCTGTGATGCCCATGTGGTGAGCCCCGAAGGCGTAGTCTGTGGAGGGGCCCAGGTGGATAAGGGGGTCGCAGTGCAGAGGAAAGGGTGCCGCCTACAGGTGGAGCCTCCCCCACAGCAGCCTTCCTTCAAGCAGGCCGGGCACACTGGCAGGAGCCACACCCCTGGGGCTGCCCGCACTCACAGTAGGCCCGCTCCAGGAAAAGGCCCCCGGTGATGGCATAGAACACGGCCACACAGCCGATGTGGCGCCGATAGTTCTCCACAAAGCGCTTGAACTGCTGCAAGGTCTGGTGGCGACGGCTGCGCTGAAACTTCTCCCGATGAGCCTCCGTGAACAGCAGGGGCTGGAAAGACGTTACCCTGGGAGACACGAAGACTTGGCTCTGGCTGTGGACCTGCCATTAGTGCAGCCCGCCTCCCCAGCAGAGAAAGGGCATCGAGTTGCTCAAACCAAGCAGGGTTCAGACCCCACAGGCTATATACCACACTCTTCAAGCCAACTGTCAGAGTAGGGGCAGCCTTGCAAGAGGTCACTTGCACTTGGTCAGTTCACCCCAGGAGATACACTCCCTCTACCCCAGTTCCCACTCACTCAGTCCTCTCCCCTCCCAGTCTGTAGCTCCTCACTCTTACCTGCTCTGTTCTCATTTTTTACTGGAAGCTCAGAAGACACACCCTCCAGGAAGCCTTCCTTGACTTCCCAGGTAGAGGTGAGCACTTCCTTGAGCTCTGAAGCCCCTTGCTCTTACCACTCTTACAACATTCTTCAGTGGGACCTTGTAACTGTCAGTGTACCAGACCATCTTGTCAGACTGGGATCTTCTTGGGCATGGACTGCTCATCCTGCCAGCACCCCTGGGCTCAGGACCATGCCTGGCACCCAGTAATCACTGTATGCATGCTGAAGGGATGGATGAACTGCCTGGGCTTAATTAACAGGAGGAGCAGGCGTACTTCTTGCCAAACCTCCGTCGAATCTCCTGGGGAGGGTCTGTGTCCATGGGGCACTGCAGTCTCTGTGGTGTCCACTCCACCTCAGCGTTGCTGCGGGGACAGCGAGCACTCACTCTGGGGGAGGGACTAGGACAGAAATGAGAGAGATAGGACCTTGGCCGCCTGAGCCACTTGGTCCTCTGCTGCCCCTGTCTGCCTTCAGATCAACTCTGTTGGGGAAGGGTCAGAACTGTCAGACAGGGGACAGCAAGATTCCCACAGAGACCTAGAGAGAGAATGAGTCAGATCCTGGGGGTCCCAGCCAAGGGTACACATACAAGGGCATCTAACCCTGGCAGCAGGTGAGTGCTGAAATCCACCAGGCTCTCTGCTCTTCCTGGTGCAGGGCTGCGTCCGCCTAGAGTAAGGAGTGTTTTTTTCTAATATGCATGAAGACACTACATAGGCTAGTGGGGCCCCTGATACCAGGCATTCTGGGGAGAGAAAAGGCAACTCCCCAACCCCAGCCTCCCTCCAACATTCCCAGATGAGGGCTCACCAGATCTTTTCCTGGCTGACGTAGGAGGCTCGCCGGCACAGGTCCTTTATGACCTCAGGCACCTCTACCCCTGCAACACAAAGATGGACTAGGGGACGGCTCAGGGCCCAGAGCCCAGGAAGACCTGGTAGCTACCCCACATCCATACTGTAGAGGGCCTCTGGCCAGTACCCTTGCCTTTGGGTGCCCTAGTCTCAGCCTGTGTTCTCTGTGGAAACTAGACCCAACCATGAGTGGGCAGACAGAAGGCCTGAAACAAAGTTGGCCAGGCAGTGTCCCCTGGACATGTGTCCACCTTTGGCCCCACTCCTAGGACCGTTATCAGGCTGATGGGGTAGAGTTCAGGAACTGTATGCAACTTGCCTGCTAGACCATTCTGCCACTAAAACCCTGCTCAACCCTCCAGCCTAAAATCTCCTGAGAGTTAAGTGTAGATCTAGGTGGTGCACATATGGAGATCACCATAAAATTCTTTCCACTTTTCTGTGTTTAAAAACGCTCATAGGGGCACCTGGGTGGCTCAGTCAGTTAAGCATCCAACTCTTGATTTTGACTCAGGTCATGATCGCACAGGTGATGAGTTTGAGCCCCATGTCGGACTGTGCACTCACAGCACAGAGCCTGCTTGGGATTCTCTCTCTCCCTCTCTCTGTGCGTCCCCTCCTCAAATTCTCTCTCTCAAAATAAATAAATAAATATTAAAAATGTTCATAATAAGATGTTGGGAGAAAAACACTCTCCCACGAGCCACGCATTCCTCTCTGTCTGAGCTGCACAGGAGGGGCAGTGCAGGAGTGAGCTGCAAATCCAAATCCTGGGAATATCCCAGTCACTTCTAAGTGCTAAACCAATCTTGAAGATTACCCTGGTCCTACAGCCCAGAGGGCAAACATGATTAATCTGAATTTAATGAAATCAGAGTGTTTAAAACAAAGTATAGATGTTTATCCCTCAAATTTCAGCAAATGGCAAATGTGGCAAAGTGATAACTAAAGGCAAATCTAGGTGAATGGTAAAGGGATGCTCCTTGTGCTATTCTTGTACCTTTTCTGTAGGTACATTTAAAATGTTTCAAAGTAAAATTTGAAGGAAACAACAAGGCACAACAACAATTAAAAGCAAAACAAAACAGTACTCAGCATTACTCTTCTACATAACCCTCACTCTCCCAGCCAGTTCGTCTCCTCCACCCCAGGGGCTGGATGTTCCTGGGACTCTCGCCTGGGCTCACTTCCAGGCACCTGCCCCTGCTCTGCCCTCAGGCCTACGTGCCTACTTCCCTGGCTGCCTGGGAAAGGTGAAAAGCTGATGAATCAGGGGAGCTGGGTGTGCATTCCACCAACTCTCCTCCCACCTTAGGCAGGTGAAGCCTTGACCAGAGTCCCAGCTGTGCCCTGCCTAATTCGCCCCCCTCCCACATGGATCTAGAATTGGGCTGCTCAGCTCCCCCAAGTTCTCATAATCCTGGGAGGGACTGGGTTTGGTCTCGACATGACCCAGTAAGAAACTGTGAAGGTACCATAAGGTCAGAGTAGACCACAAAGTCCTGCTACCTGTCCCCTGCTCTCTCTGACTGTAGCCCCCACCCACCTGAGTCAGACACAAGTGGGACAGGAAGTAGAGGGAAGGACAACAGAGGTGGGTCTCCATGCACTCAAGCACACATTTCCTGAGCACGCAGACAAGGCATATAAAGGCAAACAAAACCAGAGCACCCCCCTGCCACCAGATACCCCAGCTCAGATGAATATGGCCTGGATAGGGCTGTTACAAGGAGATTCTACAGTCCCCTGTCCTGGGCGCCAAGAACAGGGGCCTTTGACAGACAGCTGGGAGAAGCAGAATTCTAGCTGCTGTCCCTCGCCCCATCCTGACCCTGCCCACCCCAGAAGCAAAGCTGCATTATGACTCTTGTGGGCTGTAGGCACTATTGCGTTCCTAGGCCCCTTCCTCCATTAAACAAAGAAAAAAAATATACATATATGTATACGTATATTTACATATGTATATGTACATATGTGTATATATGTATATATATGTGTATATGTATACGTATATATATATACACATATATTTATAAAATATAAACATTTTTTACATTCATGTTGATATAAAGAAGAATATAATCCAGGCTGGATGTATTATCACATACTTATTATTATTATTATATTCATTCTTCTGATTTTAAAAGAAATTAAAACATTTCTGTGGGCTCCTAAAAGTATGTGGGCCCTGGGCACTGTGCCTGCTGTGTCTAATGAATAGGTCAGCCCTAAGGCCAGGCCGCCCCACCTTTGACACAGAGCTGCGTGAAACGGAGCTCGCTGTCATGGTCCCGCAGCATGAAGTGGAAATCCTCCCACGTCAGCTCCTCCTTATCCTGGAAGCCCGACTCCCGGAACATGGACTCCACCACCTCAGTCAGCTGGGCCTTGGACAGGCAGTTGTTGGAGATCTCGATGAAGGACCTGGGGTTGGGGAAGGGAAGCCATCAGGGCCTGAAAAGAGGCCTAAGGCCTAGACATGAGGGCCCAATGGTCAACCCACCAGGCCTTCAGAGCCCACATGGAAGGGCCCCAACTGACCACGTTCCAAGACCCCTCCTAGTTATAACAGTCTTTGGCTCTGCGGAGGAGGAGGAAGAGGGGGAGGAAGCCCCTGTTCTTGACCCTTTGGCTCCCACCTTTATATCCCACTTTTTCCCCCAGCAGTCCCTGCCCTAGCCCACTCTTCTGGCTATCCCACATGACCAACCTCAGCATCCTGATGAACTCGTCCTTGGAAATGAGACCATTCCCATCAAAGTCATACATGCGGAACATAAGACGAGACTTCTCCTCAGGAGAGCCTGGGAGAAGGAGGACCCTGTGAGAGCCCCAACCTACCTGCCTAAGCCCCAGGCATCCCAGAAGGGGACTCACATGAGTGTGACCCACTGCTGGGCACAACGAGGTGTTACTCTGCTTCTTGACATCTACCCAGATGTCTGCCATGGCTGGAGACCTGGTCCCAGCACTTCCCCATCTCTAACAGGTAAGCTACCTTCCAGCCTCAGTTTCCAGCCCCTTCCATCTTCTCCTACCTGGACAATCACTCCCTTTTTCTTTACCTTTCATGAAGACCACCAGGATGTCCAGAAACTCCCGGAAGGACAGGTAGCCATTGCCATCTTTGTCAGCAAGAGAGAACATGGACTCTACAAACATGTCCTGGGGCTTGAGGCCCAGGGACTCGGCAAACTCAGCTCTGCTCAGCTCACAAGTCAGGGCCTCTTGTACCTTCTGTGAGGAATCCAGGGGCAGGGTCCCTGCATCTGCCTGGTCGATGTCCAGCACCTGCACTCGGGCAGTAGCAGAGGGAGAGAGAAGGAGACAAGACTTCCTTGATTTGTAGTTGAGGCTTATAGGAGCCACCTTTTCCAGGCATCTGCCCAGCACCCTGTCCCCTCAGCACTACCCCATGCCCTGCAGGTGGTTCCTGGGGCCATTTGTCCTATGGAACCCTGACTCTCTATGTTAGCTGACTAGACCAGGGAGGCAACTTGATCCAAGCAGACAATCTAGGATTGGGACTGAGATGTCTCAGGTCTGTCTTGACCTGAGCACAGGAAAACTTGGAAGTTGTAGACCACCCTGTTCTTCCAAGTGCTCAGAGACACAGACAGAGGGAAGTAAACACACAGAGAAAATGGAGCAGGCTAAGAGAGAGGAGTGACCTTGTTTGCTGGCAGCTTTCCCTTTCCTAGCCCCCTCCAGGCCAGGCCATAGTCCTCCCTTTAGAATTCCTGAGACATCATCATATCCTCAGAGTCAACTGACCCATTGTCAGTCCTAGCTTACACTGAGTTTTCACTGAGAAAAAGCCTCAGCTAAGTTGAGAAAAAGCTGGGCTTGGGAAAGGAGAATTCCCACCACGGGCTACCTGCAGCCCACCCAGGGGTTGCCCCAGCATCAGAAGAGATGGTGAGGGTAGTAAGCAGGCCACGGGCCACAGCACCTATTTTTCCTGACATCAACTGGGGTCCCCTGGCCCAAGCCTGGCTATGGTTTCATGAGGCAAACCTTGTTGCTTCAAACAACGAGCTTTAGTGAAAAGAGCCTGGGGCTGGTGACAAAAGACCTGGGTTCCTGTCCCAGCTCTACCACCCACTTACTGTGTGACCTCAGGCAAGTCTCTTCACTTGTCTGGCATTCATTTTCCTACTTATCTCACAGGGCTATTGTGAGAATCAACACCAGCCATTGTATGGAAAGTGTTTTGAAACCTGAGAACACTGTACAGGTAGAAAGGGGTGGCAGCTGCCCCCAGGACACAGTAGCACTCTCTGTCACCCCCCACATAGGAGGTCCTGTGGCCCTGATGGGTCCTAACCTGAGTGGAGGTGTCCAGGTCCTGCCTGGGCCCTGGCAATGTATCACTCCACCTGGAGGTTCTTCCATTCTAGTGCATACTCAAGTTCAACTAGTTTGAGGGGTAAATGACAAACGTCATGTGCCTGGCACATAGTAAACGACCATTAAATGCTCATTTCCCTCATGAATCCTCTCCCCAGCCAGCCAACCCTGCTCCTTCTCCTCAAATATTAATTTTTTTGCCATTTTTCTGGGCACCTCTGCACAGTCCTTCTTGCTCCTTTCCTCTGAGCCCAAAATTTTCCACCTCTTTTTAAGTCCTCACCAAATTTGACCTGAACCATGACCCTCCACTGGCCTGAAGACTTTATACTTTTTCTGACCTCCTAGAGTGCTTATCTCCTGGATCAGTTTTGTATCCAGGATTCTTTACCACTTAACCTTCCTTTCTGGGCATGTCCCATCTTCCCAGAGGGATGACAAACTCCTTTAGTGGGAGGGGGATGGGCATGCTCTATAAGCTCTATTTATCTTATCGCTACCAAGCTTCCCTCTCCACCATTCTCCACCCAGGCTGCTTTATTTCTGTGCCCGATACGGATGCCAAGTCTTTGCATTTCTCTTCCTGACTTGTTTCCCCACAGCCTCTGAGTAATTCTTGGAAGTCTGCAAGGGAAGCACTCGCGCTCTATGGTGGCCTCTGGCAGCTGCACTCTTCCAAAGAGGGGGGACCAAGGGCTTTCAGTGTCCCCACACTGCCTGTCTAGCCCTAGATTTCTGCAGCCTTTTGGTCAGGATGAGTCAAGTAAGGGCAGAAAGCTTGGACAGCCCTGAGGAGAGAGCTGAGTGACACATGCAGAAAAGCTCCTGACATGGCCTCCCTAGAATGGCACGGGTGGACACGGGAGCCTCTCCTTACAGAAAGGCTAGGTGATTGGGCCAAAAACGCAGTAGAACTGATTGTTAGTGTCAGGGCTCCTGACTTTCCCTGGAATCACCCCATGGCCTGTGCAGGTAAGGGAACTACAGGTATACATGCAAGGAGAGATCTGACCCTACATACACACCTGGGAGAAAAGGTGCCTGAAAAAGGTCTCCAGTAGGTGGCTCCTTTGTTCTCGCGTCACAGCTGCCCTCATGAGCTCCTGCTCCCGCAGTTCCCACTCCTGGAACCTCAGCCCACTCTCCTTCAGGGCCCCCCGAAGGTTTTCCACCAGCACCTGCCGCTCTTCCTCCACATTAAACAGCAGCACCTACGGAAGCAGCAACAGGCGGAGCAAGCATTTGTCAGGGCCTCTTGAGGCCAGGAGCTGTACATAAGCTTTGTCAGGGGCCACTGGAAAGAGTGCCCTCGGAAAAGAGATATACTGTTATCTCCTAGACTCCATGTGCTCTGTGGGCTCCATGGCTTGCTTATAGGCACAAAGCTAGCATTCAAAGATGCATGTCTGAAGCCACTCTTCCTTCTCTATTCAGCCCTGAAGAGAGGGGAAGGCAGGGGGACAGATGATGGAGGGGACAGAGGACAGACAGTCAGAGCTGAAAATCAGCCTGTGACTGAGTTCTGCTCCAAAATTTCTAACAAGTCACTAGATCCCAAAAACCAGGCAACAGGGAAGAGGGCTTGGCTTCTTCTAAGGACTCCCAGCTAAGACCTATTGGGGCACCCTTAGAAAGGGAGGGGGGAAGACTGTGCAAGAAGAAGGGACTGTGGAGATCATGTCACCCAGCAGGCCCAGAGCAGGATGAATGTGTTCAAGTTTATCTCTCTATCAGGTACTACAGCCAGGGACTAGAAACCCAGCCTGATTCTGTGCTCCTTCCCCTCCCCTGGCTGCCTCCCTGGATGTGGACAAGGAACCAGGGACCAGCTGGGCCATACCAGGTCATATTCCTTGGGGATCTTAAGCAGCAGGGTGCGGCGTCCTCGGTTGTTGGACACGATGAGGTTGACTTGCTGGGAGGGGCGCAGCTGGATGGTGCGGAGCACAGAGAGCCTGCCATCCACCACACAGATCTGCCCAGGCTGCAGGTGCACCAGCACAGGCCGGCAGGGCTCCTTGTGGCCCTGCCATTCCAAAGCTGGGGAGAGACAGGGCTGGGTCAGCTGGGGCCAGGAGGAAGGAGGCCAGCTTAGGGCTGGAGTTAGGTCCAGGCCTCCACAGCTCCTTGCTCCTTCTTAGGTACTGAGAGTCAGCCCCTCCCAACAACCCCTTGTACCTCTAGCATATGTAAAGAATAATAAGTACCATTTCCTGTGTGTTTACTATGTGTGCAATGCTGTACCAAGTGCTTTGCGTGAACTAGTTAATTTAATCTTCATATATCTGTGAGGTAAGTGCTATTATTGGTTCTGTTTTACACATAACAAAAAATAAGTTTAGAGAGATTAAAAAATCTGCCTAAGACCCAAAAGCTCAAAGTTGTGGACCAAGATTCCAATCCTCAATATGATTCTAGACCTTCATTAATTACTTCTCTATTGCCTGAAATTCCAGTGTAAGATGCCACAAAGCATCACTTCCCCAGGACTCTAGAGAATCATAGTATGCCTATGAAATGTATGAATGTGACTTCTTCCCATGAGTCTATGACATCTCCTTTATTTGGGACCATTAGGAGAATCTATGGAGGGTGGAGGACTCCGGGTCCAATGTCCACCTAATGCCTCCATGGCTCTTCCCAGCTGGCCTGGCTTGCTTAGAGGCCTAGAAAAGGGAGGCCTTTTCCTTAGGCTGCTGAGGTGGGGGAGGGGACTGCAGCCCTGAATCATATCTTCTCCACCACCACCCTGGCCAGCTCCAGGCCTACCTTCCATGCCCCCCACGAGCTTCTCAGACATGATGCTCTGGCGGTCCTGGCCCTGGAGCCTCTTGAAATTTCTCCTCCGGAGCCGGGCAACAATCCAGGCACTGAGCAGGCTCACTGAGAGGGCAGAAGCAGTAGGATGCTCAAAGGAAGGTGGGGGTCTGGGGAGAGCAACTGCCCTTTCCTTGGCAAGACCCCCTGCTTTCCCCACCTCCTAGGTAAGCCCATTCAATTGTCTCAAATTGAATTGATGGGGGGGGGGAGAGTGGGGAGGGAGCTTTGGGTATCACTTAAGATGCCTGCACAGCCTCCCCTGCTTCCACTGCGCAGGTCCCTTCCCAGGCAGAGACTAGGTCCAGAGTCCTTGTGCCAAAACCTGGACCCACTCTGCCACTCTTCCAGTGGACCCACACACAGCCATGCCAAAGACTACCTGTCAAGCCTTTGCCCCAGACAGTTCTCAACTGGTTCTCATGCAGGGGTTGCCTCTAACAATTTCCCAGGCCCAAGCTCCTGGAAATAACTGTAAATTGTGGCTCCTAACCAATCTGGGCCCTGAAGGGACCCCAGGAGAACAGGAAGGCAATTTTCCCTGGAGCTGACTTATCTGTAGGTCAGATACTTCTCATGTTCCCTCCTGTTGTGATGTTGTCCTCATGTGCCCAGAGGAATAGTACTCTGCATGATCTGTTGTAGATGAAACCACCCCACTCCCACCTCTCAACTTACAAATATCACCCAACCCCACCCTGCCCATCACTTTTACCCAGAGGGAAGCAGCAGAGAGCTCCAATGGTGACCCCAAAGCCAAATCCACTGCCTTCAAAATAGTCCCGCATGATGGAGGGAACACAGGCTGGCAGGCCCTCAGTGCTGAGCTGTCTTGGCTGTGGGCAGGGGTCTCCTGGGGAGACAGAGGAAGCTAGAGTATTGGGGGGGTTGGTGCTGGGCCAGAGGCTCTGGCACAGAATCACTGAGGAGTTAGGGTGACAGAAAGGGTAGGGTGGGGGACTTTTGAGTCTCAGAGGGCTGGGAGCTGCTTACCCCAGGAATGTGGTGTTTGCCTACTTGGGTAACAAATGGGGTCAAAAATGCACCTCAGCCTCTGTCTCTCACACGTACACATATGTATACACACACATACACACACATACAGAGTTCACTTGTCACTGCTGTGGGATTAGGATATCCTCATGGCACTGGGCCCTTCTGATGTCACACCCACCCCAGGCTCAGCCCAGCCAGATGGAAGTCTCCTCTCTAGGTCTCTCTGAGTCTCAGTCTTGCCCTCACTTGGGTACCTCCTGGGGTTGTGCAGAAGGGGACCTACACAGCCACATGTGGCCATGTTTTTGCCCAGAGCCTAAGTTCCCAAGGGCAGAAACATTGCTCACTGCCTCCTTGGGGTCTACTGCTCAGCCACATCTGAACCAGGCCCACAGCTGTGGAGGGATGAGGCACCAGACCCCAAATCCCTCCAATCACCTCTGGTCTCTCACCTGCATGCCAGAAGAAGACATTGGGCTGCAGGGCGCTGGGGCTCGTGTTGGTGACAGCCACTAGAACATCCCGCAGGGAAGTGTTTCTGATCTCTGCAATCTCTTCCTCAGAGAACAGCCTGGGGGTGGGAGAGGTGAGGAGCTACTGCAGTGGTAGACGGAGAGGCCTGAGGAAAGAGGCCTAGAGGGGCTGAGGACTCGGTGGGGTCAGTTGAGAATCCAGGGCCCATGGGGTTGCTTACTTTACACACTGAGGGCCTGGGGCCCGGGCCAATGGGGATTGGAGGAAGGGTCCAGGAAGGCCTTACCCATTCCTAGTGTTCTCAAACCAGTAGCGGTCACCATCCCGCAACCGCACAAACTGGTTGAGGACGATGGCGCTGAAGAGAGGCCCAGGGTCCCCATGGCTCTCCAGAAGCCCCCCAGGGAGCAGCTCCAGTCGGGACAGGTCCTGGTTATACAGGGCAGCTGTGGCCTCCAGCACCTGAGGCCAAGAAAGGACAGGAGTGAGTGCAAAGACCTGGCACCCACCCTGGGGCAAAGAGGTAGTTCCCAGGTATCAGCCTCAAGGATGATAATAATAAATGACAGTGACATTCACTCACTTATTATGCCCCAGGCACTGCTCTGAGTGCTTTACATAAGTTAACTCATTTATGGGAATTCACAGATTCAGCTGCCTATTTTATAAAGTTGGAATAAAACAGGCAGCCAGTTCCCTATGTAGCTTGCTCTTAAAAAGGTATAAAAGTTGCAATCTCTATCAAAATAACACCAGCATTCTTCACAGAGCTATACCAAACAATCCTCAAATTTGTATGGAACCAGAAAAGACCCCAAATAGCCTAAGCAATCTTGAAAAAGAAAACCAAAGCTGGAGGCATCACAATTCCAGACTTCAAGATGTATTACAAAGCTGTAATCATCAAGACAGTATGGTACTGACACAAAAACAAACACTCAGATCAGTGGAATAGAATACAGAACCCAGGGGGCACCTGGGTGGTTCAGTCAGTTAGATGTCTGACCTCAGCTCAGGTCATGATGTCACAGTTTTCTCTCTGCCCCTCCTCCACTTGCACTCTGTTTCTATCTTAAAAAAATAAATAAAAACATTAAAAATTTTTAAAAAAGAATAGAGAACCCAGGGGGGGAAAAAAGAATAGAGAACCCAGAAATGGACCCACAAACGTATGGCCAACTAATCTTTGACAAAGCAGGAAAGAATATCTCATGGAATAAAGACAGTCTCTTCAGCAGATGGTGTTGGGAAAACTGGACAGCGACATGCAGAAGACTGGACCTGGACCACTTTCTTACACCATACACAAAAATAAACTCAAAATGGATGAAAGACCTAAATGTAAGACAGGAAGTCATCAAAATCCTCAAGGAGAAAGTAGGCTAAACCCTCTTTGACCTTGGCCATGGCAATTTACTCAACACGTCTCCAGAAGGGAAACAAAAGCAAAAATGAACTATTTGGGCCTCATCAAAATAAAAGCTTTCTCCACAGTGAAGGAAACAATCAGCAAAATTAAAAGGCAAATGATGGAATGGGAGAAGATATTTGCAAATGGCATATCAGATAAAGGGTTAGTATCCAAAATGTATAAAGATCTTATCAAACTCAATACCCAAAAAAACAAATCATCCAGTGAAGAAATGGGCAGAAGACACGAATAGACAATTTTCCAAAGAAGACATCCAGATGGCCAACTGACACATGAAAAAATGCTCAACATCACTCATCATCAGAGAAATACAAATCAAAACCACAACGAAATACCACCTTACACCTGTCAGAATGGCTAACATTAACAACTCAGGCAACAACAGATGTTGGTAAGGATACAGAGAAAGAGGATCTCTTTTGCACTGCTGATGGGAATGCCAGCTGGTGCAGCCACTCTGGAAAACAGTATGGAGGTTCCTCAAAAAATTAAAAATAAACTACCCTACCACCCAGCAATTGCACTACTAGGTATCTATCCAAGGGATACAGGTGTGCTGTTTTGAAGGGGCACATTTACTCCGATGTTTATAGCAGCGCTATTGACAACAAAGTATGGAAAGAGCCCAAATGTCCATCGATGGATGAATGGATAAAGAAAATGTGGTATATATATACAGTGGAGTACTATTCAGCAATCAAAAAGAATGAAATCTTGCCATTTGCAATTACTTGGATGAAACTATAGGATCTTATGCTAAGCAAAATTAGTCAGAGAAAGACAAATTATCCTATGACTTCACTCATATGAGGAATTTAGATACAAAACAGATGACCATAATGGAAGGGAAGCAAAAATAATACAAAAACAGGGAGGGGGACAAAACATAGGAGACTTTTAAATATGGAGAACAAACAGAAGGTTACTGGAGGGGTTGTGGGGGGGGGATGGGCTAAATGGGTAAGGGGCATTAAGGAATCTACTCCTGAAATCATTGTTGCACCATGTGCTAACTAACTTGGATATAAATAAAAAAAATAAATTATGTAAAAAAAAAAAGATATGAAAGTTGAGGGTCAAAATCAGTGCAAAAGTTGGAATGGTAGAATTGTGTTTGAAAAGGTTTCTGTTGTTTAGAGCTAAGAAAGTTTTTAAAAAGCAAATTCCTGCCTGTATGTTGCCTTTTGGAGACAGACTTCAAGATTATATGAGCAGCATTTTCATTTTCCCTTTTTTTTTTTCTATTTTTGAGCATTTTCTACCTGACCTTTAATTGTTTTTGCCCCACATAAACACATGATCAGCTTAATTCTAATGAGGCCCCGTTAAAGTTTAAGGTTTGTTACTTTTGGTATGCCTGGTGATTCCTATCCTTACATTGATTTTATAAAGTTTACAAGCCCCATGTGCATATTGCTTCTTCATCAGCTTTTCAATTGTCCACTTTCCAACAATCTTGTAAAAAAGTAAGGACAAAAACAATAAAATAAGTATGAAATTATGGAAACATCACTGTGCCAAGATGGTAAGGGAACCAAAACTGGTCTGTTGGCTGGCAGGCAATGCCACTTGTCCAGGTGATAGCTGAGGGTGTGACAATTGACTCCACGATGCAGCTTGAGTATCAGTGCATATAAAAATACAGCTTGTTCCTGGATTGAGGACCTTCTACACCTGCTCAGATGGTTGTTGGGAAGAGTGAATGAGATAATGCCTATTAAGTGCCTGGCATGCAGTAGATACTCAACAATCATTTGCTAGATCTGAACAGTCACAAAATCGCATGCCAAATCCTGCTGGTTTGGTAACCTCTATCCTGGTTATGACACTGGGAAAAGCCACCTCAGTGAGTCCTGTCCCTCTCATCAGGGACTTGTCTCTAGTTGTTGGTGTCTCATTGCCTGCTTTCTGTGTCTTGGGCCAATGTGCCCTGGCCCTCCCACCCTGTCCCCTGGGTCCCCACCCCTCCTTACAGTGTGGTTGGTCTGGGAGAGTGCAGGGTTGATGTCCTGCCATCTGGTAATGGGAGGCAGACCCAGTGCTGTCCTGGCCTTTGTATAAGAGGGCAGGCCCAGATCACGGCCCCTCTGCAGACAGCTGGCCAGGTAGTCTGTGCGGGAAAACTTCAGAGACCCGGGCCAGAAATCTGGGGATGAAATACCAGAGAGTCTGAGAGAGCTCAGGGCCACCACAGCTCCACTAGCCCAGGAGTCAGGCTCCAACCAGCCCCAAGGGGACCAGAATCACACAGAGGGAACGATGGTCAACAGGTCTCTCAGCAGTGAAAGAGTGCAGGATCCCAGCCCCAGGCACTCCTCCCAGCCTGGCTCTGGAGCTCCAGCAGAATCCCCATCCAGGGGCCAGGGGTGTACCACCTTCAGGGACAGCTTCAGGCTTACCTAGCACATCCTCAACTACCACATGGTCCTCTTGCTCAGCGATCTGGGAGGCCATGCCCAGCAGCAGTGCATCCACATCTTCAGCTCTTTGTAGGTTTGGATGCTTTGGGAATGGGGAGAGAATATGGGGCTGAAGGTTGAGCACCAAGGCTCCCTCCACCCCATAGTCCAAGTCCTGGGCCCAGCGAGTGCTGACATTTGCTCTAAAACCAGCAGGCCATTCCCCCTCCATAGGTTGATTCCCCACTCAAGGTGAGTGACGTCCCCATCCAAAGCTCATGCTGCTGAAAGACAGGCCTCCACAAACGCAAAGGATCTAAAACTTTACTTCTATTTTAGGAGACTTGACAGTACGGTTGACAAAGGCACTAGAACATCTACGCCTTGGTCCTTGCTCTGTTAGTGAGTAGCTGTGGGCAAGTCACAGGACCTCTCTGAACTCAGTGTCCTTCCCTTAATAAAAAGAGCATTAGGGATACAATACAACACAATACAATAAAAGCAATTAGGAGGACACAGGTCTCTTTCAACTCAGCTCCATGATTCTGAATTCTGTGCTTTTCTCTCTTTTCCTCTTACCTCTTTTCTCCTCTTATGAACACTCTACACAGAATATCAGATTTTGCTTTAAATTATTCATCAATGGAATGGATAAAGAAATTGTGGTTTATATACACAATGGAATACTACGTGGCAATGAGAAAAAATGAAATATGGCCTTTTGTAGCAACGTGGATGGAGCTGGAGAGTGTGATGCTAAGTGAAATAAGCCATACAGAGAAAGACAGATACCATATGGTTTCACTCTTATGTGGAT
>NW_024412415.1:11362280-11465022 GCF_014898765.1 Herpailurus yagouaroundi | reverse complement strand
CTCAGAACCTCAATTAGCCCGTGTTTAATTGGGGAGGTTAATATACACACCAGCTGTAGGAAAACGGATAAAGTGCTTAAAAACCACAATGACGTGTTTTTAAACGATTGTTCATCTTCCCTCTCCAAATTCACTGTTCCCTTGGGGAAATGAGCACACTTCAGACTGATAATCCTGTCCTGAGGGCTCCTGAGGGCAGATTTTTCTGAAATGACACCACCACCCCTTCCAACACACAGACATTTATGCTGGGCCCTCACCTCATGTAGACGCCAGGAGGCACCATGGTGGAGAAGAACTGCTCAGAGGCCGCCAGGAACTCTGGGGAGATGTTGGGGTCCAGGAAAGGGCTGTATCCTGGGGAAAGAGGATACTAAAATTTAACCCTTAAACCACCCAGCCTCCCTCCCCATGGCTCCTGTCCCCCTCGAAAAAACTCCTGCCGGCTCTCCCATTCTTCCTCCCCATCCGTTCACCTGCATACTTCGCAGGTGTTTTCTGCAGGAAGCTGGGCAGCCACTCATACAGAGCGATGTTCTGAGGGACAAGAGAAGGCAAAAGGGAGGCAAGCGCTGGAGCAGCCGCCCTGGGAGGGATCCGAGCCCAAGGAAGGCTTCGGTGGGAGATGAGGGTCAGGCAGGGGCAGTCACGAGGGAGGCAACTCAAACAGGACAGGAGCGGAGGCCCGGCCCCCCACAAGGAACCTGGGATGGCAGAGGAGGGCGGCTACATAAGAACCACAGCAAAGGCTCGAGGATCACAGCGCTTTGCCTCCTCATCGTCTCCACGTCCACTCCGAGACGAGACGCTAGCCCCAGTTCTGGGGAGCAGCGTCCTCCTGGAAAAGGGCGTTTCCGGGGGCTGCCCGTCGGAGGATGGAGGGCTCTGCGCAGCAGGCAGGGGCGGGGCGGGGCGGGGAGGGGGTGCGGACTGACCTGGTAGGTGGCGATGACCCTCTTGCGCGCGTGCTGAAACAGCTCCTCGTCCCCCCACCGCGGGTGCTCGCGGGCCAGCCGCTGCGCCCACACGTTGTGGTAGCGGAACCACAGCAGGCCCAGCGCCTGCAGGAAGGGGTCGCGGTTCCCTCGCTCCGCCCCGAAGGCTGCACGCGACGCCGTGGGGCCGCAGGGGAAGAGACGCGCGGCGGTGTGACCACGGAGAGCGCAACCTCGGCGCCCCCCAGCCCGCCCCGCCGCGCGCCCCGGCCGCCGCAGCCCACCCCGCGGCCTCACCATACAGCCCCCGGGGCCCGCGCTGTCCCGTGGCGGGGTCGGGCGGCGTCCACATGAGCAGGGGGCTTTGCGCGTTGCGGGGGAAGGCGGGGTCGGGCCCCGACGCCAGCTGCCCCCCCGGAGAAGCTCCGCAGCGCGTCGCTCCAGGAGTGCGAGGAGCCATAGATGGCGCTGCCGTCCAGCCAGCCCGTCACCTCGTTGGTCTGCGGGGGTACCGGGAGGGTGAGCCCAGGGTGAGCCGCGGGCGGAGTAGCTGAGACGGGTAAGGGGGCGCCAGGGCCAGCCCAGCATCGGTGGCGGAGGGGAGGGGGAGCGGGGGGACGGAGCCTCTCCCGGCCGGGCCCTGCCAGGCCCCGCCCCCGCGACCCCGCCTGCCGCGTCTCACCAGGTCCCGGGGGTTACTGGGGCTCTGTCCGGTCTCGGGGTCCCAGCGGCTCCTCTGGAAGGGTAGGACCACGTCCCCGCGCTGGTCCGGGTCGAACACCGGGTCCCCGGGCGGGATGTGGATGTTGAGGAACTCGGCTGGGCAGCCAGGTGTCTCCACGCTCACCAGGTCGGACAGCACGTGGTAGCCTGTCCGCAATGGGGGCGTGCTAGGGCCAGCTGAGGGCCTGGCACTCTCCTTTCTGTATCAGGTATCCAGCCCTCCCCTACTCCCCTTGAAGCATCAAAAGACTCCTTAGATTTTGGGGGCAAGTCCAAGTCTTGACCTCCTCCACCCTTCCCAATCCTTTGTTACACCTTGGTCCAGACTGTTTTCATTGCCAGTTTGGTCTTCTCCTTGGTAACTGGGAGGTGCCCGGTGAGTGTGCCTAGGCAATTGGGCTGGGAACACCTGCTGCAACATGCAGCTGGGAGCGGCCTGCCCAGAGGGCCTGCCAGTCTCACTGTGAGGCTAGATACCGGGAATCAAATGTAGCCCCCCCCCTTCCCACCCCCTGGAGGGCTAGCAGGAGCCAGGCATTCCTGCTGGGTACCAACAACCCACAGACACGGGTCAGACCACCCATTCTAGCGCCCCATTTTGACATCCACCCCCCCTACCCAGACCTTTTGCCAAAGGCAAAAGACTGAGACTGCCCTGACACTGTCCTAGGAGCCACAGGGGCAAAGAGTGAGAACAGGGTCCCACCAAGAGTCCCTGCCAGATTATTTTTGTGCTCCTGCCTCCATCTGTACGCCCAACAACAGCTCAACGTGGGGCAAATTTATACCTCCACCAACCAGACTTTCTCCCTCTAGTTTTTCTTCCCCAGAAAAAGAAATACAAGACATAGCTTTCTCCACTTAAGAAAAATCATTTTAGGCCCTAGACATCTTGTGATTTATGACTACTTGCCCAAAGCATATTCTTGACTTATCTTTGCAGGATTTAAACCCCTTGGAGCACTCAGATACCAGAACAATTAAAGGCAGAGAAGTGATGTCAACCTTTGCGGCCCTTTTGTTTTTCATCAATTAAGACCTGAACTCTGTCTCCCTGAGATGACTTTTGCCTAAATTCTAGGCTGAATTCCCCACTGTACAAGTGCCTTTGTGAATCTGTATGTACCCTTAGCTTAAAACTTCCCAGTTTTGTTGTTTGGGAAGACATTGCTTTGGGAAATAACCCCTACATTCTCCTTTACTTTTTCCAAGTAAAACTCTTCCCTTTCCTATTCTTGGCTTGGTTGTGTCTTTTGGCTCAAAACCCACCAAAAGCTGAATTCAGTTTCACATAACGTCACCTCTCCCCTCCATCTCTCACCCCCATCTCTGAGACCCTCCATCACTTCTCTCTCTCACTCCCTGACTCCCCGCTCAGACATAGACGTGTCCAGCTGACCCTACTGGCCTCCCTCCCCCAGAGGTTGAGGCCCTCACCAAAGAATACTCCCAGCACTGTTCGGTTTCGCAGGGAGGCCTGCCCTGCAGGGCCCCTCATGGCAGTGTTGCTAAGGTCTCTGGGGTTGGGCAGGTGGGGTTCTCTCAAGGGCTGGTACACACCATCTGCATAGCTGGCTGGGACTAGGCGCTGCAGCCGAGAGCCTGCAGTAGGAGAGGTTGAGAGACAAGGGTAAATCCTCAGTGGGGCTTGCTTACCTCCTCTCTCCCAGGATTCCCTCCATACCACAGGGAACCCATGAGCCTTTGCTGGTACCTGTCATCCCTTGCCCCTTAGTACCACCCTGACCGTAGGGCTGTCTCCACTTGGCCCTCACCTACCTTTGCTACCCCATCTGTGCTCCATGAGGTTGTTGTACCACCCATCAAATCGCTGCACCTCCCAGGAAATGGGGTTCTGTGCTCCTGTGTGAGAACAGAGGGAAGGGGCAGCTGGGTAAGTCTGTGCATGGGAGGACAGGCAGGCATGTAGGACATGGGTCTTGGGAGGCTGGCAAGGGGAGCAGCAGAAGTTGGACCCCCAGCACAGTGTAGAAGGTAGGGTGCAGAGGAAAGAACCCAGGACAGAGTGCTATCCAAACTCAAGTTCAGTCTTTAAGCTGCCCCATGGGGGAAACATGGCAGGGAGCACCTAAGGCAGTATAGTGGGGGACAGCGTGTTTTGACAACCCCAGAGAGCAAGATGAAGCTGGAGAACAGTGGCAATGTGGAAGGGGATGCAGGAGCCTTCTACTGCTCTCACACCTCAGCTCCCAGAGGGACACTGCAGGACAGAAACCATTCCCAGCCCTAAGATATCATATGGAGCAAGAGCCAGCCACACCCTAAAAGCCAACCACTCTTCCATCCAGGGAAGGAGAAGTCATTCTATGACCAAGCCCTGGGTAGGGGCAATGTGGAGAGGGGCTTGGCCCTCTCCTGCTGAGCAGAGCTCAGGGCAAGGGTGCGGGCCCTGGGGCTGTGGCTCTGGGACCTGTTGCTACTCTGGTCTCTTTCCCAGTTTCTGGGGTGGGATCAGGAACTGCCTGGTCATGGGATAACCTTGCCTCTTCTGAGGCAACATGTTCCTCATATAATTCCTCTTATTGACCCTATTGTACTTTCCAAAAACTAGGATCTGGGACGGAGCACTCAGTTGTTGAGGGAAGAGTTCAAACAGTGGGGACAGAGGGAAGGGTCTAGAATTAGAGGTGGACCTAGAGGTCCTTCTGGTCCGTGGATCAGATAACCAGATTCCTTTCCCCAAACTAGGAGGCTACAGGGCTAAGGTTCCCTCTCTGCTCACTTCAGAGAACAGAACAGAGAAAGAGAACAAAGAGAAAGAGAAACAGAAGAAAAGGACCCTCATCAGCCATCAAGGGACCCATTCCTCTGACTGTCCTTCCACTCACACCAAGGATAAGATCTCAGAGCTATGCCTCACACTCCTGTGTGCATGTGCATGCCCACGCATGCACACTCAGTCACCAGGAGGTCAGAGAGGCAAAATGACTCAGACCCTGATGTTTGAGCAAAGAATCCAAGTAAGGATCCAGGACTTGGGGCAGGAACTAGGGGAGCCACATACACATGATCTCTAAAATAAGATGAACTGGTAGCAGAACAAGAAGAGGGTCTTTGGGGGAAGGGTGTAAAGGAGAATGCCTCCCGGGAATAAGTGGCAATAGCTGGGTAGAAAAGGAAAATCCAAGGTCAAGGCAAAGAGAGGCCAGGAAGGAATGGGAATGTGAGCAGCTCGTTCATGGGAGAAGCTGCAGGGGTCTACCACCTCCAGTCAGAGTAGATCATTCCACAGATTTTCTATGCTTCCTTTTCTTGTCCCTTTTCTTATCCCGCCACACCTGATAGGGCTGATAAGGGGCTTGCTCTTTTTAACTTAACTTGTAGCACCTTAAGCCCGCTTCCCTTCTCAGAGACCCAGACTTCACAAAATGGCCTCAGAGTCTAGCAAGAGACTGATGGTAACAAGATGAAGTCTAATGGACCATACAGAGGCAATAGTTGTTTGTTGTTGTTTTCATATTGTTGTAAAACACTGGTGACTTTCCTTCAGCTTTGGGTCCAATCTGACCACAAAATCCTTTATTGTCTTATGTGCCTAATCAGCCTTTTCCCATTTGGGATCAGGGGTCCTTACTTTATGAAGAAAGAGAGAAGAGAGAGGAGAGAGAAAGGGCCTCCAGACTCTAAGGAATGAAATAGGAAATGCTGACACAGCAGGGTTCCTCTGTTCCTAGCTACACTTCTCCTCCAATCTATACTCACCCATGGATGTCCATGACCCAATCAGGAGTGTCCATGCCAGAGCCAGGCAGAGGCCCATGATGAAAGTGATAATAGCGCTTAGGTGTTAGGACACCCTAAAATGGAGACCCTAGGAAAAGAGAACAGGGAGAATGGGTCCCAGAAATTCAGGAGAGTCAGGCCAGGGCCTCTGCAGGCCTCTGTGAATCTAAGTGTGAGCTGGGCCAACACCACAGTGGGGAACAAAAAGCAAGAGACTCACTCGCCCCCAAGAGTCTTTCATTCATTCAACAAACACTTGGCACGCATCCACTATTTTTTAGGCGTTTAGATCTAGGAATTGGAAATTAAGTGATGAACAAAGCAGACAGAAATCTCTGCCTCCTTGGACTTACCTTCTAAGATTAACTGAAAACCTTGTTTTGGCCCAGCTCCCCAGTGTGTGTGTTCCTTGGACAGAGCCTGGCTTGAGGGCCAGGACACTGAGCTGCTGCTACAGTGTGGTTTTAGGCAGGTCACTTCTCTGGTCTGGACCTTGATTTCCTCTTCCAGATATGGGAATAAACATGCCTGAACTGTCTACCTCCTAGCATGGTTGCCAGAATCAGACATGAGATTGAGGTTGAATTCAAAGCAAGAAAAGCGACAGGTGTTATGTAAATGTGATATAGAGAGAGGGTGGGCTGGAGCTTGGCTCTTCTAGGCAGACTCAAAGAATGCAGCACCAGGTGCTCCTGTGTTTGGTGCCAGCTTTCCTCTCTCTCTCCCTCTCTCCAGGCTAACAACTCAATCACCCAGGGACAACAGGGAAATGGGGCAGCAGGGGATTCAGACTGGGACTCCTGAGTGGCACAGGGAGTGCCAAAGGTGAGTGAAGATCTTCTAAGGCGGCATATAGACACTGGGGGTGGGGTGGGGCTGGGGAACTATCTAATGGAAGAAAGTGGGAGTTCAGAGAAAGCCTTATCTCAGACTAAACTCTCAGGACTCCTGAACATGTTGTCTAGTCAAATAGGAGGAGCCCTGGAGGGTGATCTCATCCCAACTTGCCAACTCCCATGAAGCAAATGAAAAACCCTAGGCCCTGTCATAACTCAAAAGCTCAGCATTCCACCCACTCCATCTGAGACTGCCCAGATGGTGGTCTTTGAGAGTTTGTGAAGAGCAGGGCCCTGAATGGTTGAAGCCGTAAGGATGTTGGAGTGGCCACAGTGGTCCTTCCCTAATCTAGGATGCCCTGCCCCTACCCCCCTACCACTTTGTCTTGTCTTTAGGATCCGGGCCCCAGACACCAATGTACCACTCAACCCATAAAAGCATGCAGTGAGCTTTCAGGCCAGGCTGTGGGGATAACCTGAAGAGGAATGTGGGCATGCTTAACAATCACTCCTTGTGGGTGGGTAGCCTGTGATTTATATAGCAATATTGGTTCAGTAACTTCCTAACAACCTTGAGTGGAAGGCATAACCTTATGACAGAGCAGTGAAGCCCCAGGCAGTGGCAGAACCAGGGAGAGAACACAGGCCTACCTTGTTCTTAACCCACATGGCTACTTTTCCAGTCTGAAGTCCTAGAATGGGGACCCTGGGGTGGGGGAAATAGGAGCCAAGGCCATAGGGATTCCAATCTGGTCCCAAGGGAGGGCTGAAGGGGAAGCCTGGACTCTAAAAGCCCAAAGCTCCCTCCCTGGCGTAATGTGCTGGTGCCGGGGAGAGTTCCAGAGAGATCCCCTAGGCCCAAGCAAATTAGGCCACCCAACATTCAAGGTTCTCTAAGAATCAAAAACTTGGGGTGGGGTGTGTGAGGATAGGCCCGAACGGGTTCCCTTTCAGCCTCAGGCTAATAACGGAGGCGCAGGGGGGCCAGGGCTAGAATTCCCCTTCCCTCCAAAAGCGTAGCGGAGCTGGGGCACACTCCGCTGAAGCCACGCCGGTGGCTCTCCTTCCCTCCCGAGCGCCTGGGCCCGCGGGCCTGAGAAACCCTCCTCGGTCTGACCTGTGGCCGCGGCGTCCCTCGACCCCAAAGTGCGGACTGGCTCGCTCCTGGCTCGCCGCTAGGCCCGCGACGCCCGCTCCCGGCCGGCTCCCTCCGCAGCTCTGCGCGGGGAGGGCGGGCGGGGCCGGGGGTGAAGAGGGGCAGGCGCGGCCCAGTTCTAAGGCGGGGCGGGGCGAAGTGGGGCGGGAGGCCAGCCCGCGACCCGAAGAGGTGCTCCGAGAGGCCCGAAGCGCGCCAGGTGAGTCGGCGCGGGCTCGCGGGGCTCAGGTGGGGGAGCTGTCCAGTCCGTGGCGACGGCTCGGCTAGTGCGGCTACGGGGACAGAGAAAGGGGCAAGTCTGCTGGGGCTGGGGGGTGGGGAGAAGACCTTGGGGGGGGGGCAGGGGAGGCGCTCCCCGAAACTCTCCATATCGTCGGGTCTGGGCTCCAAGACCAAGAAGATCGGTGAACGCCCGCAGAGCAGGCCAGGCGTCCGAGCAAGGCATTCGTCCTAAGACCCTGAGAGTGTCTGTGGCAACCATC
Organism: Herpailurus yagouaroundi; assembly: GCF_014898765.1. Taxonomy (NCBI): domain Eukaryota; kingdom Metazoa; phylum Chordata; class Mammalia; order Carnivora; family Felidae; genus Herpailurus; species Herpailurus yagouaroundi. The sequence goes on along the minus strand of NW_024412415.1, from coordinate 11,457,146 downwards.
CCCTGGGGTTCCTCGTGAGCTCTCGGGGTCTCAAGCCCTCCAGCCTCGCCCGCGCCCCACCGGACTCCAGACTGCATCTCTAGGTTTGTGCCGGAGCTGCCCGGGAGTTCTGGGCAGGGGGCAGGAGGAGGAAGGCCGGAGGGGTGGCTGCGCAGGGGACGGCTCTTGTGCACGGTCCCTCCTCTGTCCCAGACCGAGGGCGGGGGGCAGCGCCTCTGATCCTCGGGTGCGGTCTGAGAAGGTTGAGAGCGACTTGGAGTGGCGGGCGGGGAAGCACCCCAAACCCGGTTTGTCCGGTCATAGCGTGGTCCTTAAGTGAATTAGGAGAAGAGGAAGGTTGGAAGCGAGCCCCGCCAAGAGAAAGGGAGCGCATTCGGTGATAGAACGTCTGGACCTCGTTCCCGCCCCCAGGAGCGCTGCTTGTGAGGTTCCACAGGGAGGAAGCGAGCGGCGCGGGCTGCCACGCACGCACTGTGTGGAAGGGGCGAAGGTAGGAAGACAGTGGTCCGGGTGTGAATGGCGGGGATGATGAGGCTGCTGGGGTCGGTGCGGTCGGGATGGGTTTTGAAGGGGGCCTTGGAGTGCTGCCCCCATCCAGGCCCCTGGGGGCGCACTTCCAGTGCCCCCCTCCCCCCCGCAAGTTCAGATCAAGTGGGAGTTACTCAAAGAGAAAGTTTGGTAAGAAGTTAAGAGGAGAAAAGAAAAACCTCGGAAGACCATACATGCCACAAGGTTTACAGACATGGAATCCTTATCTTGGCCTGCCTGGAGCCTAGATAGTTTATTTGCATGATTCAGCGTCCCTGGGCTCCTTACTTACTTCAGCCCTCAACCCACTTCTCAGATCTTCTGTTTCTCCACTTAATTCTTTCCTTAGTGCAACAACATACACACGCCCACACACCTTCCTGAAGAGAAGAGGCTGGGACAGGAGTTTCTGACAGTTCTCACCAGCCAGAGCTGTCAACTTTAATGGGATCAACCCCAACCAAAGAAACAAAATAATCACATTCTAGTAGCTGTGTATCACCAGTCAGCGCTCTTGGCAACTCCAGCCATGTCACCCATTCCTTCCTGGAGAATTATAGTATTTCTGAGTTCCAGAAGATGTGGGATGTGGGGAGAGGGAGACTGTAAGAGAGGTCACAGAGTACTAAGGAAGTACGTAAGAACTTTGAATGCTGAAGACCAGCTGTATCAGGCTGGATTTTCTTAAAGATTTGTAACTTTATTTCTTATCCACCCCTTTTAACACACACAGGAACCCCACTTCAACCTGGGATTGGTAAAGATTGGGTAACGTCTGAAATGCAACTGAGCATTAGAAATGCTTCAGTAATTTAAGGGAGTTCAGAAAGGGGGAAAAAGTGTCCCTCACTTCTCTAGGCTGGGTGAGAAAGGAGGACCCCAGAGTGTGGGGATTGGCCCACCCCATTGAGAAAGCACCTGTTTTGTCACAGGGGCCTCTGATTGAGGGTTTATGTACCTAGTTCTCTATGTTACTAAGCAGTACTTTCTTCTTGTGTCTGTATTTCTGTTTACATGAAATTGTAGGTGTATGTCTGACTGTATCTTGCACTTATTTGTATTAAGGTACATTGTGTATATATACGAGTCACAGTGGTGAGCTAGGGGAAAGGGGGTGAAGACTGAAAAGAGATTTTTCTCAGATTGGAAGAAACTCTACTGTCAGACCCTCCTTGGCTTGCCAAGGAGGAAGATGTTCCAGAGGAAAATTATAAGCTTTGTAGGAAAGGAGGATTGCTGGGTATATGGACTTTTCATTTAGTCCCACCACTTCATGCAGGAGGCTTGTTAGCTTAATTATTAAAACCAATTTGGGATCAGGGTCATCCAAAATTAGCTTTAGATTAGGCAATGGAGATTAAGGAAAACCTAATTCCTTAAATTAAACAAAAAGAATTTTATTCACTGTCTTTTTGCTTTAGTCATCTTTAATAAATATTTTGGTGAATTGGAAATAAGTTAACATTGTCCTTCTGTACTTAAGATACAGAGAGACTTTTGTTAGTGTTTCTTTGAAGCACCACGTTAATGGAGGTGAGCCATTCTTGTATTTTATAACCTCCCACTAAAATACATGCAGGAATAATGCTGATATGTAACACTAACCAAAGTACATTACACTATTATTATTTGCTTATATTGCAGCTATTTGTTTTTGAAACTTCAGCATATAACATGCATTCATAGTATTAGAAACTTGCTTTATCTTCCCACCTTACTAACCAAGATATTCTACATTTTACAGCCTTTTTAAAAACATAAAGCCTTCCATCACAATTGTAATGGCTTTAGTCTAGGTGTCATAACGAATAAATCCTTAGACCAATAAGTAAAATAAATATCACTATCACATATTCACAATTCATAGTTACTTAGCTTTAGCTAGAGTTGAAACATATGTTTCAGATTCAATTAAATGTGAACATTCATGCTTTGGACTCCAACTACTAGAAGAGGCTTTCTGAAAATTTTGTGAAAGCACTACAGATTGACAGGGTTGGTCAAATCCCTTCCTGCCCAATCCTTAGGCCTATATTGGTGACACTCAATTAACATTGAATGAGAATAGAATACTCTATAGGGCACAGAGGGAGCATAGCTCCCTCTTGTGTGTGAAATAGAGGATGCCACCTACAGAGAGGAAGTCACTCATTCATATATATTCATTCATTCAACCCACAAGCTGATTAGTATATGCTACATGCAGGGGATGCAAAGATGGAGATTAGAAGCTAACAGGGAGACTGATGTTCAAACAATTACAATCCAATGTGATTATTGTGATCGTGGAGGTATATTCAAAATGCAATCAGAACATTAGAGGTAGGAACATCTACACTGGCCTAATGGTGTCAAAGAAAATTTCACAGAGGAGGTAACATGAGCTGAGACTTGAAGGGTGAAAAGGAGTTTGCTAAGGAGTAAGAGCATTCCAGGCAGAGGAAATAGCATATGCAAAGGCATGAAGAGTTAAAAGAGTATGTCAGATTCAGGGAGAGGCCAATAATTCAGTATTGCTAGAGGTTAGGCTGGGCCAAAGATGGAGGTGCAATGGTAGATGAGATCTGATCATAAAGGACTTTGTATGTGATTGTGAGATTAGGTTTTACCTAGAGCAAAGAAATAAAATGTTTATATTTCCTTGTTAGAAAACAATGTTCTGGCACCAGGCAAGATAGAATGAGACTGAACTAGGGCAGTAGGGAAGGAAATTCATGGATGGTTTCAAGAAATGTTTAGGAGATAAGATGGTCCATCTTTCCGGCTTATTTTATTGATAACAGTGGTGATGTCACCAAAGAGACAAAGAACACAGAATAAAAAGCAGAGCAGAGACAGTGAATTCAGTTTGGGACCTGTTAAATCTGAGGCATCCATGGGGAAGCCAAGTGAAAATGTCAATGGGACAATTGGCCCAGGTAAGAGGTCTGTCTGGAGACATAGATTTGAGAAGCATCGGCCACGGGAATAGATGATTTTGCCTACGGAATCATGAAGAGTACTAGAAGAAAAGAGCCAAGGCAGAATCCTGGGAAGCAGAAACATTTCCGAGAGAGGAAGGACTAGCAAAGGAGCCACAAAAGTCATGACCAAAGGCAGGAGACCCAGGAGAACATGCTGTCATGGAGATTCAAGGAGGACACATTTGAAGAAAGGGGAAACAGTCCACAATGCCAAATACCACAGAGAGGTTAAGAAAGATGAGACGTGAAAACTTCCCTTTAGATTTAGCATGTGATAACCTAATGGAGAAGATGGGAATGGAGAGAAGCCAGATTGCAATGGGTTGAGGAAATAAAGCAGTGGAGACACCAGCATAGACTATTCTTCCCAAAAGCCTGGCTATGAAAGGGGGAGAGTGAGATAAGACAGTAGCTGGAGGGGACTGAGAAGTTCAAGGGAGAGGGTCCCTTCTCTTTGTGTTCTTAAGATGGGAGAAATTTAAGCATATCTTTGAGAGAAGGAGCCAGCAGAGAAAGAGAAGCTGACAAGTTGTGTAGAGAATGGGGGATGACTAGGGAAAGGTGGTTGTGAAGGCAGGCAAGAATTGGAGTGAGAGCCCAGGAGAAAAGGAGATACCCATTCCCCTGCAATGGAAGAATTGAAGAGTTAAGAAAAAAGCAAAACTTCATGGGAAAACCGAGGCTCAGAGCTTATGTGACTTGTCCAAAAGACAGGATTAAAACTGTCTCTCTGTCTTTTTGCCTGACACTATGCTACCCCCCCAGAGATAGCATAGGAGGTGGCCAGCCTAGAAAGAGAGTGAAAGGCTGGGAGCCACAGGGTATTATAGAAGAATCACAGAATTTAGAACTAGAGGGGACATGGAGATCATCATATCCAATTGCAGACGAGGAAACCAAGGACCAACGAGGTTGTCATTTGCCTGCCTAATGTTTTAAAATAAGTGAAGAACTGGTTCCAGCCCAGGGTTCTCTCCAACAAGGATTGGATAAGGAGATAAATGGAGTAGTCAGATGTCCTCTCTTTCCCAATCTTGTAGCTTCTATCTATTCATGTCACTCTGTTTCAGGTATTATTCTTAGCACTTTACACACGCAATCTTGTCTCACACTCACAATGACCCTGTGAGGTAAACACTGTCATCCTTACTTTTAATAAAACCAAGTATCTATAGGGGTCAAGTAACTTGCAAGAGGCAGATACAGAATTCAAACACAGAGCTGCTTAACTTCAAACTTATTCTTTCACTATATCACTTAATAAGACACTACCTAGCCAGACTATAAATAATGGAGCCTCCTGGGAAAACCAAGGCCCCAGTACAGATCACACACAGGGAAATGAGCAGAGGTGGGATCATTGATTGTAAAATAAGGTGAGCTAAGTTTATTTCAATTATTTTAGAGTTTCCAGAGGAGGAGTCAGGGTGCTTGAGAAAGCTAGACAGACCAGTGTGGGCAGTGCCAGGACCGGGAATCAGCCCTCTGATGATATCGTTGGATTATATATTTAGCAAAGCTGTCTGGCCTTTGTTCCTTCGGAAACTGAGAAGGAAAGCCAATCATTTTGTAATCTGTACCAACTTTCACCCTTATGCCTTCGCTTGATAGCTGTATAGTAAATACAGCTCTTTTTATGTCCTGTGATCTGTCTGATTAGGCTGGAGGCCTGAGAGAGATAAAAGAGAATTATATTTCTTAAGACAGTCCCAGAGGAAGCAGAGAAGCCTCGAGGGTGGTTGTGGCACTGATTTAGGGGACCTAAGGGTTAGGAAAGGAGCATGGGGCAACAGAGATGGATTGCCAAGACCCTCATTCCCTCACAGCCAAAACACAGGGAGATGGATGGCAGAGGAGCAATGGACAGACAGTAGCAGTAGAATCTGGTGAGCTCCAGAGATGAGGGAACTGGTCTGGTTTATTCTTAGCTGTATCTTCAGCACCAAGAATAGTACCTGGCTCATAGACATAAACATTTATTGTCCTACAGCATACGCCTCCCTGTCACAGTCCCATCAAAATGGCTGCTTTTGGACACACATTCCCCTTCTATACTGGCCTCAAGCCAATCTTCCCAATGGACACCACCTTGGCCGTCATCATTGCCATCTTTCTGACTGCACTGGTCACCTTCATCATCATCCTGCCTGGCATTCGGGGCAAGATGGTGAGAAACAAACCCAGCCCTGGAGACCCCAGCCCCAGAGAGACCTTGGCCTCAAGGTGAGGGGGCCAGACTCTCTGACTACAACCAGACTCAGGAAAGAGACTCCAGTCCTGAAAAAGTGTCACCCACCCCCCAGGAGGGAGGGGAGCTCCCTGAGGAGCTCAGGAGGGAGCTCCCTACTCATTGATTCAACACATAATTTATTGAGAACCTATTACGTGGCAGACACTCTGATCTCAATTGACCAAATGACCTCAGTTTTAGAACCCCCACCCCCACACACCCAAGTCTGGAAGGAGGAAGGGTGGATTTGGAAGGAGGGTGTTCCTTCCTAAACCCACCCACCCTGTGACTCAGAGGGTGTTCTGGCTGCTGCGGGTGGTGACCAGCTTATTCATCGGGGCCGTGATCCTAGGTGAGTATAATTCTGGGCAACTGCCTCTGTGCCATCTAGTTTGCCCCACAGCCAACCTCCTCTCTCCTGGTTTCCTTACAGCAACTTCTGATTCCAGGGGGTGGGGGGTGGGAGGAGCATAAGCAGAGTGTGATCAAGGAAGTCTTGGATTCTGACCCCTTTATTCATCTTGGGCAAACATATTATTGACAATCTAACCATGAGCTAGACCCTGAGCTAGTTAATAGATATACAATTATGCGCAAAAGAGACCTAGACCCCTTGGAGCTCTCCTTCTGACTCTATCCCAGTAATGCCCAGATTTTCCTGAGTTCCTGTATGTCCAACTCCCCAACTCCAGCTGTGAATTTCAGTTCTGAGTGGTTCGTGGGCCAGGTCAGCACCAACACATCATACAAGGCCTTCAGTTCCAAATGGATCAGTGCTGACATTGGGCTGCAGGTTGGGCTGGGAGGAGTCAACATTACACTTACAGGTAAGTGATGGTTCTTACCTGTGAGGGAGAAGATTCTGCTGTGTCTTTGGAATCTAATCTGGTGTGGTCTAAAGTTCTACAGGATGAAGGGATGGTAGGAAGGGAAATTTCCAGAGATTAATAGCAGCTTCTGTACACCTGCCCAATGTGATGAACCCCTACCCAGGCTTGAGTTCCTCCTGAACACACCTGCCCCATTCCCCCAGGGATCCCAGTGCAGCAGTTGAATGAGACCATCAATTACAATGAGGAATTCACATGGCGCCTGGGTGAAAACTATGCTGAGGAATATGCAAAGGCACTGGAGAAGGGGCTGCCGGACCCTGTGCTCTACCTGGCTGAGAAGTTCACCCCGAACAGCCCATGTGGACTGCATGGCCAGTACCGCCTGGCAGGACACTACACCTCAGCCACACTCTGGTGAGTATGGGATAGAGGGCAGCCTAGACCCAGGGATGGTGTTTCTATCCATCTTTCCTCCACTTATGTGGAAATCCCTAGTGGGACAGGCTGGCACCAGCCCCACAGTGCTTGGTTGGGAAACCTATAGGCAGAAAACTGTGTCTCACATCTCTGGGATATTCTTGGGTGCCTGAGCCTCCATGTGGGCCCTTCCAAATAGAAGTGTCTAGGCCAACCTTCACTAGGTCCTTGGCTCTCCAGGGTGGCATTCCTCTGCTGGCTGCTGGCCAATGTGATGCTGTCCATGCCCGTGCTGGTCTACGGTGGCCACATGCTGCTAGCCACAGGCATCTTCCAGCTGTTGGGACTGCTCTTCTTCTCCACGGCCACATCACTCACACCACCCTGTCCCCTGCGCCTGGGCACTGCTACGCTGCACACTCACCACGGGCCTGCCTTCTGGATCACATTGACCACAGGTGAAGTCCAGCCCTGAAGACAGACACAGGGCTTAGGGCCAGGGAGGGAGGGCCAGGGACCACAATATTGGTGGGGGTTGAGGGTCTGCCTCTGGGGGCCAAGATGCCTTTCCTCCCTTTAAAACCCCATCCCTCTTACATCACTCATTGGGGCTTTTTCTCCCCAGTTCCACTACCCACCCCCATAGATGCCTACTCCCTGTGTCTTCTGTCTCTGTCATGTTCCTCATCTCCTAACTCTCCCTTCACCCAACTCTTTCCCAAATCTTCCAATCTTCTGTCCATGCCCACTTCCCCCAAATACTCTTCTCTATGTCCCCCATTCCTAGAACCCTTCTCTTTCCTGCTTCACATGGCTTTAAATTGTCTTACAGGTCTTTCTCCTCTCCTGTTCTCTCATGCCCCTTCTCATGCCTTCTCCTCTGTGCCCTGCCCTTCCCCCAGGGTTCTCTATTTTCAGAGTTCTCTCTCTCTTTCTTCTGACATGTAATTCAAAGAGCACTGGACTTAGAGTCAAAGCTCAGAAAAATAGAGCCACACCAGCCGTATGACCCTAAGCTAGTCACTTCTCTGAATCCCAGTTGCTCTGAAACAGGGATGCCAGCATTCTCTGAGAGTTGTTCTGATGCTCTTGCAAGAGTTCCTTGGGAGGGTATTACTATCACCAAGGCAGGACACCTATTGTCTCATCCCCAGGACTGCTTTGTGTGCTGCTGGGCCTGGCCATGGCAGTGGCCCACAGGATGCATCCCCAAAGGCTGAAGGCTTTCTTCACCCAGAGTTCAGGAGAGGATCCTGCGCTGGAATGGAATCCTGAAGAAGGGGGACTCCTGAGTCCTCGCTACCGGTCCACAGCTGAGAGTCCTGAGCCCCAGGACATTCCCCTGTCAGAGGCTTCCTCTGAGGCATGCTGTAAGAAGGAGCATCCCAGAGAGCCTGACTGTACCCTATAAGGCTCTTCTCCCTGGTGGCACCCGGACTTCCAGTCTGGTTCCAGATCTTATTGGAGCCTCATAAACCACCAGAAATGACTGCAGGTTGGGTTGTTTCAGCCCCCCAGCTCCAATCTATAGGTGGAGAAGGAAAAAGAGGCTTTTCCTTTTAAAAAGCAAAACAAAAAGCCCTAATATGCTAAACAGAAATTGGAGCCACCCATAAACCCTGTCTCCATGGTAAGACCAAGCAAGTGCTGCCTGTTTATGCACAGCAACCCTGCCTTCCCTTGATGCCTTGCCTCTTTGAGGTGCCATTTATTGAAACTCAGCTTCATCTACATAATGTGTGTGTGTGTGTGTGTGTGTGTGTGTGTGTGTGTGTGTGTTGGGGAGGTTATAGTGTGATACCTGTATGGTCCCTCTTATCCCTCTTGTTTCCCTTTTTCTGGGTCCCTTTTGTTCTTCTTTTACTTCCCCAACTTGTGTGATCTCTTGGTACAATGAAAGTCCTGGGCCAGAGAAGAAACCAAACTTCTTGTCCCAGGATATCAACCACATGTGCTACATTATCTTTAAGCTTCACTTCTCAAATCTGCCAAATAAGATTGTAGGTCTTGCCAAGGACCCAAAAAATAATCCCAGGATTTATTTTTATGCCTTGCCGACATCTACTTTAGTTAGCCCTCAGATACCACCTCTTAGTGAATAAACTGGAGTTAGTAAATTACCTCAAAAATGCCATTCCCTCCAGGTCCACTCACCTGGGCCAGTGAAAGGGAAACCCACTGGGCCAATGGGATAGTGACCTGCCTGGTCACTGCTACCAACCATCCACCTGGGGCAGTTCAGGAAGATACTGGTTCTGGTGAGTTCCCCTTTGGGCTCACTAGAGGGCGCCTCTCTCCCAGAGCCTCGTGGCAAGGCAGAGAGAATGGACTTGGCTGCTTCCAGCCCAGGAAGTCCGCTGAGGACTCATATTCCCTGTCTGGGAAAGCCATGAAATGTAATGGAAACAATTTAAAAAAAAAAAAAAAAAGGAAAAATATTTATTTACAGGTCACTCTGGGAGATTTTTCCCTGGGTGCAGGAGTTGCAGCCCGTCTGAGGCCGCCTGCTTTTCCCCAGTGGCTCCCCCACCCCCATCCCTTCCCACGCAGTGACTTTCTTTGGGCTATCCCGGCCCAGCCCCAGCCGGCATTGCTACCTGGCTTGCAGGGGACCGAGGTGGGGTAGCAGTCTGAGGTTGAGTCCCCCTCAGAGGTTAGTATTGGTCGTTAAGTCCAGGGCTCCAAACTGCTTATGCAGTGGGTTGTTCAGGATGAGAGGCAAGCTCCCTTTCGCCTGGCTACCATAGTCCTTGCCGCTTCGGTCCAAGAAGGTGCGAAGCGCGCTGGGCCAAGAGTAGTGGAGACTCACCACCGCCACTCCCAGCAGGAGGCACAGGATGCCTGGGGCAGCGCAGAAGGAAGGAAACAGGGTAGTCAGGGCTCCAGGCCAGAGTCTGGCCTGCCCCCTCCATCTCCTGGGGGCTACCTCTTGCATTTCCTCCCCCAACACACAGGGCAGGAACACCTCTGATATGGATTACACGATACACAGTTTCATGTGCTAACTGGAGCAAGATACTGAACCCCTCAGAACCCTCTCCCCTCATGTGCAAAACGGGCATAACCACACCTGCCTCTAGGAACTCTTAAGAGGAGCAGATTAGATAATATGTGTGAACTCGTTTTGTCCACTGTAAAGTACACAGCAGTATAAATCCAGTCCCCACCCCAGCCTCCCGGAATCCACCTCCTCAGTCCTCACCGGTGGCCAGGGTGACCCAAAAGGCGGCGCCATAGTGAGTGGTGAGAGTGGCGGAGCCGAGACGGAGCGGGCAGAGCTGCACGCTGGAGATGGAGGCGAAGGCGAAGATAGAGAAGAGCGTGAAGGCACCGGTGGTCAGGAGCGCCAGGCCCCCGTAGAGCGGAACCGGCATGGAGAGCAGCCCGTTGGAGAGGAGCCAGAAGCAGAAAGCCACCCTGCGGAGGGGACCCACTGCGCTGTGAGCGGGGTTACCCTAGCCTCGCTCCCCCTCCGTCCTCCACCCCAGAAGGAAAGCCGGGACTGTGATGGCGTAGGCACAGGGGAGCCTTACAGGGGAGGGGCCGGCTCGCAGCCTCTGCCTGGTCTCTCTGGGTTCCCAGGTCTGTGCGGAGGACCCGTGACTTTCTTTCTGACCCCAGAGGTGGAAATTCGCACCTCCAGCAGCTATGTGGGGCTGGCTCACACGCCCCCACCGCGACAGTCCCTCCCTCAGTCACGCGTGCTTCCCTCCAGCGCTCACCACAGCGTGGCCGAGGCATAGTGCCCCGCCAGGCGGTACTGGCGGTAGAGCCCGCAGGGGCTGCTCGGGGTGAACTTCTCGGCCAAGTAGAGAACTGGATCCGGCAGCCCCTTCTCAAGCGCCTCCGAGTACTCCTCGGCATAGTTCTCGCCCAGACGCCAGTTGAAGCGCTCGTTGTAGTCTATGGTCTCGTTCAGCTGCTGCACTGGGGTCCCTGCAGAGGGCGGGCGGGCGGTGGAGTCACGGAGCCGCACGCAGCGGGGGACTCCGCAACTAAGCAAACACGGATAGGAAAGTGGAGGTGTGAGAGCAGTTTGGCAGCGGTTGGGGAAAGCACGGCTCCAAAAGGAATAAACACTATTTGAGCCTGTGGGGTCCGAGATTTCCTCCAGCTGTCCCTGCCACACTCCCCCAACCATGGAGTCGGACAACCCAGGAATTCACTTTGCCCCAGCCCCCTCACCTGTGAGTGTAATATTAATTCCCTCCAGGCCGACGTGCAGCCCAACATGGGCTCTGACTCGTGCTGCGCTGAAGGCCTTGTAGGATGTGTTGGTGTTCACCCCACCCACTGACCACTGTGCGCTGAAGTGCACGGCTGTGGGGAGAGGCACAGTGTGTGGGGAGGGGTACAGAGAGAATTGGGGAGATGGCATGGGGAGGGTGATGATGGCAGGTAGGGCGCAGTGCAGAGAGATGGGGGGGTCTAGGGGTCCAATGTGACATACATGGTAAAGGTGTAAGAGTGGGCACTAGAAAGCTGAAGAATAGGAAGAGGGAGCAGGACACGAACCCCAAACCTCGATTTTCCCAGGTGCCCTCTGCCCACCTCCATCCTCACCCCAGGTCCTCTCACCACCTGCTGCACCACACACTTACCCACAATTTCTGCGCCTATGAAGAGACTGAGAAGAACTCTCACCAGCCAGAACCAGCGCTGCAGGAATAGGTACCTGGGTCAGGCTTGGTAACTGCCCGGCTAGAGTCCCCAAGACCTCCCTTAACCCCATGCCACCTAGACCTTTAGCGCCTCTGAAACTGTCCCCTCTTGCACCACACCCTTTCCCCAGTTCCATTCCTGATGCTTTGAAGCTGAAGTCAGACTTGTTTTTTTGTACAGGTTCCTCTGAGCCATTGCCATTTCTGAAGTTTTCTAGCCATGCACTTCTGAGGCCCCAGCCCCATTTCCCAGTGCACCCTGCAACACGGCTTTCTGTCTGGTGCAGGCCCACCACCTTCACCCACCAGCTATCTGGCTCCTTGCTACTTGAATCACTACTATGGTGAGGCTCAGTGAGTCCAGAAGTGGTAGGCAGGCAGGGGTCATCTACCCCAGGAGAGGGTGGCCCCAGGGTCCTGTCACCAAGTAGACGAGGTGGGAATGCAGCCTCTCAGATATTCCTAGGTGCACCAGTTTCCCAAGGAAACCAACACAGATCAAGACTCAGGGAAGCTAGGAACCCATAGACTTGAAAAACAACTTAGATTCTAGGAGAAGTGAGGGGGGGAGGAGTCCAAGGAAAAGTACCCAGTCTGTTATAACTTCGAATCCTGGGTGGGAGTGTCTGAGCCCTTAGGATGGGAGCACTCATATACATGCATCTCTACGCAGCAGAAACACAGCGGTCTCAGCTGCTGAGACTTTCACACCAGTGAAACACAGCAGTCTCCGCTGCTGGTTTCTGTCCTCTTGGTCCGCCAGTCATTAAGTCATCACCTTAAGGCTGAGACTGGAGTGCAGCCACAGTCTGAGGGAAGGAGACTCCAGCAGCATGTGAAGACTAGAATCAGCCCCAGGATTACTGGACTGGGCACTCACTGTCTGCATCAGCTTCCTGAATGATCTAAGTGGGGTCGGTTTCCAGGTTGTTTTGTATAGGGCCTCAACCTCCCCCGGTTCTTGGAAAGGCATGCCTGCTGCCCCAGACTTCTGTCTGCTCCACCTATGCTCCTCTGGTTCAGTGTTTCAGTCTGACTATCCATGGAGGCACTTGGAACCACATTACCTGTCCTAGGTCTTCCAGAGACCAGCCGCCCAAGGCCCCCAGGCACTAGCATCTAGCACCCCCTTACCGAGTGGCCACGAATCCCAGGCAAGATGAGCAGGAAGCTGGCAGCCAAGGCCAAGAACACCAGAATGACGATGAGCAGTGGGACGCTGATGCCAGGGGCATGCCGGGGCTGGGGGTAGAAAGGCAGCTCACCATTCCACAGAGTCATGCTGCAACCCGGACAAGCTGGGTCTGCTGGAGTGGGAATAGCAGGTACCTGGCAGCCGAGCCTGGGTCCCACTTATCTTTATCCGGTCCCCTGCGTTCTTGGACAGGACTCAATGAGATGGTCAAGCCTGAGCTCCTGACTTTTCCCTAAGGAAGTGCAGCAGCCGGCCGGTTGCCTTCAAGTGCTCTGGATTGGCTGGGGCAGGGTTGGGTAGGTGGGAGAGAGGAATTATTTCTCACTGGTTGTAACCAGTTATGTTCAAGGCTCTGCGGGTTTGCTCTGTGTTTGGAAGTGGTGTGGGATCTGGACCCCTTTTATAGCAGCCTGAGCAGCTTGCTGGGCGGATGTCAGGGCTTGGCAGCTTGGTGTGATTGGGAAGAGAACTTGCAAATAAGGGGCGGAGGTTGCTATGCAAATGAGAAGAGCCCTGACTCCACAGCAAGAGGGCCAGCCTCCTGCCCAGATGCACACTCTTGGCTCTAGTCTGACCTGAGTGGGCACCAGGGCAGCTGGCCTTGGAGGATCCAGAGAAGAGGGTGAGAGTGCCATCGGGGAGGCTGGGATCTTCAGAGCTGGGAGGGGAGAGGTGCTGTGTTGGGAAGGTGGAGACAGGGAGGAGAGCAGAGAAGCAAAGATTCCAAGGGAAAAGACTTCTGCCCCAATTGGGGGCCCTAAACCAGAAGTTGGACCGGGGTTTTAGGGCATGATCTTCCTATCCCTCCTGTCCTTGCACAGGCACTCACTGCAGAGTATCAACGGCTGCAGGTCAGGGATTCCCAGCAGTTACTGAGCGGTTGGGGATGAGGATTTGAAGCTGGGCGCCTGGCTGGGGGTAGGGGGGGGGGGAGCCCTGGAAGGCTGGAGGTGAAGTTCTGCCTGGGACTGACAAACCCCAGAGGACTAGTGCCCTGTGTGTTCCTTTGGTTGGGGTTAGTTCTTCCACCAGGTGGAAAGTGGGGACTGGCATCAGTGCCTACTAGATGTCCTGACAAGAGCGAGGTGGGATGTGGGTCCTTGGTGATGCTCCTTAAAGCTTTGCTCCAGAAGTGAAAACAGCTGGCACCTCCTCACCCTGTGTGGGCTGTAGACATGAGGGACACTAACTCCTTGTCCCTCACATATCACCTCCCACTTCCCAGGCAGCAGGGTCAGCATGCTCTGCGCAAGGCCAAAGGCGGTGGTGCTCCTGGGAGCTCTACTGACTGCATCCCTGGATCCAGCGGGTAAGTATCCAGTGCCCCTAGCTTAGCGAAGTCACCCAGTACCTCTTGTGGGTGGAGTACCTCTGCAAGATCGGTCAAATCGCAGCACAGGTCAGCAGGATGGCAAACTTCCTGGTGCAGCTTCAACGCCGTGCAGTGTCGCCTCTTGGGTAGGATTGGGGGCACTCAGGGAGCGGGAGAAGCAGGGACAGAGGCCGCTGGGTCCTCAAGTGGTCGCAGGAAGGCTAGCGCTGAGGAACCACTCTGCCTCACAGGCGGCCAGGACTCACCTGCACTGTCCTGGGAAGTGCAGCGCTATGACGGCTGGTTCAACAACCTGAGGCATCACGAGCTTGGCGCAGCTGGTACGTCCTGTGGTCCGGGTAGGGATGAGGGGGAGGATGGCTAGTGGAGGGCCGGCCCTGGGAGATGAGACCCGGACAAGAGGAGAGAGCGCACCGCCAGCCACCTGGCTGTCTGCCCAGCGAACTCCTATGCACTCCTGGGCCCAGGAAACCCTGGCGGAAAGGGGTCTAGTCAGTGAGGTAGGCGTAGGGAGAGGTTTATGTCCTTGTTGGGGACGGAGTGCCCTGACAAAGCCCCGCTCCCTGCTTCCCACAGGCTTCAGACTGCAGCGTCTGGTACCAGCCAATTACGCGGATGGCGTTTATCAGGCTCTGGGGGAGCCGCTGCTGCCCAACCCGCGCCGACTCAGCGACGCCGCCATGCGGGGCACAGCCGGGCAGGCCTCCCGCCGCAACCGCACGGTGCTGGGGGTCTTCTTTGGTGAGAGCAAAGTGGGCGAACACCGGGGTTGACCAGTCACTTGGAGGCTGACCCAACTCCCAGCCATCTCCTCCTCCTCACTAAGGAACACTTCCAGGCTTTCTTTATCTTGGGGGCTTTGGGAGTGTCGATTTAGGGATATCTGCTTCCCTCATCACTCTCTTACCCGTTACTCCAAATCCAGGAGGATC
Organism: Herpailurus yagouaroundi; assembly: GCF_014898765.1. Lineage (NCBI taxonomy): Eukaryota > Metazoa > Chordata > Mammalia > Carnivora > Felidae > Herpailurus > Herpailurus yagouaroundi. Next base: position 11,442,054 of record NW_024412415.1, on the reverse strand, counting down.
ACTGGACCTCCATTAAAGCCCTTAGGAGCTGAGTCCCCTGCCACCGCTCTCCTACTCATATGATTGTATCCTCTTTCCTCCGAAAGAGAAAGGGGAAAGCAGGATCTGGTGGGAGATGGGAGTTGGTTTGGGGGAGCCCTTATCTTAATTATTATTTGGATTCTCACGCCAATGTTATGAGGTGCGTGGAGAGTGTATTATGTCCCCACTTGAAAATTAGAAGAAAGACGCGGAGCTGGTGGCAGAGCTTAAACTACAACATGTCTTTTGACTCTTGAGAAACCAAGAGAAACTCCCTGCCCATGGGGAGTGGCGATTCTCAACAGTTTTGCCTCCAATGCGGACAGGCTACCACGTGCTGTCCGACCTGGTGAGCGTGGAGACACCTGGCTGCCCAGCCGAGTTCCTCAACATCCACATCCCGCCCGGGGACCCGGTGTTCGACCCGGACCAGCGCGGGGACGTGGTCCTACCCTTCCAGAGGAGCCGCTGGGACCCCGAGACCGGACAGAGCCCCAGTAACCCCCGGGACCTGGTGAGACGCGGCAGGCGGGGTCGCGGGGGCGGGGCCTGGCAGGGCCCGGCCGGGAGAGGCTCCGTCCCCCCGCTCCCCCTCCCCTCCGCCACCGATGCTGGGCTGGCCCTGGCGCCCCCTTACCCGTCTCAGCTACTCCGCCCGCGGCTCACCCTGGGCTCACCCTCCCGGTACCCCCGCAGACCAACGAGGTGACGGGCTGGCTGGACGGCAGCGCCATCTATGGCTCCTCGCACTCCTGGAGCGACGCGCTGCGGAGCTTCTCCGGGGGGGCAGCTGGCGTCGGGGCCCGACCCCGCCTTCCCCCGCAACGCGCAAAGCCCCCTGCTCATGTGGACGCCGCCCGACCCCGCCACGGGACAGCGCGGGCCCCGGGGGCTGTATGGTGAGGCCGCGGGGTGGGCTGCGGCGGCCGGGGCGCGCGGCGGGGCGGGCTGGGGGGCGCCGAGGTTGCGCTCCCCGTGGTCACACCGCCGCGCGTCTCTTCCCCTGCGGCCCCACGGCGTCGCGTGCAGCCTTCGGGGCGGAGCGAGGGAACCGCGACCCCTTCCTGCAGGCGCTGGGCCTGCTGTGGTTCCGCTACCACAACGTGTGGGCGCAGCGGCTGGCCCGCGAGCACCCGCGGTGGGGGGACGAGGAGCTGTTTCAGCACGCGCGCAAGAGGGTCATCGCCACCTACCAGGTCAGTCCGCACCCCCTCCCCGCCCCGCCCCGCCCCTGCCTGCTGCGCAGAGCCCTCCATCCTCCGACGGGCAGCCCCCGGAAACGCCCTTTTCCAGGAGGACGCTGCTCCCCAGAACTGGGGCTAGCGTCTCGTCTCGGAGTGGACGTGGAGACGATGAGGAGGCAAAGCGCTGTGATCCTCGAGCCTTTGCTGTGGTTCTTATGTAGCCGCCCTCCTCTGCCATCCCAGGTTCCTTGTGGGGGCCGGGCCTCCGCTCCTGTCCTGTTTGAGTTGCCTCCCTCGTGACTGCCCCTGCCTGACCCTCATCTCCCACCGAAGCCTTCCTTGGGCTCGGATCCCTCCCAGGGCGGCTGCTCCAGCGCTTGCCTCCCTTTTGCCTTCTCTTGTCCCTCAGAACATCGCTCTGTATGAGTGGCTGCCCAGCTTCCTGCAGAAAACACCCCCAGAATATACAGGTATAGGAGTTGGTGGGGGGTGGAACACTTGGACTGCGGAGGTGGGGGTGGGGAAGGGAGGGTCAGGATCCGTGGGAGAAAGAAGACAGGTAGATGCATGTGATGGAAGGATGTGATAAGGAGCCTATTTCTCTTATTACCCCTGTTGGGCAGGGTACCGTTCTTTCTTGGACCCCAGCATCTCCCCAGAGTTCCTGGCAGCCTCTGAGCAGTTCTTCTCCACCATGGTGCCTCCTGGCGTCTACATGAGGTGAGGGAGGGGCTGGCAGTGGAGGAGGCATAGCACACTGGTAGAGATGAAGAATCAACAGCCTTGGGGGCCTGGGGCCTTTTATACAACTCCACAGGAATGGGGGAAGAGAAGCAGAGTTTGGAACCCTGAAATAGGACCCTGGGATAGGAGTTTCAAACTTAACAACTCCTCCTAATGGCTGAACTTTAGCTGCTGAGAGCAGGACTTGTCCAGCAGTTGGGTTATTCTCTTCACTCCTTTCCTTACCACTCTATGTGGACAAAGAGCAACCGATACCTTCAATCCACACACATTGCCAAATCTCTGCTGTGTTCAAAGAAGTTCAGCCCTCCGTCCTGGCCAGACCCCTCTGAGTCCCTCGCCCCACTCAACCCCATGTCAGCTTTTCCCTGAGCTCTCATCCCATCCTTGATGCCCCATTTCAGAAATGCCAGCTGTCATTTCCAGATGGTCCTGAACCAGGGTCTTGGCAGCTCCCCAGCTCTCAGAGTCTGCAACAGCTACTGGATTCGGGAGGTCAGCCTGGGGTCTGGGTCAGGGGAAGGTGGGTCAGCGTCAGTCGTGACACACAGGCTGGGAAAAGCAACCGTTCCAGTTGCTTTTTCAGGTGTTGCCTCTCCAGGTAGTAGGAGATGAAGGGGAGAATGATCAGAAACTTATCTGGTGGGGCGCCTGGGGGGCTCAGTTGGTTAAGTGTCCTACTGTTGATTTCAGCTCAGTTCATGATCTCAGGATTCGTGAGTTGGAGGCATTAGGCTCTGTGCTGACAGTGTGGAGCCTGCTTGGGATTCTCTTTCTCCTCCATCCCTCCTTCTCTCTCTGCCCTTCTCTCTCTCTCTCTCTCTCTCTCTCTCTCTCTCTCAAAATAAATAACTTTGAAAAAAATACTTATAGGTTTGAAAAAAACACTTAAGAAAATTATCTGGAGACAATAGCTCAGGAGTCTAGGACTGGCCAAGGGCCCTTAGTCCTGAGGTGCTGCAGTGGTTCAGGGTGACAGGGACCAGGCTTTGGGGAGAGGCCCAAGAGCCTACTTTAAATGTGTTGTTGTCTATTTCCAGAACGCCAATCTGAACAGTGCCCAGGCGGTGAATCACCTGCTGCTGGGAATGGCCTCCCAGATTTCAGAGATGGAAGACAGGATAGTGGTTGAAGATCTGAGGGGTAAGTTTGGGAGCTAGATGGGATAAGGGTCCAGAAGCCTGGGAGCCTGGGGACCCCTCTGGGTTAATCAACAATTAGACCTTAGGGTACCTACAATGCAGGAACACAGATACACATGCTGTAAATTGCCACTAGAAGAAAAAAGCTTTTAACTTTTTTTTTTTTTTTTTGCTTCATTTAGGTTTAATGTTGCATTTACTCTAAATTACCTATGTCTGAGTATGTAGGGGGAGAGGTGACACCACAATCTCTTGGTACTTAGGTTTCCAAAAGTTTTCTCCAGTCCTGTCTTGAGGCCAAGAAGGTAAAGGACAGGGACTTTACTATTTGGTGACTAGAACAGTCTTGAGTCTCAGGGGAAGATTCTTGCCAGAAAAATTTCCCCTGATCGTACATGGTCACATTGACCCTACGTGGAAGCAAGGTTGATATGGACACATGGTCACAATGTTGGGAGTTATGGGGGTGAGTAGTGCCAACAACCTAATTCAAGACTGCTGAGCAAAGAAGGGTCAGGGGGATTCAGCCTATAGCCTGGTTCTCTCTCCTTCTCAGATTATTGGCCTGGCCCTGGCAAGTTCTCCCGCACAGACTACGTGGCCAGCAGCATCCAACGTGGCCGAGATATGGGGTTGCCCAGCTATACTCAAGCCCTGAAGGCTTTGGGGTTGGAAACCCCAAAGAACTGGAGTGACATCAACCCCAATGTGGACCCCCAGGTGAGAAACAGTAATGATGGCAATAGCAGCTAAAACTTTTTTGTTTTAAGATCTGTGCACATGTAACTCATTTAATCTACATCAAGAATGTTATAGGGTAGATACTATCATTGTCCTTATTTTACCAATGACATGGTTGGTAAGTCAGTCATAGAGATGGGATTTAAACTCAGTCATCTGATTCCAGAGTATGTTTCTCACCACTACATTGTACCATTCCTACAGGGTGGCCTCAGGGTGATCTCTGTATTGGGTGCCATTGTCCTATTCCTGCAGGATCCTTCCTTATGAAATGGGTGACCATGAAACTGCTAATTATTAGGGCCAGATAGCCTGGATGGTGGTGGTCACAGGATATGGCCCAAAGGCACCTAGCAGTGGTTTCACCATCGGCAGGGACACGTGGGTCCTCCCACCTGTCTTGCCACCACCTGAGGGGGATGGCCTAGGAAAAGTAGGCTCCTTCAGGCCTGAGCAGCAAGCCAGGCAGCTGATGGAGTCCTGTGTTTAAGAATGGAGCCACAGTGGCTGCCCTCCCCAACACACCTGTGCACACACATGTGCACACACATATTCCTCACCTCCTGTGGTGCCCCAGGTGCTGGAGGCCACAGCTGCCCTGTACAACCATGACCTTTCCCTGCTGGAGCTGCTCCCTGGGGGGTTCTTGGAGAGTCACGGGGACCCAGGGACCCTCTTCAATGCCATCGTCCTCGACCAGTTTGTGCGGCTGCGGGATGGTGACCGCTACTGGTTTGAGAACACCAGGAATGGGTAAGGCCTGCATGAACTTCCGCCTCAGATGCCACTTTGGCTTGGAGCCCCAGGGCCTCTGCCTGTAAGCAGCCCCACGGGCCCTGGATTCCCAGCTGGCCTCACCTCCTCTTTAACCCCTCTGTGTCTCTTTCCTCATCTGACTTCCTGGGCCCAATATTGCTGGAGGCTGGCAGCCCTTTCTCATCCCAACCATTCGTGGCTTTCTCCAACTTAGGCTGTTCTCCAGAGAGGAAATTGCAGAAATCAGAAACACCACTCTTTGGGACGTCCTAGTGGCTGTTACCAATGTGGACGCCAGTGCCCTGCAGCCCAATGTCTTTATCTGGCATGACGGTGAGTGACAATCAGAGAAAGGACCAAGGATGGGGCGAGTCACTTGGTGCTGTCCAGGGAACCAGGTGCCAGGCAGCATTTTCTGTGTGCTGCTGGGAAGCCTGCTTTAGGCTGCCTCCCCCAGTAGGTACTGGAGTGGTTTGCAGGCTGCACTCTGTGATCAAACTGGGGTAGGTACTGAGAACAGGATATGGAAAGGGACTTTTTGAGGGGAACCAACTCCAGAGAGGTGGGTCTAGTAAGGAGAAGGGTACCTGGTCCTTTACAGGAGAGAGGGGAAGGGTACCTGGCCAACTAATGAGATCCTCAGACTTTAAGGTCTGTTGTGTCCTCTCCCTCAGGTGCACCCTGCCCTCAGCCTCGGCAGCTCACAACTGAAGGCTTGCCCCGCTGTGTGCCCCTGACGGTGATTGACTACTTCGAGGGCAGTGGTCCTGGTTTTGGCATCACCATTGTGGCTCTCTGCTGTCTTCCATTAGGTGAACTCTTCACACCCTCACCCACTGCTTTCCTCCTGGCTGCCCCCCTGCCCACAGAATGTCCTTGCCCCTCATGACCTACTGGTCTGTGGGACCAGCTCTTTGCTACAGTCAAAGCCAGGCTCAGGGGACCTTGTGAAGGGAGGAGCAACAGGACCCTCAGTGAGGCTGCAGGCAAGCCTCCCCACTGGCTCTTTCTGATCCTTTTTAGTGAGTCTGCTTATCTCTGGGGTTGTGGCCCATTTCCGGGGCCGAGAGCGCAAGAGACTACAGAAGAAAGGCAAAGAGAGTGTGAAGAGAGAAGCAGCCAAAGATGGGGTGTCAGGTGAGATGGGGCTGAAGGGAGAGAGGGAAATGGGGCCCAGATAGGGGCCCCTGGGAGAAAAAGCAGGTTGCAGATGTGGGGAGAAAGCCAGGCTTTGGGGGTGTCTGCTCAGACTGGTAGAGTGGAATTGGTTTGAGGTCAGGGGCCTGGGTACCTGTGCTGAACGTCTCTGCCCAATTGTCCCTTCCCCAGCAATGGAGTGGCCAGGCCCCAGGGAGAAGAGCTATCCCATCACCATCCAGCTGCTCCCAGACCGACGTCTACAGGTCCTAGACAGGCGGCTGTCTGTGCTCCGCACCGTCCAGCTGCAGCCCACACAGAAGGTCAACCTCATCCTGTCCAGCAACCGCGGGCGCCACACCCTTCTGCTCAAGATCCCCAAGGAGTATGACCTGGTATGGCCAGCCTGCCTCCCCTACCTGGAATGCTCCTATATCTCCCCTCTCAGAGCGAGGCCTGTTAGTTCACACCTTCTCAGCTACAGAGCTCCCCTGTGAAGATGATGCTGGGGAGAGGCTCTCCTTTCAGCTGTCTCCACACTCCATGTGACCCTCCCTTTGACCTGCTTGAGCCATTCACCTGGTTCCAGCCTGGATACATTGGGAAGCAGCTTTTCTCATCTTCCCTCAACTCAAGGTCCTCTGAGTGGGGGCTGAACCAGACCTGGAGCTCCAAGCACTGACATGGGCTTCCTCCCACCCAGGTGCTGCTGTTTAACTCTGAGGAGGACCGGGGCACCTTTGTTCAGCATCTGCAGGGCTTCTGTGTGCAGTGGACTCTGGGCCTTGACGTGACTGAGTTGGAAGAGAATGAGCTGTTCAGGAGGGCTGTGACCAAGCAGCAGCGGGCCCGTATCCTGGAGATCTTCTTCAGGAACCTCTTTGCCCAGGTGCCATGAGTGTGTCTTTTGGAGGCAGGACCTGGCCCAGGGTTGGAGGGAAGCTGGGCTGGACAGGGTCCTGCATGGGGTAAACTAAGTCTGTGTGCTGGAGAGAGACAGCGTTGATTGAATCCTAGCATTGCCACTCACTAGCTGTGTGACTTTAGGCCAGTCACATCATCTCTGCTCTGTATCTCCACTTCCTCATCTATAAAACAGTGATTAAAATAGGATCCACTGGCATTCCCAGGTATCCCCCATATGGAATATAGAATAAATAAAATAAAATAAAATAAAATAAAATAAAATAAAATAAAATAAAATAAAGTAAAATAAAATAAAAGTAATAGGATCCATCACCTTGGGTTGTTGTGAGGATTCAGTGAGATAGTCTACATCAGTGGTTCTCAAAGTGTGGCCTCTGGACCAGCAGCTGCCACCTAACCTGGGAATTTGTTAAAAATATAAATCCCCAGCAGTCTCCACCAAATCCAGCTAATCAGAAGATTGTTTATCTGGCCAGGCCCCTGCCTCCAGGAGACCAAATCAGGCACATGGTAGCTCTGTCTAAATTGACAAGAGAATAAATATATCCCTAGCCTTTTCCTGCCTGTCCACCACTGTCTACTTCATTTCTGTCCCCAGTATAGGGCCTCTCATTTCGCATTTTGAATCCCAAACTTTGTTCCCTCCCATTTCCACCCCCCACCTATAGACCTAGCACCATTCCTAACATATAAAGCTCCTGGATCTTGAGTCCAGGGAAAAAATGGGCTGGCTGCTAGAGATCTGAGTCACTGCCTCAGAGGCCCAGGTCAGAAGTATATCTAAGGATCAGGAGAGCTACAAGGGCTCACTATTTCTGAATTGGACTTTTGGGAGATGTGAAGGGTCACTGAACTGCATTCAGCCCAGGCCTCACCTTCTTCTCTCCTTCCCTCTGCTACTGCCCGAGTGCAGGTGCTGGAAATCGATCAGGCGGATGCAGGCACCCTGCCCCTGGACTCCTCACAGAAGGTGCGGGAGGCCCTGACTTGTGAGCTGAGCAGAGCTGAGTTTGCCGAGTCCCTGGGCCTCAAGCCCCAGGACATGTTTGTAGAGTCCATGTTCTCTCTTGCTGACAAAGATGGCAATGGCTACCTGTCCTTCCGAGAGTTTCTGGACATCCTGGTGGTCTTCATGAAAGGTAGGGGGAGAGTGGACCACTTCAGGAACCAGCAGTCTTTCAGCACAGAGGTGACCTGAATCCCTCTTTTTCTTCTCAGGCTCCCCAGAGGACAAGTCCCACCTGATGTTCACCATGTATGACCTTGATGCAAATGGCTTCCTCTCCAAGGATGAATTCTTCACCATGATGCGGTATGGAGTGGGCCCTTCCAGTTCTGAGACTCCCTGATATTTGAAACAAAGTCAAATCAGAGGAGGGTAGGTGAGGAGGTTATGTGGCCATCTATTTTGAAAGCCTGGATACTGCATTCTAGATTCTCAGAGCATCCAGCTTCATAAGTTTATCTGGCCAGGCCCCTGCCTCCAGGAGGGTCTATTATCTGCACTGTCTACACGAGCTAGAAAATTCTCCCTCTCTAGTTAAAAACAAACAAACAAACAAACAAACAACAACCACCAAGTCAGTATGACCAATAGCAAAAGTCTAGTATCCCTTTTGGATGCCTTTGGATCTTTGTAAACTCTTCTACACCATACCTAACACTGGTGCTTTGCGCCGTGAATTAATGGATGGAAGATTAATGACCTTGGTCACTTTTCCTGTATTAATCACTAGGAAGTGCAGGAGAAGAAACATGGAAAGTTCCTCTGTATTCCAACCCTTCTTTCTTCTTGCTTCTTAAGTTATTTTTGGTTGTGGTGTGCTGACAAAGACCAGCTTTGAGTGCATAGACTTCTTATTCCTAAAGACACTGTTCTGGTAACAGTGAAAGTCCCCTTCAGCTCCATGAGGACAGGGTTCTTACTTCTCTTTTGTTTCTCACTGAATCCACATCTTCTGCACTGTGATTGGCACATAGCAGGTATTCAATACATACTTAACGAATCAGATGGAATAAATGAGCAAATGAATAAACCAAATGCATAAAAGAGTGCAGAGTCTTTTACCTTTTCTACCTTAAGCCTTTCCATTTCTTTCTGCATTCCCTCTAACTTCCACATCCCTCTTCCATCCCAGACACCACAACTGGACATGGGCTTCTAAAAGGCTGTGGTGAAGCTGATTGCAGTCCATCCCTCACTGGGTGTGCTATTGCAGGCCCAGACCTGGGTGAGGCTCTAGGGATCTCGGAGAGGGTCCCTGTCCACCAGAGCCAAGCATCCACTTTCTCTTCTTATGTTCAATTGTAGATCTTGCCCAGTCTCACTTGGATGATGTGTTTTTTAATGGGCTTGCTGTGCCAGGCACGCACAGGTCTTTTTTTCTGTTGGATTCACACAAACAGGCATGGTTGGCTTGTTTTTGTCCCAAAGGACAACCTAAGAAGAGTATGGCCACTCTGGGTGCTATGAGATCGGGTGTGGAGACAATCCTGCCTGTGCCCTGGGGTGTTGGCACAAGGAAGCAGCAGCCATTGTAGCTACATCTCCTCCCCCGGCATCCAGGCTTCTGTGCCCCCACTGGACTGTGAAAGGGGGAGGCCAGTGGCAGCGTGGGATGCATTAACACAAGAGAGTGGGCAGAGACCCTGCCACACAAGAAGCCCATGGTCATCTGGACATGTCCCTACACTAAATGGACATTGATCCCACCTTTCAACGCCCCCTTGTTTGAGGGCTGCTTTCTCTAATTGGTCAAGGTCACTTTCAATTTCAAACCTGTGGCCACCCCACCCAGCTTAACGTCAACTACAGGCTGGAAGAACACCTTCTCAATGCCATTTCCCGGGTCACTGGTAACCACATTAGATAATCTGGGGCCCGCCCCACCGTGCACCTGCCTGAACCTGACCTTGCCAGATGACAGACTGGTGTATCTCTCCTCCTCCCCCAGGTCCTTCATCGAGATCTCCAACAACTGCCTGTCCAAGGCCCAGCTGACTGAGGTGGTGGAGTCCATGTACCGGGAGTCGGGCTTCCAGGATAAGGAGGAGCTGACGTGGGAGGATTTCCACTTCATGCTGCGGGACCATGACAGCGAGCTCCAACGCACTCAGCTCTGCGTCAGAGGTGGAGGTGGAAGTACGTGAGTATGTAAGAAATGGTAGGGGGCACCTGGGTGGCTCAGTCAGTTGACTTTCACTCAGGTTATGATCTCACAGTTCGTGAGTTCAAGCCCCACGTCTGGCTTTGTGCTGACAGCTCAGAGCCTGGAGCCTGCTTTGGACTCTGCGTCTCCCTCTCTCTCTACTCCTCCCCATTCATTCTCTCTCTCTCTCTCTCTCTCTCTCTCTCTCAAAATAAATAAACATTAAAAAATTAAAACAAAAAAAAGAAATGGTAGGAGTCAGGGAGGGACGTGTCTTCAAAATGAGAGCTACTGGTGGATAGGAGTCAGGTTTTATTTCTCTTCAAGTCTTTTGTGCCTAGTATAGAGCCAGGCACGTGTAGTCAAGGGTGTCACATACATGTGCACTGCACAAACATGCCTACTGAGAGGTCAAGGGTGGTCTGAAATCCAGCCTACATGCCACTTACTAAGCTCATGCACATTGGTCTGGGGTGTAGCTAGTCAGAAGAAGAGGCGTTATTTTCTTTATACAAAGGATGCAGGATTGCATCTGTCTGCAGTTTTCTAATTATACCAAGTTACCCCCTTGTTTGCAATGGGTGCCCATTGTGGGCAGTGAGGGGAACAAGGCTGGAACAAGAGATGAGAACATGGCAAAATCACTGGCAATTGCTGTGGCAGCCTTCCCGGAGAAGAGAGGGGGGCAGTCTACCATTCTTCTACCCTTGTGGGGAAGCTTGTCCAGACTCTTGTTCTTCTCTCCAGGTGTTGGAGACATCTTTAAACCAAACATCAGCTGTCGAGTCTCATTCATCACTCGGACTCCTGGGGAACGGTGAGCAGGAATGGGGGCACTGGCAGGTCCCTTGTCCAGGTCCCCTGAAGAGAAATGAAGGAAGTAGGGCTGGCTGAATCAGTTCCTGGGACCAGATATTTTTCCTCTGAAAGTAGCTCTTAGTACATAATTGATCCTGGCCCAAATTCCAGCTGCTTCCCTCATGCCATGTGGCTCAGAATCCTAGCTGTCTCCCTGACACTTCAAGACAGAATCCTTCTGTAAGACAGATGCCCACATCATATTCATTCTGCCTTGCCTCTCCTACCTGGCATCTCTCTGACCAGATTTATGGGCAGATTCTGTGGGCAGGGGTGGGTTCCAGGATTCGTCCCCATCCTCTGAAGTTCTGACCTGGTGATTCTTCTCCTGGCTGCAAAGACAAGGGGAGAATGGGCCCATTTTTCCTTTCTCAGATCCTGCTCTCAGGAACTAGGGCTCCCTGCCTCAGAAGCCCCAGAGCTGGGAGGTCCGGTGCTGAAGAAGAGGTTTGGCAAAAAGTAAGTACTTTCTAGACCCCCAGGCCCAAGGAAACATGGGGAGAAGTCTCGGAGTCTCTGGGCCTTGCCCACCCTTCCTGGACACACAAGGGACCATCCTGTGTCTCGTTCTATGTGTCTCTGACCTGATTGGTGAGCCATAGAGTCAAATAATTCTTCAACATCTTCCAACCTCTGCACCCTAACCTTCAGGAAAGGGGCCTGGCACTCAGATGCAATACCAAGATGGCAGTAAGGGCTCTCCTGGCTCCTGCCTGCTTTGGGCACATCAGTGAGGCCCGTTCAGGGAGCACCAAGAGGGAAGGACAGAACACACAGGAGGAAGATGAGGTGGAGTAGGGGGAAGACAGAAGAGCAGGTGGATGGAGCAAATAAAGATGAGCGCTGAAAGTTGGGGGCGGGTAGGAGTCTACTCCCCAAATGCTGTTTCCTTCATCTGTTCTGGCCCATCCTGACCCCTGCCAGGTTATCATGTCTCCTTCATGGGGTGGCATTTAGGGGAGGTCAGGGTGCCCTGGTCTCACAGCCAGCTGCCTCCCGTTGCTGCAGGACAGTGGTGCCCCCTCCCCGGCTGTACACGGAGGCACTGAAGGAGAAGATGCAGCGGGGCCCCCTGGCCCAGAAGCTGCGACAGTACAAGCGCTTTGTGGAGAACTACCTGCGGCACATCATGTGCGTGGCGGTCTTCTCTGCCATCTGTGCTGGCCTGTTTGCAGAGCGTGCCTACTGTAAGAGTTTCAGCTTGTGGGCGGTGGGAAGGGGCACGTAGAGCCTTCTGGCTGCTCTTCCCACTGGAGCCCAGGCGTTCTGACCCAGGCCAGGGACCCCAGTCTCTGTGCCATGCTGATCCACCCACACCCCCTCTCCAGATTATGCCTTTGCCTCACCACCCTCGGGCATCGCACAGACCACCTTTGTGGGCATCATCTTGTCCCGGGGCACGGCCGCCAGCATCTCCTTCATGTTCTCCTACATCCTGCTCACCATGTGCCGCAACCTCATCACCTTCCTGCGCGAGACCTTCCTCAACCGCTACATACCCTTCGACGCCGCCGTGGACTTCCATCGCTGGATCGCCATGGCTGCCGTTGTCCTGGCCAGTCAGTGGCTCCTGGGAATCCTCCCCATTGTTGCATTCCCCTGGGTCTAGCTGTGGGGGGAAGAGTGAGGAGATTGGAGCTACATAGACTCCCATATCTCCTCCCTGTGCCTCCTCTGTTCCTCAGGGTGGGAGGTAGAGTCGGCCCTGGGTGGCATCTCTAACAGAGTCTCTTTCAGTTTTGCACAGTGCTGGCCATGCAGTCAATGTCTTCATCTTCTCAGTCAGCCCCCTCAGCCTGCTGGCCTGTGTCTTTCCCAACGTCTTTGTGAATGATGGGTCAGTTCTGGGGAGGGTTCCCCCATGGGACATTTGGGGCAGGCCAAAGGGTATAATGGAAAAGACATAGATGGCCCTCAATACTCTACTCTCACTGAATGAGAGTGAAGAGCCTGCTGGGGATGCTGAGAGGTGACTTCCTTGCCCTGGAAGGAAGTGGCCATGATTAGCCAGGCAAGATGTTTGGGAGATGAATTAGAGACTGTTTCCCACATGTACCTAACACAGAACTTGGAATCTTAGCCTACCATTCATTCACTGGGAAAACATTCATGGAGTACATCATACATGACCATCCAGGTGCCAGAGAATAGACATGCTAGATTCATGCAGTCATTCAGCAAATACTTGTTGAGTATTTACTACAAGCCTAGCATTGTTTGAGCATAGGGATTAGAACAATGAGCAGAACCACACCCTTGCCCTCATGGAGCTTACAGAATGTGAACCGAGCACCCAAGGAAGCAAATAGCAGTAAGAGAGTTCAAGATAATGCAGAAGGAAGAATTGCCAAGAAAGCAGAGGGTGGAACTGTGGGTGGCTGGGTGCCATGTTCCTTGGATGGATCCCTGGCCATCTGAGTGGAGGCCCAGTAACCTCAGCAGTCAGGGCCAGCAGAAGCAGAATCACATTGTGACAGTGGGGAAGCCAATCCTGCCCCAGCTAGAAGCTCATATACCTTTGCCCTACAGGTCCCAACTTCCCCAAAAGTTCTACTGGTGGTTCTTCGAGACAGTCCCAGGTAGGGAGTAGGGGTGTATGTGGGGCCTGGGGGTTCTATCTGAGGACCTCTGTTTGTCTTCATCCTCCCATGAATACATACTTGTCCTAGTGGTCGTGGTTCCCTTTCTAGTCTCCAGGACAAGCCTCAGCTGCAGCCCCGGCAGACAAGCTGTTCTGGGGGCCAGGGAGATCAGAGAAGGAGGGTAGACTGGGGGATCGCTGTCATATTCTCAGCCCATGCTGAGGTCCCAAAAGTATTCTCTGACCCTGTCCCCGCTGCCCCCAGGCATGACAGGGGTGCTCCTGCTCGTGGTCCTGGCCATCATGTATGTGTTCGCCTCCCACCACTTCCGGCGCCGTAGCTTCCGGGGCTTCTGGCTGACCCACCACCTCTACATCCTGCTCTATGTGTTGGTGAGGGATTCTCTGGGCAGGGCCAGTCCACGGGGGCAGGGATGAGCACTCATAATGGGGGTAGGGAGCAGGCCTAATTGGACCTGAGAGCAGAGACCCCAGCCTCTGAAGTCTATGGTGGCTTTATCTACCCAGCCCAGGCCCAGGGTCCGGGCAAGAAGTGTCTGGGCAAGGGAGGGTGCAGGGAGGGGCCCGGCTGGGCCTGAGCTGTACTAACTGGCCACGTCTCCAGCTCATCATCCACGGCAGCTTCGGCCTGATCCAGCTGCCCCGTTTCCACATCTACTTCCTGGTCCCAGCACTAATCTATGGGGGGGACAAGCTGGTGAGCCTGAGCCGGAAGAAGGTGGAGATCAGCGTGGTGAAGGCGGAGCTGCTGCCTTCAGGTACGCGGCCCGACATGACCCCAGGTGGGGGGCATTGGAAGTCGACTCATGGGACATGTGGAGATAGCTCCACAGGCCTCCAGACCCCCATCAGGCCTTTTAATAATCTGTCGGGGACCCCTGCAGCTTTCCTGATACAAATGGAGCCCAGAAAGGGCTGTGTTGCCCCCAGGAGGACTTGCAAACAATGAGAAGTGACCATGAGAAGAGGCAGCTGAAAGGCATTTAAGGACAACACAGACCCCCTTGTGTGTGGTCTGGGTGCTCCCCAGGGAACCATCTATACCCCTCCCACCCCCTCCTCCTAGAATAACCCCCCTTCGGAGATGGGCAATTGGCCCAGATTTCAAGAGTCTATCATTTTTTAGTTGTTTTTTGTTTTTTGTGTTTTTTTTTTTTAGAGTTTATTTATTTAGAAAGAGAGAAAGCATGAGCAGGGGAGGGGCAGAGAGAAAGGGAGAGAGAGAGAATCCCAAGCAGGCTCCTCACTGACAGTACAGGGCTTGAACCCACGAACCACGAGATCATGACATAAACTGAAACCAAGAGTCAGACACCTAACCAACTGAGCTATCCAGTTGCCCCTGAGAGTCAATTTTTGAGAGTTTATGTTGGCTAAAGTGAGGATTCACACCACTGTAGAGGCTGGCAGAAGATGGTTTTAGGTGTTGTGGGACCATCTAATCTTCAGGATTAACATAGTAAGAAAATTAATCTCATTTCAACTTTATGTCCATTGAGATTACTTAAGGACAAAAACCTCAGCATGTTATTAGTATGCTTTTTGCACTTTCCAGTACTTGCAAATCAACTTTTTTTTTTTTTTAAACGAAGAAAGAACAGGCCTGAGGCTCAGCTGTGGTCTGGCACACCACACAGTATCCAGCTAAAATTTGATAAAATACGGTGCCTTCTATTTACAATACATGATACTGGTTTTCCACCTGTCTGAGTGACCTGAAGTTTGTCAAGGTAAATCATATTGAAAAATTAAGTCAATATGAAGAAAAACATTAGATAAACAGTAGTGCAGAGATGCACAGAAATGGCCTATCCAAAGGTAATTCTCAAATGGTGGAGGTTTGGTAAACTGTGAGATGGTCCCTGGGGAAATAGGTCCTCTGACCTGTAGGCTGATATTCAGGATAGTAGCATAGGGGCCTGGATGTTTCACGGGAATAAGGAGTGGAGAGGAGAGTAGCTGGAACAAGGAGCAGAGAAATCTAATTCTTGGGTTACCCAGGAAAGAGAGAAGGGGACCCTCTGACTCCTACCTCCAGGAGCTCCACTTGTTCAGACCATATGCCCATATGCCCAGGAGCTCCACTTGTTCAGACCATATGTGTAGAGTAGACAAGGTATCTGGGGTATCTGCCAGTCCTCGGGTACTGGAAGCAAACCTTCTGATCCCTGCCCTTGTCTGCCCATGACTCCCAGGAGTGACTCACCTGCAATTCCAACGGCCCCAAGGCTTTGAGTACAAGTCAGGACAGTGGGTGCGGATTGCCTGTCTGACTCTGGGGACCAACGAGTACCACCCATTTACACTGACTTCTGCGCCCCATGAGGACACGCTCAGCCTTCACATCCGGGCAGCAGGGCCCTGGACCACTCGCCTCAGGGAGATCTACTCACCTCCAATGGGCGACGGCTGTTCCAGATACCCAAAGGTGCCTGCCACCAGGAACCACTTTTTGGTCTCCAGCATTGGCAAAGGGTCCCCACTCTCCCCTGCCCTGAGACTAGAAGCTCCAGCCAGCACAAGGCCAGGCTGGGGTGCCTGAGAAGAGGCTCTGTGGTTCCTGTAGCCCTCTTCTCCCTGTCCTATACCCATTTCTAACCTCAGATCTGGGGCCAGACCAAGCTCATCTCTTCTCCCTCTTTGGTTGGCAGCTGTACCTCGATGGGCCATTTGGAGAGGGCCACCAGGAGTGGCATAAATTTGAGGTGTCCGTGCTGGTGGGAGGGGGCATTGGGGTCACCCCCTTTGCCTCAATCCTCAAAGACCTGGTCTTCAAGTCATCGTTGGGCAGCCAAATGCTCTGTAAAAAGGTGAGTGTCTCTCTCCCATTCTTAGAAGGAATGGGACAGACTGCCTGATTGTGTCCCCACATCACAGCAGAGTAATATGAGTAAAAGCCCCTGGCCCCTAGGCACTGACTCTGCAAGGGCTATTCATACACATGCCCACATGCCCAACATTTGAGGGAGGGTAGGACGTATAGACAGAAGGACCTCTGCTGGGGTCTGCTGGTTAAAAGACTTAGATCAGGCTTGTGGGGCTGCCAGAGATTTGGAGTCTGTGGGTGGTCTGAGGCTTTCCAGCCTCTCAGGTGAAGGCATCTGGGGTGGATGAAACTTGAGCTGAGCTGAGTCTTGAGCTCCAACAATGTGTCCCCAGATCTACTTCATCTGGGTGACACGGACCCAGCGGCAGTTTGAGTGGCTGGCTGACATCATCCGGGAGGTGGAGGAGAATGACTGCCAGGACCTGGTGTCCGTGCACATCTACATCACCCAGCTGGCTGAGAAGTTTGACCTCAGGACCACCATGCTGGTATGTCAGGGCCGGTCAGGCAGGGTAGGTATGTGGGCCACCATCTAGACTAAGAGCTGACCCTGGCTCTGTCTGACTGTGACATTCCTCCTCTACTCCCTCTTCCAGTACATCTGTGAGCGACACTTCCAGAAGGTGCTGAACCGGAGTCTGTTCACAGGCCTGCGTTCCATCACGCACTTTGGCCGCCCCCCCTTCGAGCTCTTCTTCAAATCCCTGCAGGAGGTCCACCCACAGGTCAGCCCCACCCCCACCTGTCCTGAAACCCTGGCCTTCCCCTGCCAGGATATCCTGGACTTTAAGCACCCTACAGCTATAATCTGAGTGGAGAACCATCCCATGCTAGCTCCAGGATGGGGTCAGGTGTTGGAGGAAGGCCTCAAACCCTCCCTACCCCCGACTGCCCCTAGCTCAAGCCTCCTCCTCAGAGCTAGAGGTCAATGCTTTAGTCGTTCCAGCAGGCTTGAGAAGCAGCTTCCACCCAAGGGGTGATAACCTTAAGCCTGCAGGCCTCTCCTCCATGCAATCACTCCCTGCAACACACTTGACAGGTACGGAAGATTGGAGTGTTCAGCTGTGGCCCTCCAGGAATGACCAAGAATGTAGAGAAGGCCTGTCAGCTCATCAACAGGCAGGACCAGGCCCACTTCATGCATCACTATGAGAACTTCTGAGAACCTCTTAGAACTTCCTGGTTCCTGTTTCCCCCTCTGTGGACCAGCCCTGCCAGCAGTTTCTCTGTTAGAATCCACTTCGGGCCTCAGCTAGAAAGCTGGAAGAGTTCCTCCCCCATATCCCCATCTGTCCTATTCTCTGACAAGGTAGAGAAGACCCCTCCAGCTCAAGCAACAGCAGGTTATGGCAAACTAAGGAGAGTAGGGACAGCCTCTGCCCTGTGACATCTGTAGAGGTGAAGAGATACAATAGCATTTGCCTCTGATAGGTCCCATGTCCCTATTTTCCTTGCACAAAATCAATGTACTGCTTTGGTATTTTCTTGGCTTAGGCATTTGAGGGATGATGGAGTGGGGATAACTAAGGTGAAGAGAGGGCTAAGTGAAAATCTCCTCAGAGCCCAGTTCATAGAAGCCACGATGCTTAGAATCTGGATGATCAAACTGTCTCTATTCAGTCTCTGGGGTCTTGCTCCTCCAGTTCCACCCCCGACCCCTTCTTGCTCCTAAAGGGTCAGGAACACTGAATAATAACCAGGAAACAAAGATTCCTCCCTAGTCCTGATGTTCCTGCTGTCAACCAGCAATGCCTGCTGCTATGACTTTTCCATGGCCCTTCTCTGAGCCTGTGAAGCAGCACCTGGGCTCTGAGACCAAGGGAATCCAACCTGTCTGCCAGACATCCAAAGCTCCCACCCAGTTCCCCACTTCCACAAGAGTGGGGTGACCAGCTGTCATGGTTTGCCCAGGACTCTCCCAGTGATAGCCTCTTGTCACAGGAAAGCCCTCAATCCCAGGTAAATCAGACAAAGCTGGTCACCTTACATAGGAGGCAACCTGGGATGTCACCTCCATACTAGGCTCTATAAGACACTTCCTTTTCCTTCTGCAACTGTTTCCTAAAAAGCTGAGCTTTAATTATTTTTTAAAATTTAAGTATAATTTTCAGGGGTGCCTGGGTGGCTCAGTCGGTTAAGCATCTGACTTCAGCTCAGGTTATGATCTCACAGTCCGTGAGTTCGAGCCCTGCATGGGGCTCTGTGCTGACAGCTCAGAGCCTGGAGCCTGTTTTGGATTCTGTGTCTCCCTCTCTCCCTGCCCCTCCCCTGCTCATGCTCTGTCTCTCTCTGTCTCAAAAATAAATAAAAACATTTTAAAACTTAAAATAAAATTTAAGTATAATTTTCATATGGCAAGGTGTATAAATCTTCAAGTTATATGTACATGTGTTAACACTAACCAAGTCAAGATACAGAACATTTCAACCACCTCAGAAACTTCCTTTGTACCCCTTCCAGTCAGTCTCCCCCAACCAGTAGAAGCAATCACTGGTGTGATTTCTGTTACTCCAGATTAGTTTTGGTCATACTGAAGGTACCCTTTGGAAACTGGCTTCTTTCAGCACAATGTCATTGTGATTCGTCCATGTTGTTGTATGTATCAGTAGTTAATTCATTTTTATTGCTGAGTTGTACTTCACTGTAGAGATGTCCCAAATGTTTATCCATTCTCCTATTGATGCACATTGGGTTGTTTCTAGTTTTTGATAATTCTGAATAAATCTTCAATGAACATTCTTGCACTTGTCTTTGTTCATGCACTTTGTAATGCCCTCATTCCTTTTGGGTATATATCTGGACATAATGTACTCATTCTTCTTGGGTATATATTTAGGGTGGAATTGCTGAATCACAGAGTTCTTTAGCCAAGAAGACCTGTGGCAGGGAGAGTTTCTGCCCATCTCCACATCCCTGCCCCAGGCTCATCTTCTCATTGGTCCTACCCAACCTCTTCTGACAAGCCAAATGCCTTTGGCTCCCAACCCTCTATATTGAAGGAATCTCTGACAGAACTGGAAGAATGCTGGATCAGAGACCCAGATTCTGGTCCCAACTTTACTCCTAAGTAGTTACAGAGGAAAATCCCTTAACTTCTCTGAGGCTACTTCCTCATGTATACCACCCTCTATATGGGTATTAGGAAGTCAGATAGCAATAATAGCCCAGAAAGTGATACAGATGAGAAAATGTATGTGTTGTGTGCCAGTCTCAGCCTACTGATAATCAGTGCTATAGCTGGACCAGCCCTTGTGGGTTTTTCTTATGATTGTAAGACACCCTCAGCAATCCATCAGGAGACTTTGAAAGATATGAGGTTTATTACTTATAAGTGGTGGAAATTATATGGTGTACCTGGGGCCACACAATGAGGTCATGGCTCAGGCTTAGGCTTCTGCTTCTATTGAGGTAGAGGATGGGTGCTTAGGGTTTTGCAGGCTCACTCTTTATTGGTGAGTTTAAAATACAAGAGTGGAGAGGGTGCCTGCCTGGCTGGGTTGGTGGGTGGAGCATGTGACCCTTGATCTCAGGGTTGTGAGTTTGAGACCCATGTTAGGTATAGAGATTACTTACAAATAAAATATTTAAAAAAAACATAAGAGTGGGAATTGAGAATACAGGAAGACAGGAAACAAGCAGCTCAAATGGTTAGTTACCAAACAAAATCAACCAAGATTTCTAAAACCATGGAGCCTAGAGTGGTGAGGGGATAGGGTGCAGTGCAGCCTGGCTCTTTATCTAGTCATGTGGCTGGCAATGTGTTTATTCCAGATAGCCATTTTTAAGTAAGTGCCTCTTTTTTCCCCCTTATTTATTGAGAAATAATTAGCACATATTACTGTATAAGTTTAAGGAGTATAGCATAATGGTTTGATTTACATATATTGTGAAGCAATTACCACAATAGCTTCAGCCTAACATTCAGCACCTCGTATAACTATGATAAAAAGAAAAGAAGAAAAGAAAAAATAATTTTTTTTTTCTCCTGGTGATGCGAACTCTTAGGATTTACTCTCTTCACATCTTTCCTATAGATCATTCATCAGTGTTAGCTACAGTCATGTTGTACTTTATATCCCTAGTACTGACTCATCTTATAACTGGAAGTTTGTACCTTTTGACCACCTTCCTCCAATTCTCCCTCCCCACCCCCACCTCTTTTAATCACATGTCTGATCTCTTTTTCTATGAGTTTGCTTTTTTTGGTATTCCATATGTAGGTGAGATCATACAGTACTTTTCTTTCTCTGTGTGACTTATTTCACTTGGCATAATGCCTTCAAGATCCATTCATGTTATTATCACAAATGGCAGGATTTCCTGCATAATATTATATATATATACATACATTATATATATATATATACACATATATATATACACATAGCACAACTTCTTTATCCACTTATCCATTGATAGACACTTGTGTTGTTTTTATGTCTTGGCTAATGTAAATAATGCTTCTATGAACATGAAAGTGCAGATGCTATATATATACATATATATATATATATATATTTAATTTTTTTTAACATTTATTTATTTTTATTTTTTTTTTTTTTGAGATAGAGCACAAGCCAGGGAGGGGCAGAGAGACACAGAATCCCAAGCAGGCTCCAGGCTTGGAGCTGCCAGCACAGAGTCTAACATGGGGCTCGAACCCACAAACTGTGAGATCATGACCTGAGCCGAAGTCGGATGCTTAACCCACTGAGCCACCCAGGCACCCAACAGATACCTTTTCATGTTAGTGTTTTTGTTTCCTTTAGATATATTCCCAGAAGTGGAATAGCTGGATCATATGGTAGTTCTGTGTTTAATTTTTTGAGGATCTTCCATACTGTTTTCCACAGTGGCCGCACCAAATTACAATCCCACCAACGGTGCACAAGGGCTCCCTTTCTCCACAGTCATGCCAGCATTTACTATCTCTTATCTTTTTGATGATGGTCATTCTAACAGGTGTGAGGTTTTAGTTTGCTTTTCCTTAATGACTAGTGATATTGAGCAGCTTTTCATGTACCTATTGATCTTCTGTAGGTCTTCTTTGGTCCTTTGACCATTTTTTAATGCCTGAGCAATCAAAAGTTAAGTCAGGAACTTGCATTAAAAAGAAAAAAAAAGAAAAGGAAGAAAGGAGGAAGGAAGGAAGGAAGGTGGGAGGGAAGGAAGGAAAGTAGATCAGGGATTGCACTATAATATGAGAAAAATATTTGCAATAGGTGGTGATAATTAATCTACCTATTTATTTTTTTTTTTTTAATGTTTATTTATTTTTGAGACAGAGAGAGACAGAGCATGAGCAGGGAAGGGGCAGAGAGAGAGGGAGACACGGAATGTGAAACAGGCTCCAGGCTCCGAGCTGTCAGCAAAGAGCCCGATGCAGGGCTCGAACTCATGAACTGTGAGATCATGACCTGAGCTGAAGTCGGACGCTTAACCGACTAAGCCACCCAGGCACCCCTAATCTACCTATTTATTAACAGCATCATGCTTACTGGGCCTCCAGCCCTCCTGCTCCTCACCAGGTGCACAACCAGTTATTAATCCTGAACTCTAGTCCCTTAAGTCTCTACCTTAGCTTATTCCCAAATCTGGCCCATCGGTGCCTGACTTATTCCTTTTTAAAGACTGCTCAAAGTATTTATCTGCCTCATCTTAACTCACCTCTCCTTTCCAAACTAGAGAATGTTGTTGATATGGCTGTCATGATTATCCATAACGCTCTCTATTCAGTCCTACCCTACCTGCCATGCTAGGGTCTGAGGATCTCCTGAAGACTCCATGATCACTCTTGCCCAGACACTAGACCATGCCAAATACATGTCCAGCTGGACAGAGGGATGTGCCTTCATGATCTTGAATAGCCTCAGGTGACACAGCCTGACTCCAGGCTCCAGCCAGGTTCTAGATATTAACCCTATGCATAGATTCATGTGATTTGGCTACTCACCTTGCCCAGATTCTCAGAAAGCCATTTGTTGCTGGGATAAGCGTAGGGGCTCCTGGGATAGATAAGCCAGGAATAGGCAGCCACCAGGCAATGTGCCTTTGGGTTGAGAAAAATGAGGTCACTGACTACATAAGTGGGTGTAGGGGAGAGGATAGACTCTGGAAAGTTGTGTAAATGAGAGAGGCCACAAAAATGCCTCAGAAAAAGAGGACTGGGGAAAGGTGACTTAGAGGAAATTCGTGGAAACATTAGCACTAACAGTGTGAAAGAGAACAAACCTTCTCTATGTCAGGTCACAGATGTTGATCTCAGGCCGTGGGACAAAGCCCAACCCAGATTCTGCCTTGAAGGGAGAGAGGTGAGGATGAAAATGGAACAGGGTTAGAGAAGGAATCAGGTAGGTTGGATGGCAATGGGATTGGGGATGGAGAAGATGAGGGTGAGGATGAGATTGGATGGAAGAGATTTGGGGTCAGGTGGGAAGGGAGTGGACAAGATGAGGAGGCGCTGAGGCTGAGCTCTGTAGGAAAGGAATGAAGGCTAGCTCTTTGCCTCTTTTGCCAACTTTCCAGACTGAGCTTCTGCCCCAATTGAGAGAGGAGAAAGTTGACAAGATGTGGAAAACTTCCTACTCATTTGCTAAGGATTTTCAAGTAAGTGGAGCCAACCTAGCAAAGTAGTTAAAAGTAAGGGCTCTTGAGTCAAATTGGGTTTAAGACCCAGCTGGGTGACTTGAGGGGTGCCTGAGTGGCTCAGTCATTTAAATGTCTGACTTTTGGTTTCAGCTCAGGTCATGATCTCACGGTTTGTGGGTTTGAGCCCTGCATTGGGTTCTGCACTGACAGCATGGAGCTGCTTGGGATTCTCTCTCCTATTCTCTTTGCCTGTCCCCTGCTAGTACACACGCATGCGTGTTCTCTCTCTCTCTCTCTCTCTCTCTCTCTCTCTCTCAAAATAAAAACATAAAAAAAAAAAAAAAGACCCAGATGGGTGACCTTAAACAAACAAAGGAAACTTTCAGTGCCTCATTTTGTAGGTTACACGTGTTCAGGCAAAAATAATGTGTGGAAAGCCCTTAACCGTGCCTGACACCTAGTAATATTGCTCCAATTATTACTTTAATTAAGAGAAGTTGAGGATCCAGAAGGCAGAGCTCCATATTTGAGGAGTTTGAGTGTTTAGGTCTTGAGTGATGTCAAGTGCCTTGTTTGTAGTCCAAGCCTTTCCTGTGTGACTGCTCCCCCAACTTTGTATCTCCCCAAGAACAGAGAGGAGGAGGCTTGCCCTACCCTCTAGGGATACCAAGCCCCCAGATCGTCTGGAAGTCACCCCATCCTGGCCTTGTCTGAAATGGAATGTGACAAAGTGAACTGACTACTTCCTTGCTGCCCAGTCTTCAGAATTCTATAAAGGGTGTGAGAATCTCTGCAGCAAGTTTCACGGGAACTCTCTGCCCTGGAAAATGACCTCAGATAAACTGTAACATGAAGGCACTCCCTTTTCTGAGAGGGAGAGATTGACAGTGAGAGTCTAGGAGAGACTGCCCAAAACATTAGATGCTGGAATCAGACCTGGGTTCTATTTCCAGCTGTCCTACTAAAACCACTGTGTGACCTTAGGGAAGTTACTGAGTTCTCTGGGCCTCAGTTTCTTCACCAAGTAAATAAAGGGATTAGGCTAAGACCCCTTCCAGACCTAAAATTTCACTATTCCCTTCTACACTCCTCATCCCAAGTGAATGGAAGCCCCTTATTAGGAAAAAGACTTCCTTGGCTTGTCATCCAAAGTTCAATTGGCTAGGGAAAGGGAACTGACTTTTAAGGGTTTATATGTGTTAGATCCTATGTCACATTTACATAAATTTCTTCATTTAATCCTTATGATAGCTTTTTGGTTTTTTTTTTGTTTTTTTTTTTTAATTTTTTTTTCAACGTTTTTATTTTTATTTTTGGGACAGAGAGAGACAGAGCATGAATGGGGGAGGGACAGAGAGAGAGGGAGACACAGAATCGGAAACAGGCTCCAGGCTCCGAGCCATCAGCCCAGAGCCCGACGCGGGGCTCGAACTCCCGGACCGCGAGATCGTGACCTGGCTGAAGTCGGACGCTTAACCGACTGCGCCACCCAGGCGCCCCTATGATAGCTTTTTGGACGAGATATTATTGCCCCCATTGTACAGAGGAGGTACCTGAGGCCAGAGAACAAATTGTCCACAGGTATCCACTAACAGGCAATAACAGGATTTGAACCCAGGTCCCACGAAATCTAGGAATCTTTGCTCTGGCCACCCTGGTGCCTCTAAATGTCTAAAACCAGAAGGCAATCAAGAAGCGATCAAACTATAGCATGGTGCTGTCTATAGTTAATGATACCATATTACATATTTGAAACTTGCTGAGAGTGGATCTTAAAAGTAGTCATCACAAGAAAAAAAATTGTATGAACTATGTATGGTGATGGATGTTAACTACATTAGCTGTGGTGATCATTTCAGAATATACACCATTTCAAATCATTAGGTTGCACACCTGAATCTAACATACTACCATATGTTATATGTCAATTGTAACTCAATAAAAAAGGGGCAATCAACATTTTTATAATTTGTGTCTCTTCATTAATTGTTCAAAAGGTATTCATTGAGCAACTGCTGCGAGCACAGAGCATATTAGATCACACAGGGACTAAAAGGAATTCAAGACACACTCCTAGCCCCCCAGGAGTGGAAAATCAGCCCAGCTCTTAGGAGGAAGAGCAATACCTCTTGCAAGCACAGTACTTGTGCAATGTCCCTCTTTTCTGTTATGCCGTAAGCAACCAGAGGGTAAGACCTGTGCCTTTGCTGTTCACTGTCATTTCCTCACTGCCTAGCACAGTGCTGGGCACAGAGCAGATTCTCAGAGGGTATTTATTTGGTGAATAAATAACATTGCACAATAAGTGACTGATTAAATGCCCAGATGAGTGGGAGAGCTGTGAGGGCTGGGGGAGTTCAGAAAAGGTCTCTGGAGGAGGCAGACTGTGAGCTGAACTTTGAAGGATAGAAAAGGTCAATTGTACAAACTCATCTCTGGGCCGGAGTCCACTTCTACTGGTCCAGTCTTGAGCTGTTTCCCCTCCACAGCCAGACCTTCCTCAGAAGAAGAGAACATCTCTGAATTTCTATTCCCTTTGGATCTGCTGACACCAGTGTGGTATGGCCACTTTGTCAGTGTCAGTGACTTCTGAAAAAGGGTTGTCATCTTATGGGAAACAAGAGTCTCACCAGGTCTGGGTTCAGGAGAGGCTGACATCTTTGGAAGGCACAGACTTTGGGGGATAAGCTGGAGAGGCCCCCAGATGGGACAGATGGCAGTTAGGGCCGAGTTTTCTGGGAGACAGGAATACCAATACCTGGAGTGGTGGAAGTAACAGATAGGCAAACAAAGTAAAGGAATTGCCCTCCAAGTCAGGCCCAGGGCTGGGTTCCCTATGCTCTCTTCATTTAATTTTCTCTGCCACCCTGTGAGGCAGCCATAGCACCCAACCGCAAGAGAAGAGTTAATTAAGTAAGCTACAGAACCAAACAGAAGATTACGTAACCATTTACAATGATATTTTTTGGATGAATAATCTCATACTCAGGATATTTGGAAAATTATCTCCAGAGTCCTTAGTCTTTTGTCTAATTGTTCAAAAATACAAAATATTTCTAATAAGATGAAAAGAGAAACATTAAAAATGGATTCCAGTACAAACAAAAGTCTTTTTGGAAAACTGTAATTACAAAGATTTTGTAAGCATATAAAAATGGTTAAGATTTATTACTAAGTGAAAATAAATCATATCTGTGTTTTGATGGTGACTATGAAAATATTTATTTATAAATTGTTATCAGTGCTGTTCTCTGGGGGTGGAGTACAACTGAGAATGACTTTCATTTTCTATTTACATATTTCTGTGTTTTTTTAAATACGAAATATGTATTATTTTCATAATCACAAAAATAGAGGTATTTTAGAATTATAACTACATATAAGCAAGGACTGGCAGCACAGAAAAATTCAAAGCTGATGTGTTACAGTGACGACTGTTGTCAAGTCAAAATTTGTATTAGAGCTGATTGTGCCAAAAGAAAAATTTTTTCAAAATCAGGGTTTCTGTTTTAACCCATTAAGTGTGTGTTAGTCTTTTTGTGCCGCAATAGAAAACTATAACATCCTCTAACACATCATCCTGTTTATTTCACTTTCTATAACGTCTCAATCTGCAAGGGTCATACTTCTCATCTCTTTCCTTCCAGTCACCACCTTCAATTAAACGTCAACTCCATATCTGTCTTAGCCACTTCTATGAAAGGACTGACATAGACTAAATGCTTGGAAAATTGAAGAAAAAAAAAATCAGTGTTTCACCACCAAAAAAGAAAAGGTGGTTAAAAGGAAACTAAGAAGGAAAAAACAGTGGGATAAACGCTGAAGAATTACAAATATCCAATTGATTAGCATTTATTCTGAAAGAAAGAAAAGAGGAAAATATTTTTGCCTCCCGAAGGGAGCATATGGGTGATCCTTGAAAATCGTTTTAATATCCTTCAGCATAGAAATCCTACTTCTAAAAATCCTACAGAAATATTTTATGTATTTATACAGAAGGATATATGTACCATAAAATTCACTGTATTTATAAGGGCAACATATTGTAGAAACTTACACACCCACCTACAGGATAATGATAAAAGATACATGATGATATATGGTACATCCATACAATGGAATAATATTAGCATTAAAAAGAATGAATATGGTCTGCATGTACTGTCACAGAAATACATGTAACCAGGATATGATCCCATTTTTGTACAATTACATCTATGTAGATATAAATACATAGATAGAATGTATGTCCAGTGTTTGGGGTATATCTGTGAGAACACACACCAAATTATTAACAATATAGGGTTCTATGAAAATGGGGATTGAGGTAAGGTAGGGACATTTTGTTTTTCAGCTGAGTTAAATCTCCATTATAGAGGAGAGCAAACAATCAGCAATGCCAAGAATACTAGCATAGAAACCCTAAATAGAGCCAAATTAAAAAATGAGTTGATCATAATGCAAACCACCCCTGCGCCCCGCCCCCCCACTAGTAGCTAAACAGAGACAATAACAAGGTACAAGGGCAACTGTGTGATCAAAAATATCACAAAGAAAATGCAGCATCACTATGGTTGAGGGAATGGTCACTGGAGCTCAAAGCCCCATGTGCCAATTATCTCCATTCACGTTCCATCACTACACTGAGCCTCAATTTCCTGCTGAATGAGGAAGATGAGCAAGACGAGATAATGTTTTTAAAGCTCAGAGAGCCACTCAATCCTCCATAACATTTCCCTGCATGACTACTTGCCAACTCTGTAAATTCTACGATGAGATCAGGTAGAATCTCTGTACTTGGTGCAGTACTTGGTGAATGGTTAGGGGGGTTCTGGGAAGAGGTGTTTTAAGATGCTGGAGTAAGATTTTTTTGAGCCTCACTTTTCAAGCCTGGGAAGAAAAGCCTGGAAGGCTGAAAGAAAAGCCCCACAACATGAAGGAAAAGGAACTCGCAACGTAAGATAAAGATCCCAGGAGATTTTGTCACTTGAGGAGCATATTTCAAGGAATGGAAACCCTGAAAGAATTCACCAACACAGGCCACGGGCTATAGAAGTAATTGATAATGACTGTGGGGACATGAACACAGAAGTGATTTAAAACACCAAGGTCTAATTAAATGGTGCATCAGCTTTGATATCCTGAGAACGAGTAAGCAAGGGAATAGTGAGGTTCACAGGGTTTTCTAGACAACCATATGATATCAAAGGGTTAGTAAAGCTGGGGAGGAAACTTAAACTCACATTTCTCTAAAGCAAGATTAAAATATGAAATTGGTAGTAGAAAGGATAAAAATATTCCACTAAAGCTTCTTATGCTAAAAACCAGTTTAAAAAAACTAGAAAGATGAGATGATGTTCTCCTCTGACCTAATTTTCAAGGACCTTAGAAAACACAAAGTCCTCCACAGAAATAGCATACAGGGAAAAGGAAGCAAATGAAGAAAGCAACCAAAGCGGGCTGGAACACACCATAATCACAGCCATAATGAGTACCCGCTGAGTTCCTCTGACAGAGGAAGGGAAGGGTCATTGATGATTCAAAAACAAAAACTCACAGGGAGCCTGGGTGGCTCAGTTGGTTAAGCGTTGGCCTTTGGCTCAGGGCATGATCTCACGGCTCTGGCAGTTCGAGCCCCATCGAGCTCTGTGCTGACAGCTCAGAACCTGGAGCCTGCTTCAGATGCTATGTCTCCCCCTCTCTCTGCCCCTCTCTCAGCCCCTCCTCCACTTGCGCGCGCACGCTCTCTCTCTCAAAAAAAAAAAAAAAAACCACATAAAAAAATGTATAAAATAAATAAAAAAACATAAAATTCAGTGCAGTCAAGTCCCAAAACACGTGGCTAAGACCAAGAGTTGAGAGATGCAGATAGGCACCAAGGACTGGCCCGCTGTTGGCAGGCACTCAGCTGGTCATCAGACAAAGAAAACGATTAATTAAAAAGACCAAAGAGTAGCACAAGGGTGCAGCCTCACGGCTGAAACGCGCAAACAGCTGACTGCTCAGAGCTAGTGGATCCACCCCACAGTCCTTGAGGCCCCTTGAATGACCCTGGGGTGTATGATGTAACAGGCCACCTTGCCTAGGCCAGGCCCCAGAGGTCTTCTGGGGGTCAGGGGTGGGGTTGTAACTGTTTGAGATGGGTGGCCCCCTCCTTCTCCCTGCTTCTGGCAACTGGCTATAATCAAAGGCGTTCTGGGAACAGAGAGTGTCTCCTGACTCAGGAGCACATGCCACACCGCTTATGCGCTTCTGCAGTTAAACCTGAAAGCCAGTGAGTAGTGATTCCCTTATTCATTTTCTTAAATTCCAAAAGTGGTACATGATCCTACTTAAAAAAAAAAATCAATCAATAAAGAAATGTATATGGTTTTATTTATTTATTTATTTTTGAAATGTATATGTTTTAAAAAAGAAATTCCTCATGTTATCTTCCCTTCAAATAATACAAAAAAAACCTCAAGAGTTAGGTGCCATTAACAGTTTGGTATCCATCCTTATAGATATTTTCCCCGCACATATTCAAACTTACGTATGCATGTGGTGGGGGTGAATGGTGCAAATTATTTAACTTCTGTACCTCAGTTTTCTCAGCTTTAAAATGGGTGGAATTGTGCCTGTGTGGCTCAGTCCTTTGGGCGTCAGTGCAGGTCATGATCTCAGTTTGAGGGTTTGAGCCCCACATCAGACTCTGTGCTGACAGCTCAGAGCCTGGAGCCTGCTTCGGATTCTGTGTCTCCCTCTCTCTATCCCTTCCCCGTTTGCACTGTCTCTCTCTCTCAAAAATAAATAAACATTAAAAAAAGATTTTAATGGGGGGAATGATACTAATCCATAGGATTATTTGAAGGTGATATGAGTTAAGACATCTGGCATTCTCAGAAGTGTCTGACCCATAGTAAACCCTTGGGCATTAGCTGTTAGAATGTTCCCTCATTCTTTTTCACAGAGCTTAGTGTTCTATTGTACAAATGATAATGCTCCTGAGAGAGGTTTTACTGACCCTGCTACAGATGCCCCAGAACACGTGCAAATTAAATAGCTCTCCTAAAATTAGTTGGGGTGGAGGGGATGTGCTGGTCCCAGAACCCAGGACTCTGCCTTGGATTCAGTGTTGTTCTTTTTTTGTGTGTGTGTGTGTGTTTATTTCTTTATTTTTGAGAGAGAGAGAGAGACAGAGCACAAACAGGGGAGGGACAGAGAGAGCAGGAAACCCAGAATCCGAAGCAGGCTCCATCCAGGCTCTGAGCTGTCAGCACAGAGACAACCCAGGGCTTGAACTCATGAACAGTGAAATCATGGCCTGAGCCACGTTAGACGCTTAACTGACTGAGCTACCTGAGCCCCCCAGATTCAGTGTTGTTCTTACCACACCACAGAGATGCCCACAATCCCTCTTAAAGTCAAAAAGTCTGGCCTGAGCAGCTGGTCCCCATCTTATTTGGACTCCAGTCTGTCTCATGGGTCTTCAGGGCTGGGAGCTCAAGGCTCAGGTGAGCCTTCCTCTTGCTGCAGTCTCCAGACATGCCCCTCCTGGGTCCTTGGGGCTTGACTTCCCCTTCTATGCAGTGAGCCATGCTGAGGGCTCCTGGCCACTCTGGTGTCAGCTCAGGCTGATGGGCAGGATGGCAGTGGCTGGGACCAGAGAGTGAGAGGTCTAGCTGCTTATCAGGCTACGGACATTTCCAGAGCTCCTTCTGAGTGTGCCAGGTGCTAGCCAGTGAGGGATACTTCCATGACTCCTGGAGTCCCTGTCCCACTGGATGGACTGCTCAGGGCTTCTGGACTCAGGGCCTCCTCTGGGTGGTCTCAGGGGCAGAGCAGGGCAGGCAGGTAAGAGGCAGCTCCTGAGTGTAGTTACCTGGTTCCCGATCCTGCGCTCTGTTGGGCCTCCAGGTCTACTTCTAGTGCCCTTGCCCTGGCGGGTTTATGGAAGAGCTGAGGGTGCTGGGTCATGCCAGGCTGAGGCCTTTTCTGCCACCCTGGGAACTTCTCACAATACTTCTGAGTACCTTTGCAGACTCTAGGTTCAGACCTGGAAAAGTCTTGGGGTCAGTCACCCTGCTCATTTACCACATGAAGAGATAAGGTTTGGTGAGGGAGGAGCAGGGGCACAAGCACTTATTAAGCACAATCATGGTGTCATTCACCAAGACTTCAAAATCGAAGCTCTGTCCGGCGGTTTAGATCCACTTTCATCAGTCCTTACGGTTGCTTATCAGACCCCAGCCACCAAAATGGTGAAGCAGATTGAGAGGAGGTATGCTTTTCAGAAAGCCTCGAACAGTGCAGGAGATAAACTTGTAGTAGTTGACTTCTCAGATACATGGTGTGGACCTTGCAAAATGATCAAGCGTTTCTTTCATTACCGTTATGAGAAATATTCCATATTTCTTTCCTTAATGTTAACATGTATGACAGAATGTTGCTTCAGAGCATGAAGCCAAATGTATGACAGCCTTCCAGTTTATTTTTAATGCTTATTTATTTTGAGAGAGAGAGAGGGCTCAAGTGCGAGTAGGGGAGGGTCAGAGAGATGGAGAGAGAGAGAGAGAGAGGGAGAGAATCACAAGCAGGCTCCACACTGCCAGTGCAGAGCCCAACTAGGGGCTTGAACTCAAACCGTGAGATAATGACCTGAGCTGAAATCAAAAGTTGGTCCCTTAACCCACTGAGCCATCCAGGCACCCCTTCTAGTTTTTTTTAAAAAGGGACAAAAGGTGAGTGAATTATCTGGAGCTGATAAGGAAAAACTTGAAGGCACCATTAGTGAATTAATCTAATTATGTTTTCTGAAAACATAACCAGTCATTGGCTGTTTAAAACTTGTAATTTTTTTATGTACAAAAGACTATATATCCCAACTATCATCTGATTATAAGTGACAATAAAATATTAATTCTACCCTTAAAAAAAGACTTAGAAATCACTTTATTCTGTTTCTATGACAACCTTGAGCTAGGTATTATTTTTCTTGCTTAAAGGATGAAGAACCCGAGGCTTGAAGAATTTTAAGTGAGTTGCTCAAGGTCATAAGGAAATGGAGTAGCCTAACATGTACCTACCTACTTCTGTCTTACTGTAGGGAGGTCACGACATCTAAACACCCCACTACCTTTACCACACTTCCTTTACCACCTCTTCCAAATGCTTGAGAGATTTTCTCCAGGCAGGCCCATAACCAGACATATACTGGATGACAGACACACCTCCCCAGCCAACCACCCCAACAATGTCTATCTTTCCCTTGGAAACATCATTCCCTTTGGAACCCTATTCTGAGAGAAGGCAGCATGGCTTCAGGGAACCAATGAACAGGGCAACAGTGTTCCTTGGGTTCTAGTTCTGCTGGGTGTGCAGTGAGATGTGGGAATTTCATACGTGGCACCAGGAGAAGCCAAGTCGGTTTGACTCCGGGAAGCTCTGGTTGGAGCCTGTCTGTCTCTGTGCTGTGCCAAAACCCCAGCTGTTCCTCAGAATCAGCAGCCCCAACCTCCAAAAGCCATAGCTGAGTCACTGTCTTCACCCTGCCCTGGATTACTAAATCCTTTGCCTCTTAGCTTTTTCCTCATCCACTCTTTCATAGGTCATGTGTTGTCCTCTTTCTGTTTATTGCTAGCAGTTTTTTCAGAAATTCCTTAGAATCTTAATCCTTGATACTGTCAATGATGTCAGTCCCTTATCATCCCACCCCACAAAGTGGGTGACTCATTTCAGTGTTCTTGGAAGCAAACAGCACAAATATATAAGCACCCTTGAAAATCTGTATTGTTAAGGTGTATAAGCACAACATTATATACATATTTGATAAGAGATTAAAATAGTAATATGATGATTTTTAAATCCCTCACTCAGCAGACAAGAGTCCTTAAGAGTCCTACAAATTGTCAATTTTTTGGGGGGGTCTGAGAATCCAAAATTTGCATGTTAATAACTATTCCAGTTTATTCTACGCCATGTGGACTTGCATCGACTTAAGAGAGGCCAGAGCCAAAAAAGAACATTCTACACATACCACCCTCACTCCCTCCTGATGACTTAGTAAAGTTTGGTGACTAGTACCCAGAGTCCTCTGGCATTGAGGTCTGGCATGGTGGGAAGAGAGTCTTCCACTGTTCCATAGTAACCCAGCCACAGTTCCCTATGAATTCCATGCCAGCCCTTTACAGGAGCTGTTTGTTGTCATCCTTGCAGTAGTCCCAGAGCTAGAAGGGACCACTGACTATTCTTAAAAAAGAAAGTGAGCCATTTGCAACTACGTGGATGGAACTAGAGGGTGTTACACTAAGCGAAATTAGACAGAGAAGACAAATATCATATGACTTCACTCATATGAGGACTTTAAGACACAGAACAGATGAACATAAGGGACAGGAAGCAAAAATAATATAAAAACAGGGAGGGGGACAAAACATAAGAGACTCTTAAATATGGAGAACAAGCAGAGGGTTACTGAAGGGGGTGTGGGAGGGGGGATGAGCTAAATGGGTAAGGGGAACTAAGGAATCTATTCCTGAAATCATTTTTGCACTATATGCTAACTAATTTGGATGTAAGTTAAAAATATTTAAAAATTAAAAAAAAAAGGAAACTGAGGCACAAAGAGGTGGAGACTCATCCAAATTTACAGATGGTGAGGTCCAAGCCTCCTCCCAAGACTGGCCTAAAGCCAGAGAGCCAGTGGCTTCATGGCCCCATCCTCAACAGTTCCTGAAAGCTTCCCTAGACTCCAGAGTTCTCCCACATTGTACATGGCCTGGGGCACCCCAATCTCAGATTCTGTTAGGTAGTTTCAACAGTATTTTGTTTTCCAGTCTAACCATGTCATCTTTAAAATGTGTATGCCCTTGGGGCGCCTGGGTGGCTCAGTTTGTTAAGCGTCCAACTTCAGCTCAGGTCATGATCTCATGGTTCGTGAGTCTGAACCCCACATCAGGCCCTATGTGGACAGCTCAGAGCCTGGAGCCTGCTTCGGATTCTGTGTCTCCTTCTCTCTCTGCCCCTCCCCTGCTCATGCTCTGTCTGTCTGTCTCTCTCTTAAAAATAAACACTAGGGGCGCCTGGGTGGCTCAGTCGGTTGAGCGTCAGACTTCAGCTCAGGTCATGATCTAACGGCTCGTGAGTTCAAGCCCCGCCTCGGGCTCTGTGCTGACAGCTCAGAGCCTGGAGCCTGCTTCTGCTTCTGTGTCTCCCTCTCTCTCTGCCCCTAACCCACTCACATTCTGTCTCTGTCTCTCTCAAAAATAAATAAACATTTAAAGTAAATAAATAAATAGACACTAAAAAAAAAATGTGTAGACCCTTTAACCCAGCTATTTTCATTTTAAAACATAACTCTAGAAAGCAACGTATGCACAACATAATCATTGCAACTTTATTGTAAGCCCCAAGCCCTGTAGACTATACAAGTACCGAAAATATTGTGATTTGCTTTGAGTTACAGTACATCCATGCAATGGAATATGGTGATTAAAAATAATGATGTGTTTAATTATTGACATAAAAAGGAATTTAACAATCTGTCAAATGAACATGCTTTATTAAATGAAAACAAATGTTAAAACAGTACGTAGAGGACAAATGACCCAGTTTCTTGAACATAATAGTGACATTTAGGGGCGCCTGAGTGGCTCAGTTGGTTAAGTGTCTGACTCTTGATTTTTGTTCAGGTAATGATCTCAGGAACCATGAGATGGAGCCCCGCATGGGGCCCTGCGCTGACAGTATGGAGCCTCCTTGGGATTCTCTCTCTCCCTCTTTCTTTACCCCTCCTCTGCTTGTGTGCACATGCATACACACTCTCTCTCTCTCTCTCTCTCTGTCTCTCTGTCTCTCAAAATAAATAAATAAACATTTAAAAAGTGACATTTAAACAAAATGGAGGGGACCTATAATAGATTAAAAGAAACTTAAGGGGGCACTTGGGTGGCTCAGTCAGTTGGGTAACCAACTTTGGCTCAGGTCATGATCTCACAGTGAGTTTGTGAGTTCAAGCCCCACTTTGGGCTCACTGCTGTCAGCCTGATCCACTTCGGATCCTCTGTCCCTCCCTCTCTACCCCTCCCCCACTTGCATGCTCCCAAAAATACATAAATACTTAAAAAAAATTAAGAGACATTAACCACATGTGTTTGGATCCTAGTTCAAGAAAATGACGTGAAAAAAGTCATTTTTCTTTTAGATAATTAGGGAAAGTTGCTCTTGGATTGATGGAGTGTTGGATGGTATAAAGCAATTACTGTTAATTCATCAATTACTGTTACTCATCAATGAGAATTGTGATTGTTTTTGTTTTGTTGTTTTTCCATTTCATTAGATTTATTTGTTCATTTTGTATTTATTTTTTTCAAATTTTTTTTATATTCTAGTTAGCATACAGTGCAATATTGGGTTCAGGAGTAAAATTCAGTGATTCATCACTTACATGTAACACCCAGTACTCATCCTAAGTGCCCTCCTTAGTACCTATCACCCATATAGTCCATGCCCTGCCCACCTCCCTCCATTAACCCTGTTTTTTTGTTGTTGTTAAGAGGGAGTTATGGGCATGCCTGGGTGGCTCAGTCGGTTAAGCGCCCGACTTCGGCTCAGGGCATGATGTTGTGGTTCGTGGGTTTGAGCCCCACGTCGGGTTCTGTGCTGACAGCTCAGAGCCTGGAGCCTGTTTAGGATTCTGTGTCTCCCTCTCTCTCTGTCCTTACCCTGCTTACACTCTCTCTGTCTCTCAAAAATGAATAAATGTTAAAAAAAAAAAAAAAGAGGGAATTGTGATTGTTAAATAAAGTGCTAATCTGTTATGGGGGAAAATGGGGGAGGAAAGTAGGTAAAGTACATTCCCATTTCTGATTATAAATGCACGTGCATGCTTTATATGTATAGAGCCACACAGAGGAAAGCTGGAAGGAAGTTCTCCAACTTATTAGTATCCTTGGAGAACAGATTATGCTGATTTTCTCTTCTTTTTACTTATCTGCTTTTACTTTCTTAACAATGCAAACCTGTGTGATAAGGAAAAGTACAGATACCATTATCTCCTGGTGACAAGGGCTCTGCCAAGCAACTGAACAGTTGAGCCACTTGGGATGCCTGCAGGGAGGAGGTGCAGAGGCAGGTCTGTGGGAGAGGCCTCCAGGACCAGGGAGCTGGTGGCCGGTACACAGAGAGCCTGTGAGGTCTGGGCAGGGCACATGTGGCTTTAGCACCTCCTGAAGGCTGGAGCTGGTCCCAAGGGAGCTGCATCCTGACTGTGCCTCCGTGGTGCTGTGCCCAGAATAGGCCCACTTTTGGCCCAGGCCCACCTTCTTCCCAGAGCTCCCTCCTCACTCTGGATGGATTGCTGGGGTCCCCCATCCATCTATCCCCCACTGCTAGGCTGTGTTTCTGCCTCCAGTCCTATGCAGAGCACAGAAAGGCCAATCATTGACCACCAGCAGGGAAGTCAGTGATGGAGCCAGACCTCCCAGGGCCCAACTCTGGGCTACACAGTCCCCTTCAGGACTATACATGGGAGCCTGAGGCCAAGCAACAGGACAAGGTGATGGCCAGGATGTAGGTGTTTCCACAGGCAGCTTCCTCACCCCCAGCTTCCTCTTACCTCCCCTCCCTCAGGCGACTTCCTCACACACACAGATGCATACACAGGACTGGCACTGAAACCCAAGAAGGCCCCTCACACCTCCACCTCAAGGACCACCCCACTAGGTGTCCTCTTTCCTCAGGGCCTTGGGATGATGGGAACCCTGTATAATATCATAACTAAACTGATAGGAGTTCACTCCTTGATAAGTCGTAGATAGAAATGCCAGGTGAATTGTTGCACAATGTAATATTTATTTGCAGCAAATAAGGAACTTAAGGGGAATAACTTCCAAAGCCGTAACTCCCCAAGCAAGGGTGGATGAATTCCTTTTATTTATGGTTAGGATGAATATTTTAAAAGGGGGTCTTTGTCCATCATACGTAGAGACAGGCATAAGGTTGTACATGTGCCTTAAGAAACATGCCTATGGCACAAAAACAGACACATAGACCAATGGAATAGAATAGAAACCCCAGAACTAGACCCACAAACGTATGGCCAACTCATCTTTGACAAAGCAGGAAAGAACATCCAATGGAAAAAAGACAGTCTCTTTAACAAATGGTGCTGGGAGAACTGGACAGCAACATGCAGAAGGTTGAAACTAGACCACTTTCTCACACCATTCACAAAAATAAACTCAAAATGGATAAAGGACCTGAATGTGAGACAGGAAACCATCAAAACCCTAGAGGAGAAAGCAGGAAAAGACCTCTCTGACCTCAGCCGTAGCAGTCTCTTACTCGACACATCCCCAAAGGCAAGGGAATTAAAAGCAAAAGTGAATTACTGGGACCTTATGAAGATAAAAAGCTTCTGCACAGCAAAGGAAACAACCAACAAAACTAAAAGGCAACCAACGGAATGGGAAAAGATATTTGCAAATGACATATCGGACAAAGGGCTAGTATCCAAAATCTATAAAGAGCTCACCAAACTCCACACCCGAAAAGCAAATAACCCA
The DNA here is from genome assembly GCF_014898765.1 of Herpailurus yagouaroundi. NCBI lineage: Eukaryota > Metazoa > Chordata > Mammalia > Carnivora > Felidae > Herpailurus > Herpailurus yagouaroundi. Next base: position 11,404,835 of record NW_024412415.1, on the reverse strand, counting down.
GTGAAGAAATGGGCAGAAAACATGAATAGACACTTCTCTAAAGAAGACATCCGGATGGCCAACAGGCACATGAAAAGATGTTCAGCGTCGCTCCTTATCAGGGAAATACAAATCAAAACCACACTCAGGTATCACCTCACGCCAGTCAGAGTGGCCAAAATGAACAAATCAGGAGACTATAGATGCTGGAGAGGATGTGGAGAAACGGGAACCCTCTTGCACTGTTGGTGGGAATGCAAATTGGTGCAGCCGCTCTGGAAAGCAGTGTGGAGGTTCCTCAGAAAATTAAAAATAGACCTACCCTATGACCCAGCAATAGCACTGCTAGGAATTTATCCAAGGGACACAGGAGTACTGATGCATAGGGGCACTTGTACCCCAATGTTCATAGCAGCACTCTCAACAATAGCCAAATTATGGAAAGAGCCTAAATGTCCATCAACTGATGAATGGATAAAGAAATTGTGGTTTATATACACTATGGAATACTACGTGGCAATGAGAAAAAATGAACTATGGCCTTTTGTAGGAACGTGGATGGAACTGGAGAGTGTGATGCTAAGTGAAATAAGCCATACAGAGAAAGACAGATACCATATGGTTTCACTCTTATGTGGATCCTGAGAAACTTAACAGGAACCCATGGGGGAGGGGAAGGAAAAAAAAAAAAAAAAGAGGTTAGAGTGGGAGAGAGCCAAAGCATAAGAGACTGTTGAGAACTGAGAGCAAACTGAGGGTTGATGGGGGGTGGGAGGGAGGAGAGGGTGGGTGATGGGTATTGAGGAGGGCACCTTTTGGGATGAGCACTGGGTGTTGTATGGAAACCAATTTGACAATAAATTTCATATATAAATAAAAAAAAAAATAAAGCATCCTGGTTGGTTTGGGGACAATTCTTAAAATAGTGAGTTGAATTGAAATAACATTTCTCTTTCAGAAAAAAAAAAAAAAGAAAGAAAGAAACATGCCTATACACATATTGTATGTTATGTAAAGGAGGAGTGAGGTAAAGGTGATTGCCAGTCATTCCAGAGGTCACTCCATGGTTCATTTGTGCAGGCTCGAGTGGGGGCTTTAGCTGAAACTGGTCTGTGTGGTCTGGGCTGGCTGGGTCTTATCAGGGCAGTCTTTATTGCTTGAGTAGTTTTGGCTTCCGTTATAGGATGCTACGGTCTTTTGGCAAAGTTGAGAGATAAACTGGAAAGAGCTTAAGGGAAAATGTAGGACAAAGGTCAGTGAGTACAAGCAGGTGGGCCATAAAGATTAGGTCTATGGTGACAATATCAGTGATGATAGAGGCCTTGAGGTCGTCTGGCCCACTCCTCTATTAAAAAGGGAGGAAACCCAGACTCGGATTAGGGAACTGACTGGGAAAATCGCAGTGAGTTTGTGATGCGTTCAGGATTAGAAAGTGTTGTAGTGTTCCCACACCTAGTGTTGTATGGGAAGTGTTGAATCACGATATTGTACACCTGAAGTTACTATTACACTGTATGCTAAGTAACTGTAATTTAAATAAAAACTAAAAATTAAAAAAAAAGAGGGGCGCCTGGGTGGCGCAGTCAGTTAAGCGTCCGACTTCAGCCAGGTCACGATCTCGCGGTCCGTGAGTTCGAGCCCCGCGTCAGGCTCTGGGCTGATGGCTCAGAGCCTGAAGCCTGTTTCCGATTCTGTGTCTCCCTCTCTCTCTGCCCCTCCCCCGTTCATGCTCTCTCTCTCTCTGTCCCAAAAATAAAAACGTTGAAAAAAAAATTTTTTTTAATTTAAAAAAAAAGAGAGAAAGTACCCAGGAATCCTGGCATCAAACCCTTTACGAAGTGCTGTCTCTCGTAGGCTTGATGGGTCCAAGACCCTGAAGACAGAGGCTACTCCCCAATCCCACCACCCCCACCGACGATTAAGATCCACCAAGCAATCTCTCGGCAGGAACACCATCAGGCACCTGGAGAAGGAGCTCAGTGCCTGACTCCACCAGGGTTTTACAAGAGGGGTTCTGAGAGTGGGGGTCAGAGACAGTTGGAGCACAGCTTGCAGCTGCGACAAGGCAGCCACTGCACCAGAGAACACATGCTGCTGTTTGAAGGTACTTCCTGCAGATGAGCTCCAAGCCAAGCCACTTCCTTGCCACCCTTTCCTCATGCTGCTCCTCTCTGAACTCTCTGGGATTTGGCTATGTGAGTTGGGGTAGGGGCGGTAGAGATTTGCCTGCTACCTGGGGATGTGGGTCCCTTAGTGGGCCTTCTGTATTCCAAGCTAGGCTGAGATCATGGACAGAGGACAGTTCTGGGAAAACAAATACCTAATAAATCCTATTTGCTTCCAACACTTTGAATTTCTGGTCCAAGCGATTTCCCCACATGCCCCCACTGCTCTCCTAAAGGGAGAAAAATAGGAGCCAAGAAGGAAGAGGCAGGACTGTGTACAGAGAAGTGAGCCTGGGGTGGCTTGAGAACCAGGGATTGGCGGTCCAGAAGTGACTCCACATTAACATACAGTGACTTCACTGTAGCCAAAGGTGGATGTCAAGAGAAGTTGCTGGAGCTGTGTCCACTTTTCTCCTTTAGGGCCCATGGGCTAGCCTCCCCCTTCCACCCTCCAGCCTGCCTTCAGGGTCCTTCTTCACAGCTCTCCACCCACACACCCCACCCTAGTGTTGGGAGTGCCAGCTGGGTGGGGTCCTCTGTTGATTGAAAGCCAACAAGGTGCCAGGCACTAGTGAGCACAGAGGCCGACGGGGCCATATTCCTGGTTCCGGGACTGATTCACTGAGTTAATCAATATTTATTGAGCACTAAGTGGAGACGGCTGAAGAATCAATGCCTGGGCTTCCTGCAATTCCTTCCAAATGGCAGTGGGGAACATTTCAACAAGGCCGCAGAGGTGAGGGAGCCAGGCACAGCTCAGTAATACCAGCTTGGGCCCTCTCACCACCCAGAGGACTCACTGAGTGGGCAGCCCACCCACAGCCCCTCCTCTCCTATCACCCTCGCTGCCCCTGCTTGGGAGCTGTGAAACTGTCTACTGGCTTAAGAGCAGTGAGGGGATTTGGCAATGGGAAGTATTGTCTGAACGGCCACTTTCCCTCAGGTCATTCACTTCATCACTGCCCTGGTGGCAGCAGCACGAAGCCCAGCCAACACACCAAGCAATGCTGGACTTAGAAGATCCAGCCAAATCACAATTGTGAGATAGGTCACCCATGCCTTTGTCCTTGGTAGCCCCACCTTCCCAGGGTCCCCTCTGTAGCTCCTAAGTCCTTCTCAGTTTCAGAGGTCCTTTCCCTCCAATAAACCACAATCAAAGGAAAAGTGGCTACTGGTGAATTTAACAGTGAACCCACCTCCCTCAGGAGCATTTCTGTTGGAAGCCTTCCATCTAGAAGGGGAAGGCCTTCTCATTCCTCATTCAAGGAACTCTGGGCACCAGAGCTAGAAGGAGTTAAGAGGAGGCAGCTGGCAAGTCTGCCCCTGGAGCTAAGCGGAACACAGAGAAGAAAGTACAAGTGGGCTCTGTGGCTGCTGAGTGTGCACAGAAGTCTCAAGACTCGCCCCCTTCCTCCAGAGAGAACATGAGACAGGAAAAGCAGTGGGTGACCTTGAGCAAATTCCTTGATGTCTCTATTTCCTTAGCTGTAAAATAATCTGACGTATCTGGCTTGCTGTGAGGATTAGAGATCATGAACATAAATTTCCAAGTTAATGAAATTATATTTGATGCAGAAAATGTGTCGCTTTCAAAAATCCTGGGTCCTTCCCTTTGTTAAATGGGTAGCCAGAGTCCATTCCTCCCTACAAAGGGGCACAAACAGGTGGCAGCAGTCAGGTACCACAAGCACAATTTATTACCCAAAGCAGTTTGAGGAATTCCAAGCAGCGATCATGGCCTGCCCCAGTCACAAGAAAGCCAGCACCTCTTCAAACTCACCCTCCATTCCCAGCTGAAGGGAAGGATTAAAAGGCTGCAGCCCAAGTTAGGTCACAGCTACAATATCCTCATTCCTGACCAATAGTCTCAAAGTCACAAATGGGCAAAAAGTGATTTGGACACAAATCTTACACAAGAAAACCCCATGATCAAAACAAGATCGGAGAGATCGTTCAAACAGAAAGATACCAAGAGCTTTATTTAACAGGCTGTGAGGAGGAAGGCTTTCTGTTTATAATTACCAGAATTAAATGGAATTGTCTATCATCAGTGAATGTGAAAGGAATGCTAACCCTGTGGGGTGGGAAGACGGGTGCACTGGCCAGACACTTTGGGGGCAAATCCTGTGAGGACCCCTCCCCCGTTGTCTAGTGACAAAGGAGCCCTCAGGGACTGCCCCTGAAAGCAGACAGGTGGGGGTGGGGAGCGCTGGGAAGGTAGTTTAAGTCACAGAGAACTCTTAGGAATTCAAGAAAAGGTGATCTTTAAGCAATATTGAGAACTTGCCTGGCTCTTTTTACATTTGGAGAACGTAAGCTGGTTGGACCTTATGAGGGATTTCAGCATTGTTTTGTTTTCTTGATAGATTTAAAAATTATCCTAGATACAGGAAGGTCAGTCCCTTAAAGTCTTTTATCATCAAACCAAATAGCACTTATGTCTAGAAACACTGTGCTCTAAACTATAAAACTGCTGAGAATGCTTCATCCCAGACTCTGAGCTGAGATTTTCATGATAATCAATTTCTGGGCCAGTTAAGTCTTGATAAAGTTATTTCTTCATAACTCAGCTCCCATCCCCACCTGGCCAGTCGTGGTGGAACCAGGAACCCAATGGGCAGATTTCTTTCCTTACTCAACTCAGGCGCTCCAGGAAGAAGGGGAGTTCCCAGTACCTGCACCAGACTCTGCTCTACTTGCTGAACTTTGCTCTGTATGAACAGGTCATTCTGGCTGCAAATTCCCCCAGACTGTCCCTACTTGTGTTTTTAAGGCACACCAATTCCTCCATGTAAGGCTTTCTGCTTATAATGAATTGTTTTCATTACTCAAAAGAAACTTCTGTATTCAAAGCCCATCCCTGCCTGGAGATACTGGGGGGTGGGGGGTGGGGCGGAAATGGTGAGGGCAGAGCCCAATTAATATTAGGGATTCTGGTCATTGGGGTCACACTTAAGCATGACTTTCAACCCCAATCCCTTTCTGGATGTTTCAAAGGCTTCCAGAGCTTTCTCCAGAGGAAACCTATGGGTGACTAAGGGCTTTACATTCACAGACTTGGATGCAAGCATTGAAATTGCCATCGGCCACCTGTAAAAAGATCACAAGTGTTACATTCAACCTGCAGGAGGAAAGAACTAGGTCCCCAAACTACCAAGCACAAGATCAGCTTGGCCATTTTTATTTATAGCACTGTGGTCCTGGCGAGTCTATTCTACAGCCCAACGATGGTGGAAATGATCTTATGATTACAACTTGGGAATCCAGAGTCTGTTCCCAAATGCTTCCACCCCTCTGCAATGTCTGTCACAAAGCTTAGAATTCCTTTGGCATAAGGCATAAGGCATACGGAGGCCACTGTGAAAAGGCAGATTAGCCTCAGAGAAGGAGCTCATGATAACCCAGCCACACCCCTTTGCAGCTTGGCTTGGCAGAGTTCATCAGAAAAGAGCACTCTGCTGAAGGAATGGTCATAGACGGCCATAGACAGACGCTGGTAGGGAAGGTGGTCCTGGGAAAGTTCCCCAGATGGGGAGAGGGCAGAACCACAGAACATGAGGTGGGGTGAACTAAGACCCTCTCACTTCCCAGGGTGGGCCCTGGGGCTCTGGGGTGGAAACCAAGGGGCTTGAGTTCTTGCTGTTCTGTTGTCCCCTTTCTCTCCTTCTTCCCTTTAAAAGAGGACAATGAAGATGTGGCCACTTGAGGAAATGGAAAAGAGAGGGCCTGGGTGATAAGGGGCAGACATCCAAGAAGACCATGCTTCAAGATCCCCCTCCCTGCCTCCCGCTGTCCATCCTTCCCTCCGCCATCTCTGCCCTCTTATTTGATGCTCTGTCTTTGGATCCCTACCATGTTGCATGGCTGTCAGTGTGGTAAGGAAAAGCCCTTCATGACTAAACAAGAGAGGATCCTGTTTCCAGAGGCCCTGCTCGGGTCTTGCTGGCCCTTCACTACCCTGGCTCACCCACAACATACTCACGTGTTGCAATATCGAAACACGCCCTTGATATCCACCTCCCGGGTGGCTGCGTGCACGAGGGGCACAGTGGTCATCTCAGAGCCCAGTCCTACGAGCACCAGGGTCCCACCAGAACGAGTGGCCTGAAGAGGAGATAAGACCAAGAAAACTCAGAAGATCAGAAAATGCAGACTTCTCGCACAAATAAATATCTGTTTGCATCAGGTGAGTACCCAAATGTTCCAGAGAATATGATTCTTTCTATACTGGTGAACTCTTCCATATGTTGACCATACTTAACAGAGCAGCAGAGTTATCTTCTGTGAAGATCCAGAGGAGGACCAGGTACACTGGGAGCACCCTCGGCTGTCTACAGCCTCCTAGGAAATAGCCAAGTTCTCCAGACCTCAGTGAGAAATCTCCCCTACCAACAGTTAACCTTCAGGCCCTGAGCATCTTTCAAAGCTTTACTAATTCAGTACCAGATATTGGTTCAGGTACATCCTCATCTCAGCACCTGCCCCTCCTCCAGAATGTCAACCCCATAAAAGACAGCACTTTGGTCAAACCTCTAAGGAAGCACCCTCTTGGTGATAAAACTACCCAGCACATACAAACGGGGAGGGCCATTAGAATTCTCTGGCTTAAAGACTGCCTTACACACACAGGCTGGCTGGCATTTAGAAATATTTTTGTTCCAGAGACATTCATCCCAACAGTATCAGCCACAATAGGTTTTGTCTTCCTTGAACACCTATCTGCCTTATCAGTTTCCCTCCTTAGAATGGGCCAGAGAATGAAATTTCTCCTGACAATCTCCACTCATTCCACTGATTCCACATGAGTGTTGTGCCTTCACCAGAGATTTTTGGGGATCACTGTGGTCAGTATTGTGAGAGATGGAAAAATAGTTCATTTTCATTATAGTTGGGAGCAGCTAGCACTTACTGGGACCAGTCTAACCAGTGGAGCTGCAAAAAGCCACACATCACAGCCTATGGGGGGAAGGAAATGCCATGAAGAGAAGCCTGCAGAATGGGGGTGACTTTGGACTTTGCACTTTTGAGCTATGGGACCCTCTCAAGCAGCTTCCTCGTGTATACGATCAGGATGATGCCTCCCCAGTGGGGCTGTTAGGATAAAAATCACAGTCCTCGGCACTAGGATGGGCTCATCGTTCAGCATGTTTTCTGTTCTTATTGAAGCACAGGGTCACTTACAAACCACTGTGACTTATGACCACTGTCAGTTAGGAAAGGCGCTCTCACCACTGGAAAATGTTGCTGTCACCCCTGGAAAAGGTGGGGTGGGGTGGGAGATGAGGTCAAAGTTGTGAGTGAGCCACAGAAAACTTTTTTGAGTGATACATTGTTTAGAAAAACTGTTTCCCGGGGCGCCTGGGTGGCGCAGTCGGGTAAGCGTCCGACTTCAGCCAGGTCACGATCTCGCGGTCTGTGAGTTCGAGCCCCGCGTCGGGCTCTGGGCTGATGGCTCAGAGCCTGGAACCTGTTTCCGATTCTGTGTCTCCCTCTCTCTCTGCCCCTCCCCCGTTCATGCTCTGTCTCTCTCTGTCCCAAAAATAAATAAACGTTGAAAAAAAAATTTTTTTAAAAAAAAAAAAAAGAAAAACTGTTTCCCCATCAGTATTTCCTCTCTACCTAGTGAGAAGGAGGAATACTACCAAGCTGGCCATCCCAAGCTGCCAGGAGGCCAGCTATTTGCAGACCACAGGCAAAGGAATGCTTGGACTACCTGACTATTGTTTTGTGGGTGGGACCTCTGCACCAAGATGACATGAACTCTACCCTAAGCATTTGCCATGCTTCTTCCCAGACATTTTCTAGTCACAAACCTGCCAGGAAAGTGACTCTCAGGTGTGTCCATATAAAATGCCTCCACCTAACCTGCCTGTTGGTGGGGTGGCCTGCAGCACCCTATAGCATCTGTCATGCATAATGGCTCTATTCCCCACTCGGGAGAGGTACTGGCTTCAGGCCCAGCTGCCTCAGATAGCCTAGCAACCGGGCCCCCAACGTCAACAGCTGGAGATAGATGTCAACTGTTCCCAATGTTCTCCAGGCAGGGGAGAAGAAGAGTCTCGCATTACGAAGCCATGGCTTTTACTGCCTTCCTCTGGAGTGGGGGTCACTGACTGCCAACAACTTCAAGAGGGACACACCTTATTCATCATAGCCCTCAAAGTGCCCAGCACAAAGCCGGAATGCAGCAGGAACCCAAGACAAGTCACTGGTTGACTAATCACACACAGACCGAAAGGTTTCTCTTTGCCCCTTCCCACATGGCAACGGTCATCTCTGACAGTGGAGCAGAGGGTGGGGCGGCTCCAGCTGGAACTTAGGACAAAGAAAAAGTGGCACCTGTTCCTCCCCGCCCTCCCAACACTTCCTCAGCCCCTGATGCCATGGGTATTCAGGTAGGAAAATAGGTAGGCAGCTCTGCCATCCCCAGAATGTCTTGCAGGTGCAAAGTGCCCTTACGCATGACCCAGCTGTGACTCAGAAGGAAGGAGGAAGCCTGTACTGCCGAGAGGAAGCAATGTGGGATGCAGGGGCTTGTGTGCTCAGTGCTGGAGGCTGCTGCCACCACCCTCCTCAGCCCAGTCCCTCCCATGCCAGCATGGTTGCCCTCTGGCTCCTGGTCCCCTTCTTCCCTTTTCTCCTAAGCAGTGGACAGAGTAAGAAAAACTCAGGCACTGGGGCAGTGTGTTCAAGGCAAGTCACCAGGCCTCTTGTGGTAAAATGTAGGCAGTGATAACTAATCTTCACGGCTATTGGGCAGATCTGGCATCACATTTATAAAGTACCCAGCAGAAGATGCAGCACATGGTGAGGCTGAAGCCTAGAAGGTATTCTTTCTCCCCTCTTTTCCTCATACTTGGTATCAATGCCATTCCCCACCCCCATTCCACCAACTTCCCATAAACTACTGGGGGGTTGCTGAGGTGCAAATCAGGTGTTGGCAGCTACCTGTTGCCAGGTCTGGGACAGAAGAGTAGTGGCCAACTGTGACCCTAAAAATCACCACACCTTTGTGACTAACTAAATGAATGGCTCTCACTTTGTATCAATGACTCAAAGACTGCAGTTTTCCTCAATTAAAGATAGGGATTTCCCACACACGACTAAGGCATGGTTCCCTCTTCCTTCTGTTATCTTTTTACCAATAGCACTGCTTTTATGACCACAGATATGATCATGATAGCAACCCCATTTTAAAGGGGTGTGTCTCTTAACATTTTTCAAGGCCCATATATGCCTGTTACCTTGTTTAGACTTTACACCGACCTAATAAGGGTACTAGACAAGTGAGATTAAAAAAAAGAAATAAGAAAAACCACCAGGGATACCTAGATTACCTAATTTTGCTTGTGTGTGTGGGGGGGGAGGTCACATAACAAGGGTGGAGACACCTGTTCCTAGCACTCCTTACTGCTACCTACCCTGCACTGATTTCCCAGAGCTGCCCACCAGCTTCAGTGACCCACATCCTACTCACATAGATGCCCGCCTGGATGGACAGCTCCACCCCCGAGCACTCGATGGTAACTTCTGGCTTGCACCCCAGCAGATCTTCCACTTTACTGGCAATTTCTTTAGGGCTCTCCTTGGATATCTGGAGGACGAAATCAGCCCCAACTTCCTTGGCTTTAGACAACCGAGTGGCAGACAGATCTAAAGTTGAACAAAAGTTTCTTTCAAACTGAGAACTGGATGGCAGATTGGAAAGAAAATGAAGATGGAGGTGTATGTTTTAGTGGTAATAAAACTCTGGTGTAGTGGGTGGTGTCACTGAGCCCAAACACTTACTCTCTATACCTTCACACTCTCCCATACACACCACACAGCTGCACACACACACACACACACACACACACACACACACACTCTCTCTCTCTCTCTCTCTCTCTCTCTCTCTCTCTCTCTCTCTCCCTTTCCCTTCCCCCATCCCTCTCACTCAGATCACTTCTCAAATATCCACTGTTTTACATCCCCACACACCCCTATACACACCACACAGCTCTACATAGCTTCCCTCTCTCTCTCTGAAGGGTACCCAGTCCTCACATATACATTCAGATACCTTCTATACACTGATACCTTCTCCACACACAAAGCACTCACTCTCCTACATCCCTACTCCCCTTATATCCACATACTCCACAATTCTATACACTCACCCACACCCACACTCCCAGATACCTTACACACACACACACACACACACACACACACACACACACACACACCTTTCTATACCCTACATGCTTCCACACCTACTGTCACAGATAAGCTCTCCTCACACATACACACATCTCTCACCCATACCACACACTGCACACACAAACACCCTCCTATAAACATATCATAGATCCCACTAACTCCACCTCACACACACACAAGCACACCTTCTTTACCTCCTGGGTTTGGTCAAATGGACCAGGGGCTAAGCCTCTTCTTAGAACTGAGTGAGCAGTAGGGGCATCTGGGGTCCACACATAAAGAGCCAGACCTTCTCCGCAGCAGCCACCCTCTGCCCCTGGGTGGGCTTTTCAACCATTGAACCCCGGGGGGAGAAAAGAGGAAGAGCCCCTTTAGAAACCCAGCACTCCAGGAAAGGAATAGTTCTCAAGCCCCTGGCCTAAACGGTAGGCCAGCTGTTTCCTCTTCAAGGAGATTGAAAAAGAAAACCTTCTTACCAGTCACCACCACTTGGGCTGCACCCATTGCCTTGGCCACGATCAAAGTGACCAGTCCAATTGGCCCTAAATAAAGCAGGAAATGGGAGATGTTTGTGAAATATTAAACATCAGCTCACCCCTTGTCCAGGCCATGGACAGGAACCATAGCTTGTGTGCACCTCTGGCATCTACCCTGGTGCCCACCACATAGTGAGGCCTTAACAACTATCTGTTGAATGCATAAGCACATGAATATATGAAGAACTGTTCTGGACATGAAATTTGCTCCTACTGCTGAGTTCCATTTAATTGTCTCAACCTCAAAGCTAGAACTTTTCCGTTTACTCTGCTTGGGGAAAATGGCAAATTAGAAGAGGGCTCGAGAAAATATATTTGTTAAGAGAATAAAATGTCTCAGAAGGCCTGGATATACTGTCCTGTTCTCTCTCTGGCTCCTACCCTCTTAGAACCCATTACATCCCCCCAAGGAGAGACACATCCTTTACAGGTGTCCTCTGAGGACCACCTTGGCTTAAGTGACCTGGCTCCATGGGCTGACCCAGCTGCTCAGGCAGCTCTAGGATGTTCAGGGACTTAAAAATCAGTCCAGAGACCACTTGCTTCCCACAGCATCTGCATGCTGGATGACACGGTTTTAGTACAAAACCAGACCCACAAAATGAGACTGTGCAGATTCTTTGAGGATTTGCTTTTTGACACTGCCTTTGAAAATAATTTTGTGAGTTTCCTCCCAAAGTCAAAACACTGGAAGATACTTGAAATGACCAACAAAGAGGTGATTAGCTAAACAAACTACAATGGGGTATTACACAACTATTAAAAATTATGTCATAACTCATTCATCCAGTGTGATGGAAAGAGGTTCATAATATATCAATTTTTTTAAAAAAGAGTAGGTAAAATAAGGCATGTTTACCATGATCTCATTTTTTTTAAATGAAAGATTCAGAGCACCTGGGTGGCTCAGTCAGTTAGGCATCCAACTTTGGCTTAGGTTTTTGAGTTTGAGACCCGCCTCGGGCTCTGTGCTGACAGCTCAAAGCCTGGAGCCCGCTTCAGATTCTATGTCTCCCTTTCTCTCTGCCCCTCTCCCACTCACACTCTGTCTCTCTCTCAAAAATAAATAAACATTAAAAAAAATTAAAAACCTGAAAAATTCTACATCAAAATATTCACAGTGGTTCTCTTTCAGGATGATAGGTGATGGGGCTATGGGTGAATTTCTGTGTGTATACCCATGTGGTATGCATGACTTCTTTTTCTATGTCAAAAAGGAATTACTTATGCAAATTAAGTATACATACACACACACACACACACACACACACACACACACACACACACACACACATATATGTCACTTGTGGGGCTCCTGGGTGGCTTAGTCAGTTAAGCATCCAACTCTTGATTTCAGCTCAGGTCATGATCTCACAGTTGTGAGACTCAGCCCCTGCATTGAGCTCTGTACTGACAGCATGGAGCCTACTTGGGATTCTCTTCCTCCCCCCTCTCTCTTTCTCTCTCATAAAAATAAATTTAAAAAAAATAAAAAGCTTCTGCACAGCAAAGAAAACCATCAACAAAATGAAAAAGGCAACCTATCAAGTAAGGGAAAACATTTGCAAATCATATATCTGATAAGGGGTTAATATCCAAAATATATAAAGAACTCATACAATCAATAGCAAAAAGCCAAGCGATCTGATTTTAAAATGGGCAGAGGATCTAAAGACATTTTCTTTATATATATACCCAAAGTGGGCCTTGAACTTACAACCCTGAGATCAAGAGTTGCATGTTCTACTGACTGAGCCAGCCAGGCACCCCTAAACAGACATTTTCCCAAAGAAGACATACAGGTGGCCAACAGGTACATGGAAAGGTGCATAACATCACTCATCATTAGGGAAATGCAAATCAAGACCACAATGAGATATCACCTCACACCTGTCAGAATGGCTACTATTAAAAAGACATGAAAAAAAATAAAAATAAAAAGACATGAAAAAAAATAAAAATAAAAAGACATGAAATAACAAGTGTTGGCAAGGATATGGAGAAAAGGGAACTCTCATGCACTGTTAGTGGGAATGTAAATTGGTATGGGCACTGTGGAAAACAGTATGGAGTTTCCTCACAAAATTAAAAATAGAACTACCAGATGATCCAGTAAGTCCACTTCTGGGTATTTAATGAAAACCACTAACTCAAAAAGATATCTGTACCCCATGTTCATTGCACCATTATTTACAACAGCCAAGATATGGAAACAACCTAAGTGTCCATCAACAGATGCATATACAAAGAAAATGTGGTTTATATGTACATAGTGGAATATTATTCAGCTGTAAAAAAAGAAATCTTGCCATTTGTGACAACATGGATGGACTTTGAGGGCATTATGCTGAGTGAAATAAATCAGACAAAGACAAATACTGTAGGATCTCACTTGCATGTGGAATCCAAACAAAAACAAAATGAAACAACAAAACTCACAAATAACAGTACGAAATGGTTTCCAGAGGGGGCATGGTGAGAGGTGAGTGAAATGAGTGAAGAGGGTCAAAAGGTACAAACCTCCAGTTGTAAAGTAAATAAATCATGGGGATATAACATACAGCATGATGATTATAGTCAATAATACCATGTTGCATATTTGACAGTTGCTAAAAGAGTAGATCTTAAAAGTTCTCATCACAAAAAATTTTTGTAACTATGTATAGTGACAGGTGTTAACTGGACTTATGGTGCTGATCATTTGGTAATACGTGCAAATATCAAATCATCATGTGTACCTGAAACTAAGGTAATGTTATATGTCAATTATGCCTAAAAGGGTGTGTGAGGAACACCAAATCACACCCACAAGGAGTATGGGCATGTTGTCTGTGTCACTAGCATTAGACACCTAGAATGGTTCAGTCTGAGGCTGCTAGGGTTTTGTTCGGGTGGCTGGAAGCAGGGGAGGAGAGAACGCAGCCAGCTGCAACCCCAATGCAAGCCGAGTGCTGGCTCATGGTGGACTGGACTCCATTCCTTCCACTGGCCATGGGCAGGACCCACCTCATTCCTGGATGGACCAGGAGACCACTTCTCTGGCATGACTTTAAGTTCAGAAAGTCACCTTTCCCTTAACTACCAAAAATATTCCCTGTCAAGTTAAAAAAATCATCCCAAATTACATTCTTTAAATGAACAAAAACAGATATATTGCCTAGGAAATAACATGAAATACTATTATGTCTGCAGATAGTTTATTTAGCAAAGTGCTGGTCACTGAGGGAATGGGACACCGTAATCCTCTTCCACCCAGAAAGATTCTAGGACCAATTCCAGCCATTGGTGGGGGAATGAGATGGGCAGAGAGATCTCCACATTACCCTTTAAGGAACTCATAACCACAGTATCATCTGTTTCTTACCAGCTCCACACACAAAGACCTTGTTCCCCAGGGTGATTCCAGCTCGCCGGCAGGCATGGATCCCCACAGACAGTGGCTCAATCAGGGCCCCTTCCTCGAAGGTGACATTGTCAGGAAGCCTAGGGTGTCATTCAACACACTCAGTTAGTCCCTCTCTGGGTAACAACAATAGCTAATATTTATTGAGCATTTGCTTATGTGCCTAGCAACATGCTGAGCAATTTACATATATTCATTCACACAAACCTTGGAAGAGTTCTAGTGTAGGCACTAATATTCTCATTTTACAGACAAAGAAACAGAGCTTTGGAGAATTAAATGACTTGTGCCAAAGGTTCAAAACTAGTGAGAGGCTCAAAGGGTTTGAAATGGAAACCAGATAGGTCTGATTCCAGAATCCATGCCACGCTGCCCTGTTCTGAAAATGGGTTTTTTTGGACAAATCACTTCAGTGAATGTGCACACATTATGTTTTCTTCAACATGTTACCCAAGAAGAGATATGTTGTGATTACCATTAATAAATGAGAAGTTCATTTAATAAGAGGTTAATATGACCACACTCCAGCATCTCGTCTGCTTCTCAAACCTATGTATATAGCCTTTCTGGTTTCACTTCAGCAAACAATCCCAACTATCAGCAGCTTTGCCAAACAGTGATTTAGAAGCTGATGTCACTCTTGTTTGCTGCCCTCCCCCTGAATTGTATGTTCCAGAAGAACCACATCTGATGGCAGCAGCTGCCTGGCTGCCCCTGGACTGGTTGTAAAGGGAAAAGGGCCTCTCTTCCAGGCAGTTGATTAAATGCTGTGTCACCTTCACCACAGGGTTCTTGGTTTTCACTTCCCAGTCCACTGGCATCCTGACCCTATTAACAACCCCCATGATGACGACAGCAAACATTTGCATAAGGCTTTACAGATTAGAGGGCTTTTTCATCCATTATCTCATTTGATCCTCACCATGACCTTGTCAGGCAGGAAGGACAGGCTTTATTTTTACCTTCATTCTACAAAAGAGGAAACTGAAGCTCAATGACATTCAGAGACTTGCCCAAGGTTACAAGGCTAATGAGTGGAAAAGCAAGACATGAACTCAGGTCTCTGGTTCCACATCCTGCCTGCCCCATATCAGCCGCCTGCTAGTACCAGCAGCAATGTGGTTCACATCTCACTTCTGCTAATTCCTCACTGTCCAGTATTTTTATTCAGGGCCCCCAAACCTCCACATGCTAGAACATGAAAATCCTCAAGTTCCAAAAAGGAAGGTGTCAGCCAAACCATGTGCTTGTTCCCATGACCTGTCACACTACTCCACAGAATAAGTAATGAGGCTTACAGTCGGCCTCTGCCTGCTGCCCCCCACCATTTCCTCCTCCCTCCCCTCTGCGTCTCTCACATTGTCTCCCCTACTTCAATCTTCTCTCCTGCTCGGATTGCCACCGTCACCCCTTCCCACCCAATGTGACCCATCAATTCTATAAAAGAGATAAAAGTTTGAAGTGAAATAATGAAGACTCCCAAACCCTCCCAAGGAATCACCAACCATACTGCCTCAGACATGCCTGCCCCTTCACATCTGGGACTTCCCCCAAGGCTTGTGTGGGCTCTGAGCTGAGGGTGGTCTTTGGTCAGGAATGGTGTGCCGCTCTTAACCTTCACTCTGATTTCCCCTTAGCAGAACACCCAGGAAAATGGGATTGAGGATGGTGAGGATAGAGGATTATTATGGTGAGATTGTTCTACTCATTAGGCAGGTGCTGCCTTAATCACCTAGACAGCCACACTAGCCACACGGGGAGGGCAGCCTGGCATGTAGGCAGAAGCACCAGGAAGAGTCCTGGGCCCAGGGCCTTTGCCACTGACCTCTGGAGAGTCTCTGGGTCCTCCTCTATGCTCCCACTAACCTGACCTTGTTCAGTGGGAGGGAAGGGGGATGAGAACACTCTAAGTTTCTTCCCAGCTCTGATCTTTCCTGACTTTATAAACATCAGAGAATAATGCAACTTGGTGGTTTTCACAATAGGGTTGAGGGAACAGCAAAAGGATAATCAAGAAGTCAAGGGGGAAGTAGGAAGATAAAAAGAAAATAAGGTGGGTAGGAAAATAAAGAGGCCGTGGCAGTATAGGAATCCTCACAAACAGAAACCAGAGAAGAGGGTGTGGGTCCAGGGCTGGTGTGGGGACGTGAGCAGAAAGCACCCTGGGAGAAAAGGAGAGGTGGGGGGTTGCACGTCCCCTAGGGGCCCTCCTCAGCCCTCCCATTAACACTGCCAACAGAATACACCCTCCCCCACCATTGTCTACAAAGGCCCACCCACCCCCATCCCCAGTGCAAGACTTCCTTTCATACCTAACCTGTACTATCCCCCAGACACAAGGCCATATCTATGACATATCATGGCACCATTCATTGAGCACCTACTATGTGCCAGGCCTCATGCTGAGTACTTGATAAACTTTTCTCATTGAATTATGTCAATAAGCTATGCATTTCACCATATTGGTGCTATTATCATCTCCATTTTACGAGCAAAGATATTGAGGTTACAAAGTTTAAGTAACTCGCTGAACGTCACACAGTTGGTTGATGGCAGAGACCAGCGGTTAGTCTTGAAATTTATCATTTTGCTTTTCTGCCTTTCATGAAAACCTCGTTTGGTGCCTTGACTTGGAAAGGGCCCAGAAAAGGGAGGATGGTCGGAAACCACTTGCTGAAAGGTAGACTCCACGCACATAACTTGCTTTCTTCTAGAGCAGTTAGATGTTGACTTAAACGCATCACGAGGTCTGGCCTCTGACTCCTCTCAAGGCTTCCAGTAGGCACTAGAACACTCAGATCTATCAGACTGCCCCTGTAATGGGCACCTGGCCCCTTTCAGACAAGCCCCATCCTGACCAACAGAGCCATAGCTGGGGCCAGGTCGGAATGGGAGGAAAACACACCTGTCAGACAGTCAGAAGGAAAGAGGCACATCAGCACCCCAGAGCTCCATGGGTGCAACACTGTGCTTCTGCGGATACCAATTCTCACCCCAAAACCATTTTGAGAGTTGGGGTAGGGCAGTGAGCACAGGACAGGAATTTAAGACTCTCAGCTGCCCCAGCTTGAGTCCTTGCTCTGCTCTGCAGTCTCTTCCTGGGTCTGCACCCTTGCACAAAACTGCAGTACTGGTGCCCACCTCACCATTATTCTTATGAAGGTTCAATAAGATGAGGCATGCAAAGCACTTATTAGTAAAAGGCCAGGCATGTGGGAATAATAATTGTGATTTCACACGCATTGCCTCATTTAATCTTTGGGTGATTAAATGAGACTGAAGCAGAGGAAGGTTAAGTCATTTCCTCAAAGTCACTCACTAGGAGAGAGTGGATCCAGGGTCCCAAAGCTCATGCCCTGGCTCCATGCCATGCCTCGTCTGTAAGCCCCAATTGTTGCTGTTACTGGGGGTCACTGCTGTAATAAGTTCTCTTTCCTGGGAGCTGCCTTGGAAACCAGTAATGGAGGACAAACCTCAGCAAGTTATCTGCAGGATGGCTGGAGAGGAGTGAGTGATTTTGGCAACAATTTTCTATTGTTGCTCTAGGAAATGGGAACTTCAGCCCAAAGACTAAAACCAAGTACTGTGAGTCAGTCTTAGCCCTAGTCAAGCTGCCTTCCCTCAATGCCCCCAGAAGGGCCTGTGGAGGGGATGCTTCGTGTCTGAAATTATAAGCTGAAAAGAACAAAGAAATGACCGCAGGAAACTAGGAGAAAGAACCCCAACCAAAAAGGAGGGGGAGAGGTCCCAGGTGGCCAGGCCAGGCCTTGGGCACTAACTTGTAGCAGAAGTCAGCGTTGTGCTTATAGAACCGGCAGAGGTTCCCGTCATCAGGGGGCGTGGCACAGAAGAAGATGGATGGCGACAGATTGTATCGGCCAATCTTGCAGAATTCATCCATTTCTCGCAGAGCACCTGGCTCGATGGCAACACGATCCCCTGGAGAGGAAAACGTGAGCAGGGGCAGAGCTGCTGTGAAGGGGCACATGCTCCTGGGGAGATGCCAGCAGGGGGCGACACCCACCTCCCCGGGATCCAGGGCCCCCTAGACAAGCTCAACCCATTAGTGCTTCCACAGAAAACTCAGGATGCTACACAGAACATGACCAGCACACTTCTCCAGACTGGTTTGGCCTGCCCTTTTACCAACCATGGAACAAGCCAATCCACCCCTCAGCTCCACAACCACTTCCCAGCTTGGGAAACACAGAACCAGTCCCATATCTAAGGCAAGCCAGGTCCAGGATTCATCTCAAACCGCTGCATGGAGTTTGCAGACATTTTTTTTTTCTTCACCTGCTTTGAAAATATGGGCCAAGGCCTTGACAAACACAGGAGCCACAATTATAGCATGCCTTATGTTCAGTCTGGTTGCATTTCGACAATAACTAGGAGTTAGGTGATCCCCAGTTTGCAGACCTGCTCAGGCAAATGACCCACAGAGGTCTCGGGCTCTGGCAGAGCAGAGAGTAGCTTCCAGGCTTGTGAACTAGTGTATGTCTCCTCTGCCTCACTATGCTTGCTTGGAAACCCAGCCCTAGAATTGGTCTTCTATCTTTTCATTATGAAAATTTTCAAACTGGGGCGCTTGGGTGGCTTTGTCGGTTAAGCATCCGACTTGGGCTCAGGTCATGATCTCACGGTCCGTGAGTTCGAGGCCCGCGTCGGGCCCTGTGCTGACAGCTCAGAGCCTGGAGCCCATTTCAGATTCTGTGTCTCCCTCGCTCTCTGCCCTTCCCCTCCTCATGCTCTGTCTCTGTCTCTCTCAAACATAAATAAACATTAAAAAAAATTAAAAGGGGTGCCTGGGTGCCTTAGTCAGTTAAGCTTCTGACTTAGGCTCAGGTCATAATTTCATGGTTCGTGAGTTCAAGCCCCACATCGGGCTCTGTGCTGATAGCTCAGAGCCTGGAGCCTGTTTCAGATTCTGTGTCTCCCTCTCTCTCTGCCCCTCCCCTGTTTATGCTCTGTCTCTCTCTGTCTCAAAAATAAATAAACGTTAAAAAAAATTTTTTTTTCAAACATACACTGAAGTTGGAAGAACTGTACAGTGAACACCCAGATGTCCTGCACCTCGATTCTTCCATTAACATGTAGCTAATTCTCTTTATCACATAGCTGCCCATCCATCCCATCTATCTATCTCTCCTCTATCCATTGAGCTGATGCATTTCAATGTAGCTTGTAGCCATTAGTACACTCCATGCTTAAATACTTCAGCCTGCCTATCGTTAACTAGAGTTCAAACTTGTTTAAGGTTCTTTTTTAAGGTAAAATTTAAATATAGATAAAATGCACAATCTTACATGGATCACTAGATGAATTTTGAAAAAATGCATTCACCTGTGTAATATAAGCCCCTATCAAGATACAGGATATTACCACTACCTTGGAAACTTCCTTCCTTTGTGTCCCTTCCCAGTCAGTCCCCAGCCCCACCCGCACAGGGGTGGAACAGTGGAGCTAGGGCCCTCCTTAGCCTGAGGAGTGTCACCTGTGGGAGGTTTTCCCTTTACTAAATAGGCACACCTTAAGTTATTTTTATGCCTTTGCATTAAAACTACCTATAGAATAACACAGGGTCCTGGGATGTAGTTAGCGCTCATTATAAATAGTGGCGGCAATGATAATAATAGTAGCAATGTAAGTAGTATTAACTATTTGCATTGTATTTATCATTATTATAATTATCTGAGCTGGTGTTATTTTACAGGAAATTCAAACTATAAGATAGATAGCCAGATTGTATTTAAATTAAGAATTTTTCCATGCCTTACATTTATTGATTCTTTAAGATTTGTGTGAAAACTTTATCAACAAATGTTAAGGACTATTCTGAGTGTGTTCCTTCTTTCTAGACTAGTTGATTAGAATTTTCAGTCCAAATTAGCATATGAAACACTTAAATAAAAATTTTGTCTTCTCAAAGAAAAAAAAAAAAGGATCCACAGAAATTCAACCATATTTATGCAACCATAAAATATATTCCCCTAACCTGTGTGTGTCCCTTCCTTCTATCCCTCTCTACTTTCCCCTTGGCCCACTGAACTTTCTCCAAATTATGGTCTGCCATTGACGATAACTTCTGCAATCTAGCATTCAAGAGTCTCCATAATCAGGTGGAGTTTTATATTACTCAGTTTTGTCTTCCAATTATTACATTGTAATAATATAATAATAACAACTCACAGCTGTACAGTGCTTTTTAAAGAGGGACTTGTATATAGATTATACATTTTTATCGTCTCCACTAACTCCCCAACACAGAACCTCTACTCTGAGCACCATAGATTTATTAGCGACCCAGATATACTATGCTCATCTCTGTGATTTTATTAGTCTGTTCCTTTAACTAGAATATTAGCTTCAGACCCCTTCACTAACTCAAATACAAAACCGTTTTCAAGTCTCCAGATGCTGGGCAGGCCAATGGTTCTGAGCACTTGCTTTAGAGTCAGAAAGACCAAGACAGGCATCCCAGCTTGAGACTCACTAGTGTATGACTCTGCCTAATCACCGTGCTTTACTTTCTTCATCTGTTAAGGAAGAAAATAATGCCTACCTTATACAGTTGTTTCAGTAATGACATACATAATTATACATGTAAATATTTAACATGGAGGCTAACAGTAAAGCAATGAATATTAGCTACCTTCTTCCTACAATTATTATTGTTAAATATCCAGCCCTAAGACGTATCTCCTCCATGAACCTTCATTTAAGACCTCTGCCCATCACAAATGCCCTTTCTTTGAACTGCTAGAGCCAATTCTTTTTCATACCTTATAGTACCCAATGGTCTTATTCTCTAATTATTGGTATTTATGTCCTGATGTCTGGTCTTCCCAACTAGATGAAAGTATCCAGGTATCATATCTTCTCAATTCTCTGTATCCCTCAAAGCACAAGGTTGGACTCATTGTGGATTGCACTCAGCACTTATTATAACTGAAATTTAAAGAACCCCCACACTCTTTATTATGACTAGTATTTAGATATCTGGACCCACAGGTAAGAACCACTCAGGGGCTGTTGGAAACTATGAATCTTCCCCTTTGGGATAGCCCCACAAAATTCTCAGGGGCTTTCTCAACTTCCACTCATGATGAATGGAGAGCCTGACAACATTCTTAAGTGAGACACAAGTCTAGCTTCTTCAGGGCCAGAAAGTTCCTCTTCATGTAGCTGTGCTCAGAGAGCCTTATAACTGAGAAATGGTATCTCCTGCCAACCTTCTCCTTCCCTCAAATGATCTGATGTCGTTTCCAGGCTGTACAGTGGCCTCATCAGCAAAGGAAGAATAAAGCCAACAGTTGGCTGTGTCACACAGCTCGAATTTAATTCACTTATTGGGGAACATCACAGGCTGCCAATAGCTGAGAATTCCTCCCTTCAAGAGAATGAATTAAGCAAATCTAGAAAAATATTGACAGTTTTCCAGTCGCCCAATAAGAACAGTGACTGTACTAAAGACCCTGGTTCTCAGCATGTGGAGACAGTTTATGGTTCCTATGCCTGGAATGTTTCCCCCACCCCTTTAACTGGTTTATTCCTTAGTTGCCTTCAGGTGTTGGATTAACTGTTCCTCCCTTCAAGGAGCCAGGGATCTGGTTAGAACACCCTGGTCACCTTTTCTTCTCTGTTGCCCTCAACACAACTGTACTTAAGGAACTGTATGTGTGTCCCAGGCCCGTCTTCCTCTGTGGAAGGTAAGATCCATGTGTGTAGAAATTGAAGACTGTCTTATTCACTGCTGTAACCCCAGGGTTTAACAGAGGGCCTGGCCCCAAGAAAGTGCACACAAATATTTATTTATGTTGAGGGATAAATAAAACAGTGAATTGAAGGGTTTTGCTGACCTGGCTTTAGGTGCTTTACCAATGATCCCACTTTTACAACTGTTCCTGAAGCTTCATGCCCCAGCACCATTGGCTTCTTCACAATAAAATCCCCAATTCGACCATGCTGCCAGTAGTGGACATCTGAGCCGCAGATTCCAACGGAATGCATCCTCAGCAGCACTTCTGATAAAAGGAAGGAGAAAACAAGTGAGGGAATGAACCATCCTCCCTGCAGCCTGAGGCACCACCATACTTCCCCTCTGGACAGGAAGAGGGTTTGGTTTCAAAGGCCAGATACAACCACAGAGGGAAACAAGCTAAACAGCAACACCGATGAAGGCTTACAAGCCAGGAAAAGCTTCCACAGAGCAAAATAACTGCTTTTGAGGGTTAATGCTATGTGTCAGCTCAGCAAGGCTGTGGTGCCCAGCTGTTTGGTCAAACAGAAGATGTTGCCGTGAGGGTATTTTTTAGATGTAATTAACATTGGAGTCTACTGACTCAATAAGTAAATTGTAAAAAGTAAAGCAGATTACTCCACCTAATGTGGGTGGTCCTCATCCAATCAGTTGAGGGTCCTAGGAGAAGATTGAGATTTCCCGAAGAAGGAATTCCCCAAGACTGAAACATCAGCTTTGACCTGAATTTCCAGCATGCTGGTCAGCCCTACAAATTTCAGATTTGCCAGTCCTCACAATCACATGAGCCAATGAAGATAAATCTCTTCCAGCCCTCTCTCCACATACATATATAATAAACCTATATATAAACAAATCTATATGCTCAATCTCTCTTTCTCCTGTCTCTTTCTTGGTTCTGCTTCTCTGGAGAACTCTAATCCACTGCACAAATAAGATATTATTAATGGGAAGAAATGTATCAACCATGTAAGGGAAAAACTGTTTTCTAGGAGAGAGCTGTTTCCAGAAAATATGCTACGCCTGAATCTTACCAATTCCTGAGAGGAAGGCTGGCAAAATCTAGGCTTGGCAACACTTTGTGAGCTATCTGGCTGCGTTCTGCATGCCTGTTGTTCTGTTTAAAAGTGCAGATTTAATTTAAACCACCCAGAGATTCCAACTGGTATTTCCCCTTCGCAGGTTTGAATAAAGTGAGATGTGTTGGTATTATTGTTGTCAGTTTTCCAAATTGAAAATAATGATGCTACTGAGCCCCTCTGCAAAACAAACACGAAAGGATTACTGGCCCAGTCTGACTAAGGTGAGCACGTTGCAAGTATCTCCCTGAGAAAAAGCTCTGCCTTAGAAAGACAAAGAGACCTAAAGCTCTGCTATGCATGCAGGTGTTGCCCACCCTGCCCTTGCCACACATCACGGGTGATCCACAGGTGTGGTTCTGTAGAATCTTCTCTGTCCTTGGCCTTGGTGACAGAGTAAGAAATGGCAGGGTGAATACTGAGATCAAAGGTAGAGAAAATGATCTCAGAGTTTCCTCTCTACCAATTTATAATAAGAGATTAAATTTCACTTGCTAGAAATACTAGCTGAAATTTGCTATTATTTCCCCATCCAATCAAGGGCAGCAAGAGACGAGAAAGAAAAAGCAGAATGTTGTATCAGAGAAACAGTACCAGGGTCCTTTGGGTCCAAGACAGCCCTTGTTTGGCTGCTTCTAGAATCCATACTAACTTTTCAGGACACAGTGAGGTGCTCTTTCATGTCTCTAAAACACCATATCTTGGTGAAAACACTTAAACCCTAAATATACATTACGTGTTAAACACTGATAGAAACAGCTATTGTCAATATTCTTATCACTATAAATCAACAATGCAGCTGACCTTTGAGTAGCAAAGCTCTTGAGATTCCAGGAAAGTTGCCTTCAATCTGATGTTGACACGGAAGCTACAGCTCCGGGGAAAGGTGGGAAAGCACATCCCCAACTCAAGGACAGAAAGGAGACCTGAGTGGCTGGGTGCTGGGATGAGCTATCTATAGACACTCTCCCCCTTGCTCTCAGCCTCACCACAGAGTCCTGCACATTATGAAGTGGGACTCAGGGGACGAGAGGGATTGAAAAATTGTCAGCAGGTATCTTGCCCACGCCAACAGGGCGGCATGACTTCCCCAGGTACAGACACCACTCAAGGAAATGTGCATGTCAGCTGGGCCTCAGAGGCTCACCTGGTGAGAGGCCGGAAGACTGGAACAAAGGTGGCAGGAACCCTGCCCCAGAGTACTCACCCGCTGTCTGTGCTTTGACCGTGGGGTGTTGCTCCATACAGCCCCTCCCACCCCCACTTGACAGAAAGTCCTAGTCTTCTTCCAATGACGCTCTCTTTTCTACCTAAGAGATTAAGTTCTGTGGACTTCCTCATTTTCCAAACTTGGGTAAGGGTTAGGGTTAGGACAAGATTTGGCCACCCAAACGGCAGCTTATATAGAGAGAGTAACTAACCTACCTCTGTTGTTAGGTCAAACAAGGAACAACTCTGCCTTTTTGTCCAGAAATTGAAGACATTTAATGTCAAAAACTCTGGGACAAGTCAGCAGTCTGATGTGGTAACTCTTCTGGGTCTATCACTGTTTTTATTTCATGTAGGAGTCCAGTTGAACCTATCCAGTCATGCTGTGAATAACAGACTGGGTTTACAGCCTAACAAAAACACAGTTTTTAATTGGAGGTAAAGTAATAAACAGAAGGAAAAGGGGGGTAAGGGAGCAATGCACAGGTGTCTCCAGGGTAAATAATAAGAAGTAAGTCAAGTGTCCCAAGGACCTACCATTTGGTCCTGGTTCAGGGATCGGATAGTTCTCCTAAAGGAAATAAAATAGAAAAACTATTTAGTATGCACAATAACTTTCCCTTATGAACATTTTCAATTTTTTTTAAGTAGGCTTCACACTCACTGCAGAGCCCAACATGAGGCTTGAACTCATGACCCTGAGATCAAGACCTGAACCGAAATCAAGAGTTGGACACTTAACTGGCTGAGCCACCCAGGTGCCCCTCAACTATTTAATTAATGTGGAGTTTCATTCAAATGCTTCTTCTTAGAATTAACACAGGTTCAGACCACAATGCTACCAGGTGAATGCCTGAGGGGACACACTAGATAGTGCTGACTCTAACTGCTGACCTCACCCCACCCACGGATGCAATTTACCCTGGACTAATAAAAAGTATATATGCTCCCCTAGGCAGAAAGGATGTTTGGGCTGTCTTCCTATCAGATCCTGCCCTCCTCAAAAACCACATTCTTAAGATACAGATTTGTTTGGTCTGGGAAACTCTTATAGGGAAAGGATAGGGTATGTGGTAATTCTATGTGAGGTTTTTGATCTCTACTCATACCTTTACATCAGCACACGGACCATTGCTGGGTCCTCTCTTCTGAAACCTCCCATGTGGACTTTCAGATGCCCTTTGGGAACACACAGGACCTGCATTTTGACTACTCTCCAGGTTCAACAAGCAATCTAGGGCATCTGGGTGGCTCAGTTGCTTGAGCATTTGATTTCGGCTCAGGTCACGGTCTCATGGTTTGTGAGTTGGAGCCCTGAATTAGGTGAGCTTGTGCCTTGCCTTTGGTGAGCCTAGCTTCTCTCTCCGTCTCCCTCTCTGCGCCTCACTCATCTGCACTCTCTCTCTCTCTCTCAAAAACAAAAACAAAAAAAAAGAAAAAACAAAACCAATCTGAGCTATTCTGGCATTCACAGCTATTATTATTATTATTCTTATTCTTATTATTATTAACATTAACCAACATTTCTTCCCATTGCTAACTAGCTAGGAAATTCCTGGTGACAAGAAGGAAGGACAATGAGTGGCTAAATCCAAGTGTTCATTTTATGAATTCTTTGAAGACAGCCAAGAAGAGGAAGGAATGTAAAATGTTCACTGTAACAACTATGTGCCAGACAACATTCTGGCTTCACACACATCATGGCACATGGCCCACAGTTTGCAGATGAGAAACCTGAGGCTGGGAAGTTAAATAACTTGGCCAAAGCCATACCACCACAGAGTGGATAAACCAGGACTAAACCTGATTCCCCAACTGACTCACTGCATCCCACACTGCACTCCAGGGGTACAAGATGCCTTTTCTCCTTCCAGGGTGATGCAAGAAGCAGCCAGACAGGTGATGACAATGTTGGGGCTGGGCCCCATGCACAGTGCTCTGTCTGGAAGGGGCACTGCTCAAAGCTTGCCCCCTTCAGAAAGCCTCCCCCAGATGCTTAATAGGGTAGCAGTAAATGACACCCGAGCTATTTTGCTAACAAAATAACCTCGATGCCAAAGACCATGCCTTCAATCTCTTCAGTCACCAGGTACAGTGTACTGCCTCAAACATGGAGGGGAGGGAGAGAGGTTTGTTCTTGTTATGTAACCACTGTCCATGACGGACACCAAGGAAGGTCTGTGGTTCTCACTCAACTCAGATTACCAACCTTTCTGTTGAAATAGCTTGATGCTAATTTGAATTCCTTGTCCCCAGTGGAACCAAGTCCAAAGAGACAATTGCTAATGCTAATTAGCTAACATTGACCAACTTTTTTCTACCAGGTCCTGTGCTAAGTGCTGCACATGCATCACCTCGGTTCATCCTCACAGTGATGTGCCCATGGCAGCACTATGATAAAATTGGTGGAACTATATCCAAAGCAGCTTGATGTGGGGAAAACACTTCTCAAGGCAGTTTTTCATCTCTTGATAACTTAAACTGGCTACCTGTGAAAGGAAGGAAGGAAGGAGGGTGGGGAGAGGGAGTCCATCTAAAAATGGGCAACTCAGGATAGCTGGCTGTCACCAAAACCTCTCAGAGTTGCAAGTCCCATCTCTGACATTATACATCAGGGATTGCCACATAAAGTTCTGTTTCTCTTATACTGGGTGAGATTTTAAACTGCAGGTTAATTGAAACTAAAGAGTAAGGCCTTTATTTCAAACATGGAACAGCACCCCATCCTCCCCAGTAAAGGCACTGTTAGGCAACTTCTCAAGAAACAAGAGATAAATCCACAGCATATTCTTCATACCCTTACCTCCAACCAGGCCAGCCCTGAATACCCATTTAGGGGTGGAGAGGGGTAAGAATCAAGCTCAAAGCCAACAGTTGGCCCTGAGTCACTAGAGATTACCACTGTAAACATATGCTGGAGGTTAACAGAGCTGACCAACTTTGGCCCTCCCACCCCCACAGAGCTGCAGTGACTTTCAGAGACACTAGAGGGCGCTGTGCTGACAGCCCGGTTTTTCCTTGGTAGCAGATCACACATTGTGGAGAACTTAAATACCTCTCCTTGCAAACCAACTTTTTTTTCCATTCTCGTTCTTGCTGACTCTAACCACTCTTACAATTCAGCTTGACTCCTGACTCCCCTCTCTGCAGGAGACATGCCACAGAAGCACAAGACCATGTTAAGATCAGTCCCTAAGTCTGTAAATGTTATCCTAAGCATGGCTGCAGAGCTCGTGTTGTAGAAAGTTATCACAACGGGGTCACTGAAAAAACTTTGCTTTTCGTTTGTGGTTCCTTGGTATGACGCTGGCCACAGTCCTCTGTTTACTTAATCTCCTTTTTCTGTCTCAGATTTCGGTGAAGATATTCTTTTGTTCACCCATTTCTTAGCCCGTCTGAGATCCCTCAACTTCCCCTTTTATCCTCATCGCCCTTCCATTCCCCCAAAGTTTTGTTATCATACATATTCAAGCTTTCCTAAACAGTATTTCTTACCTTTCTGGGAGTAACAGTAAACAAAGGGATAAGGAGGAGTTAACTGTTTTTTCCAGCATTTTTCACAAGTCAGAAATGCATCACAGACATCCTTCCATCCCCTCCAGGTCTCCTCCCATCTCCTGGAATAAGTCATGGAAGTACTTCATGAATAACTCTGTGGGGGAGCGCCGAGGTGGCTCAGTTGCTTCAGCCTCCTTTGGCTCAGGTCATGATCTCACCGTTCATGAGTTCAAGCCCCATGTGGGGCTCTGTGCTGACAGCTCAGACCCTGGAGCCTGCCTCTCTCTCTCTCTCTCTCTCTCTCTCTCTCTCTCTCCTCCCCCCCTCCCTCTCTCTCTCTCTCTCTCTCTCAAAAATAAATATTTAAAAATAGAAAAAAAAAAAAAAAGAACTCTGTGGGAACATGGAATCCTCCCAGGTGTCTCTTGTATCCTAAATGCTGTCTTGTATTTCCTAAATGTACTTTCTCAAGTTAGCCTAAATATTTCTCTCCCAAATATATCCTCATAGCCCCTTATCTTCTACTTCCACCTGCACATCTGAGTTCATATACCCTCAGTACATCTTGCTTGGGTTGCAGAAACAGCCTCGACATGAGGAGAAATCAAGGGAAGATGCCTTCTCCCTCCGGCAGCTGACCTGTGTGGAGCAGGGGTGAAGCACTCAGACTCTGGAACAACATGTCTGTGTGCAAACTGAGGCTCCCCTCCACCAGCTGCATGACCTCGGGGCAGTTACATAACCTCTTTGTGCCTTCAATTTCCTCCTCTGTATAATGAGCATATTCAGAAAATAGAGTGCCCGGCTCATAGTAAATAAGTTAGGTCTTATTACAAAAGAAATAGAATCAAAGTTATTTTTTCTATAATTAATTCACAGTATGGTTGAACCAGCTCTGGACAGACTTGTCCTTTTCCTTCTGAAAAGGGTTACTTCTTAAATTTGTTTTGGGGAGAAGTTGTTATTTCCCTTGTTTGTCACATCAGTATTAAGAGACTTGAACTGCTTTTCTTAAAAGGTTGGAATTTGGGAGAAAGTGATATAGGATTCCAGCCTAGTGTTTTAAGCCTGATTCTACCAGTTGTGGGAAGGTGTTGGCCAACCTCCCTGCCTTAGACTGAGGGCTTAGAGGCTGGCCTCACCCCAGGTCCTCAAAGCCCACGTTCGCCTCCCACCCCCATCTGTACCCAGACAACCTGTTGTCTGGCTGTTCTGCACAGACAGAGCAGGAGAGAGCAGAAGACCTTATTTTGGCTTCCCTCCCTCCTCAATTTTCCTCTTCCCTTGAGCATGTTTTGAGCGTGGGAGGAAAATCCAAACATTTCCTAATTAGGCATTTTGTCATAAACGGCTTTGTTCTAGGGGCGCCTGGGTGGCTCAGTCAGTTAAGCAGCCAACTTCAGATCAGGTCATGAATTCACGGTTCATGAGTTCGAGCCCTGCGCCCGGCTCTGTGCTGCCAGCTCAGGGCCTGGAGCCTGCTTCAAATTCTGTATCTCCCTCTTTCTCTGCCCCTCCCCTGTTTGCGCTCTGTCTCTCAAAAATAAACATTAAAAAAAAAAAAAAAGACTTTGTTCTAGCTGCATTAGGCTTGGCAAACTTGGGGTCAAAGTAGAAGGGTTGAATACTCTCCCAAAGTCCACTGAGCCACTCTCCGGCCCAAGCCCTCAGGGCTCCAACCAGCCTTCTTCTGCTAACAATCTTTATAAAATGCAAATCAATTTAAAGTGCCCAGTGGCCCTGTAAAATCCTAAACTCTCTATGTTCTGGCCACCATGTTCTCAGCAAGCCTCTGCAATTCCCAGCACACCCTTGCAGCAGAGCCTGCTTTGGATCCTGTCTCCT
This sequence comes from Herpailurus yagouaroundi, assembly GCF_014898765.1. Lineage (NCBI taxonomy): Eukaryota > Metazoa > Chordata > Mammalia > Carnivora > Felidae > Herpailurus > Herpailurus yagouaroundi. The sequence continues at coordinate 11,375,160 of NW_024412415.1, read as the reverse complement.
TCTCTCTCTGCCCCTCCCCAACTCTTGTACACATGGTCTCTCCAAAAATAAGCATTACAAAAATAATAAAAAACACTGAAAAAAATAACATTAAGCTGAATATCACTTCACAAAATCTGAACATTTTTCCTCCAGTAATTAGTGTTCTTAATGTCAATCTGATTGAGAAAACTGCCAGCTTTAACAGCCACACTAAAAGATCAAGTGGATGCCAATACTGTGAGTACATATTTCTCCTCCTTAATTTTTGTCATGCAATTTTGAAAGATAAATTTCCCCCATACCCATAATTCTAGCTTTTCCCTTCAGAATAGGGCTACTTTTACTACCTCTGTTAGTAGTACTAAGAGAGTACTAAGTAGTACTAAGGACTTATTACATAAAATGTTCTGATCCTATTTGTGGTATTGTTGACTGCTCCTGCTGCTTGCAGGGGAATGTGTTAGCTTTGTGCCTCTGGACCTCCTGCAGACAAAGGCACTGTCCTTCCCTAGCAGTTGGCAGAGATGGCCAGATTTGCTGGATTTAATTTCCTGTTGTTTATTGGTTTGGGTCTTGTTTTATTGTTAAAATAAATATTAAAATATTAATAATATTTAATATTAAATTATGATATCATTTAATTTCATTTAAATAATATTGTTTAATAATATTAAAATAAATATTAATTAAAATATTAAAATAAGGGAAGAGGTATTTCTTTGGGCTATTTGCTATACCTGATTTTCCCTTTTTCAGAAGGAGTTTTAGACTATTTTCAGTGCCTCTGACTGATAAATCTAGCTCAGGTGTTAAAGGGTTAAGTAGCCAGCATTTCCCCACTCAGAGTAAACTCCCAGTGTAATCCAGCTGATAATTGAAGCCTATCAGGGCCCTTTAAAGTGATCTTATAGATAACTAGCCCTGTCAGCTGATGGCAAAAATAACCAGGGAAAAAGACATTGTGCTCAGGACCACTGGAGGTGCCAGTGTTGATGCCCCCGCATTAAATAATCCCCTTGTCCTTACCCACAAATCTTAACAGTAAAGTACATATACAAGGATGGGATATTTTCAATGTGTTATATTACAGACATAGAATTTTTTTACTTTAAAAATAATTATTACAGGGGTGCCGGGGTCAGTTAAGCAGTAGCCTCTCAATTTTGGCTCATAATTTCACAGTGTGAGATTGAGCCCCGTATTGGGATCCCCACTGGGCATGCAGTCAGCTTAAGAGTCTCTCTCAAAAAAAAAAAAAAAAAAAAGGTCTCTCTCTCCTTCTCCTCCTGTCCCACATCATAAATAAATAAATAAATAAATAAATAAATAAATAAATAAATAAAATTTGTACAGATTCAAATCAAATCTTTTGATCTAGGGTATTAACACATTTCCTCAAAGTGCAAAAACTCATCTTCATGGGGCCTGATTAATGTTTAATTAAGCTCCATACTGGTACATTTCCTCTGCCCTTTGTAATTAAACATCAACCCATCATTCTAAAATGACTATTTTCCCTTTAACTTGTTCTTTCCTCCAGAGGAAAATTTGTCATCCCAAAATTTATCTCTTTGGCATAAGAATTATTTTAGGCCGATCATTTTTAACAAACAGCTGAATAGGAAAATATCTGAAAACTATGTAAATTTTGTAAGAGATTTATGCTGACAAGGAAAATCTCCATTTGTAAGGGTGTCTCCCTCTCTGTTCCAGGAAAAGGATAACTATCTTTCTAGATAGTTTTCTAGGAAGAAGGCACAGATTTAAATTTGCATAACAACCTTACCCTTGTTTACTGTGCTTTTTCCTGAAACCTCCCATAACTGGTTTCCCTCACTCTAGGACCTTTTGTCTTTAGCTGGAAATGGTATTTAAGATGGTGGCTTAGGCCATTTCTGGAAATTATTCAGTTTTCCTGATATCTCCCATGCATATAGGAGGTACAGTTATAAAATTTGTTTACTGGGGCACCTGAGTGGCTCAGTCGGTTGAGCGTCTGACTTTGGCTCAGGTCATGATCTCACAGCTCACGGGTTCGAGCCCCTGGTCAGGCTCTGTGCTGACAGCCTGGAGCCTGCTTCGGATTCTGTTTGTCTCTCTCTCTCTCTGCCTCTCTCATTCTGTCTCTGTCTCTCTCAAAAATAAATAAACATTAAAAAAAATTTTTTTGAAAACAACTTGTTTAGTTTTCTCTTGTTAGTCTGTCTTTTAGGGGCGCCTGGGTGACTTAGTTGGTTAGCATCTTGGCTTACGGACTTTGGCTCAGGTCATGATCCGTGAGCTCAAGTCCTGCATCAGATGCTCTGCAGTCAGCCCAGAGCCTGCTTTGGATCCGGCCTAACCTCTCTGCCCCTCCGCCACTCTTGTGTGCGTGTGTGTGTGTGTGTGTGTGTGTGTGTGTGTGTGTGTGTGTGTTTTATTACAAGGGGTCTTTTATTACAAGGGGTCTCAGCCAATAACCTAGAAGCACAGGAAGAAAATTACTTTTCCTCCCCTACATGGTAAAACAAAAATCTGACTATCCCCTATCCCAAACCCACTGTTCAGCTTCCTGGATGTGGGGGCTGGGTTGTTCCATATTCCCTGGCCAGATGCTGGTGCCTGAAATCTGGCAGAGCTGTCACGAGTAAGGCAGATAAAGTGGACGCGAAGTGGACTACTCCTGATGCAATACGGACCTAGTACTACGTCTATTATTGATGCAACACCTACAGAAACTGATGGGAGAATTTACAAATATTTACAACATTTGACATTGCCGTAACATCAAAATGCAGCAATACAAGCATATCAGTTCATGGCTAAAAATATAAAATTGGTGCTTCATTCGGGATAGTTTGTGAAGCAATGCATGAAAGCACCCAGTGTATGCCTGGGATATAGTAGGCACTCAACATGCTCTTTGTTTCCCTTACCTTTCAAGTGAAACCTAGAGCGTTAAAAAAAAAAAAAAAAAAAAAAAGCCTCCCTCCTCCCCCCACCAAAAACAGCTTCTGTGGAAAAAACTAATCTGTTTTATATCTCAACTTCATGAACTAGTAACTCAAAGAGAATTCATTTCCCAATCACAAGCAACTTCTGGATTTCTCAAGACTGACCAGAGGGACACAAAGTAATTTGACTGGTAAATACAGATGGATATAAGATTATCTCCTGGGCCCACATGTATTATAATTTGGCTAAAAATTGTCCACATAGCACAAAAAGAAAAAAAGATTGTCCGTGCATTTGTAGGTGTTGGTCTCATCTCTTTTTATGCTGAGATGTGTAGGGCATCTGATGCAGGACTCGAGCTCCATAAGGCTGGGTCTTTTACAGCACCATCCCACTGTAATGGTCCTGCCCCAAGGTGGGCCATTTTGGCATATGTGGGATTATTTTGAGCTGAAGGGAATTGAGATCCTGTGGGCTCAGGAGAAACGTTTGCCCCTCTCTTAACTACAAAGAACAATCTAAATTGGAGACTCTTGGGTGCCTGGGTGGCTCAGTTGGTTGAGCATCAGACTTTGGCTCAGATCATGATCTCAGGGTTCGTGGATTTGATCCCCACATCGGGCTCTCTGCTGTCAGTGAGGAGCATCCTCTGTCCCCCCTCTCTGCCCCTCCCCAGATCGAGCTCTCTCAAAAATAAACATTAAAAAAATAATAATAAATAAATAAATAAATAAATAAATAAATAAATAAATTAGAGGGTCTTTACAGAGTAAGGGCTATCTACTACCAGAGATAAACTTTATCTGAGTTATCTATCTATAGGGCAGGGCAAACATTTATTTACCAAACATTTACTTTTTCATTTTTCTGTGAATTACATTCATTCCCTTTGAAGTCCCAAGCCCCTATCCCCTTTCTCCTTGGTTCAGAATGACACATATACCTCATTTTGCCTGACTGTCTTTGGAGTTTCCATTGTCTGTATGGATTCTCTGGACACATGCTATTAAATTTTATTTTCTCCTGTTAATCTGTCTTGTGTCAATTTGATTCTTAGTCCAGCTAGGACCTTTGAGGAGACAAGAATTCTTGCTCCCTGACATCATCTAGTCCCCACACACCCCAGAGATGAGAACTACTGTCATCCCCATTATACAGATGGGAAACTGAAGCAGAAAGTAATTTGGCGAGTCACACAACTATAAACAGCAGAGCTGGCACTAAATCCCACTCTGGGCCTCAACCTGGCTCGTGACCTTATTACTGTTTCCTTTTTAAGAGGACCTCAGTGAGCTGACACTTTTTGCTGACAGGCTGTTTGCCTCTTTATGCATCAGCTTGGCTGCCTCTCCCCTTGCTCCCTTCTCTATTTAAAATAGGGAGGGAAAAGTCAGTCTTTTTTTGTTACCTCACATTTTTGTTTTTCTCATTATAAATGAAAACCACCAGTCAGTGTATATGTGTGTGTGCCTGTGTGTGTGTGTGTGTGTGTGTGTGTGTGTGTGTGTGTGTGTGTGTTTAGGTACATATACTCTCTCTCTCTCTCTCTGATTTACCACGCAACTTACAAAATGCCTGGAGCCCAGGCACCATGGAGGCCTGAATCCCCAGGTCAGGGAGCACTGAAGCTGCCTTGGCCTTTCCCTTGCTGTGGTTGAGGTCATCACTAGCTACATAACAGGCAAGGAATTTAATTTTTCCTTCCCTGGGGCCACAGCATCAAGAAAGAAAAGGGAATCCAGCCTTCTCCATAAGCAGGAAAATGGCTAAGTGTTCTGTTTCCTTCCCAGCAGGTAGAAGATGGCAGGAGTTTCAAGTGGCCCAGGTTAAATTTCCCCCACAGAAGCCCAGCCATGGCTGCTGGCTGGTCTCTGGGCTGTCCTGAAGTGGGATGGCAGCACTGGGAAGGGTCGAGCCCTTGCTTCCTGCTTCAGAACCCTTTCAAATCCTGCTACAGATTTTAGAAATTGGCCTCCCCCCAGACAGCTCCCTTCACATGAGTTCCTGAGGCACAGCCCTTTCTATCAGTGGACCCTGAGCCTGGTCGGACAAAATGGCCACAGCTTGCTCTGCCAGGAACTCTTGGATTTCATTTTGGTTCTCCCACAGAAAGAAAAACTGGTGTTCCCTCCCAAGGTGCCCCAGGACTGTTCCTCCTTGTTGCTTTCTGGTTTACTAACAGTACCAATCCCCAGTCCCAATCTACTTACCTATTCACCTTACAGAAGGGAGTGGAAGAGTAAAGATAGTCTATGGAAGTAGGGGAAGGGGGTCCTTCTCTGGAGGGAATGGTGAGGGGCCAGGAAGGTCTGTGTTGCATTGCAGGTATCTGAGGCAGCATAGGCATCCCTGGTCACTCTTCTCAGCTGACAGCTTTCTGCCTTTTCCCCTGAGTGTGAGGCTCTCTCCAGGGTAGTGTCCTCCATTTGCTGCTTTCTCACTCTACATGTCCTACTCAGCCTAGGCAAGTTCATCCAGCTACAATTTCCCACTAGGGTGCTACTGTGGGCAAGGCAATAATATTTTGTTGAGCAGGACAGTGCTATATTTGAGAATGAGGGAACTTCGGGTCCCCCTACTTCTCCACCATGTTGACTCCTCCAACAGGACAGTGCTGTTAACTCTATGAAGTCTGCCCCTCAGTTACTGTGACAAACCCTCTCCCCATTCCCAAATGCCTTGTGGGGAGGAGGTGAAGTACTGCCCAGTAGAGAAGCAAATGACTCCTGAACTTACATTTCCAGCCCCCAAAAAATCAACCCTGCACCCCTGATCCCTAAAACCAAGGTAATTTCTCAAAGACACCTTGATGTTGTGTCCTAGAGACATCTTACACTCAAACCTGACCTCAATATTTTACTCTACTCTTTTGTCTAGTAAATGATCCCACCACATCCTACTCTCAAACAAACCTGAGGCCCTCGTGAATCCACCCTGAACCATTTTAGTGTAACCACAAGCTACATTCTTTAGCCCATCATGCATTTTCTAGAGCCTTTAGGATATAACCACCCCAACTCATCCCTAATCAAGAGTAGATTCTAAGGCAAAGTTGATTAAAAAAATTTTTAATTAAAAATGATTTTTTAAATTTTACAGAGAAAGAGTGCACATGAACAGGGGAGAGGGGTAGAGGGAGAGAAAGAATCTCAAGCAGGCTCCACACTCAGCACATAGTCAGACATGGGGCTCCATCCCAGGACCCTGGGATCCTGACCTGTGCTGAAATCAAAAGTCAGATGCTGGGGCACCTGAATGGCTCAGTTAAGTGTCCTTGGTTAAGTGTCCGACTTCAGCTCAGGTCATGATCTCATGGTCACGTGAGTTTGAACCCCATATTAAACTCTGTGCTGACAGCTCAGAGCCTGGAGCCTGCTTCAGATTTTGTGTCTCCCTTTCTCTGTGTCCCTCCCCCACCCACGCCATCTCTTCCTCAAAAATAAATAAACATTAAAAAAAATTAAAGAGGGGCGCCTGGGTGGCTCAGGTCATGATCTCGTGGTTCGTATGTTCAAGCCCCACATTGGGCTCTCTGCTGTAGATGTAGAGCCCGCTTGGGATCCTGTCCCCCTTTCTCTCTGCCCCTCCCCCGCTTGGTCTCTGTCTCTCTCTCTCTCAAAAATAAATAAAAATTGTTTAAAAATTTTAAAGAAAAAAAGTAGGATGTTCAACCGACTGAGCCATCAGTCACTCCTAAGTTTTTAAAAAAATTATTTTTTTTTTATAAAATCAATTTTAAGGTTGGCTTCCCGCTCCCTCCAATCTTCAAGGCTTTGTTCTAGACAACCGTGACAGAAAGAAGTCATCTGAGCCTGAGCAGTGGGACAGGCTGAGTTTAAGAGTTAAGGCAAAGCAGATCCTGGGGTTGCAATTCTAGTTCTGCTACTTATTAGGTCCAGGACTTAAAGCAGGCCCTGAGCAGATGGAGAATCAGGTCCTGTCCACCTCTCCAGCTTTACCACCCTCCAGTCAGTACATCACACTATTTGCAGGGCCGGTAAACAGAACCTGTAATCTTGTACTCCACATATCTTGGCACTTGCTCTTGCATTTATTTGCCTGAATGACTCCTACTCATCCTTCAAGAACCAGGTCAAGTAGCATCCATCTCCTCTGGGACCTCCCCTAGGTCCTAGGTTAAGGACCCCTCCCTGTGAGGTCTTTACTCCGTGCAGCCTCCAGGAAAGCCCTCACGTTGTCTTACTATTAATTTCATCATGTGTTATAGCAATAAACACTAACAGTGTCATTTTAATTCAAGACCTTGGGTGAGACTCCACAGTGAGTGCAGAGAGCACTGGAATGGGAGTCAACCTCTGAGCTCTCATCTGGGCAAGTCTGTCATCCTGGGGACAGTCTTTTTTTTTTTTTTTAATGTTTATTTGTTTTTCAGAGAGCACAAGTGGGAAGGGGCAGAGAGAGGGGGAGACACAGAATCCAAAGCAGCTCCCGGCTCTGAGCTGTCAGAAGAGCCCGACAAAGGGCTCTTACTCATGGACAAGAGATCATGACCTGAGCCAAAGTTGGACGCTTAACCAACTGAGCCACCCAGGCACCGCAGGAATGGCACTTTTCTTCAACTGAGAAAATAGGAGAATTGACTCAGGGCAGGAGTCCTTGGTCTGGGGTCCACAAACCTCTAAAGGTTGATGGAGGGACTTAAAGGAAGTCCATAAAATCTCTGAACTTGCTGCTAAACTCAGTCTATTTGCATTCTGTGAGGAGAGAGACCACAGATTCATAAGTAGTCAAGAACTGTTAATCTGGATAATCTCCTGAGTCTCTCTCATCTAGATTGTGGTGCATAGTCTCTTGAGGAAGGAGGTGCCAGGGAGCAGTAGAGATGGCTGGCACCCGTCCCACACACCCACCGCCATCCCAGGCCCATCTGAGATGGACTTTGTCAAGGGCCCCCTGGCATGACCACAGGGCTGATCCTGCAGCTCCCTTAACTTTGGCCCCATGAGCCAGGGAGCAGAAGTAGAAGTATGGTGGACATACACTTAACGCTCTTAAAGAAACATGGGAGCCGGATCAAAGAGGAAAATGGCTGGAAAATGAACAAAATGGGGACTAAGGGAGGCAAGGAGGAAAGAACCTTTAGAGACATGGACACTATTCAGATACAGAAGTCTGGCACAGGCACAGGCAACACCATGAGTCCTGGTGACGGAGACCTGTGCTGGAAGGAAAAGGGACAGAAACTGGCACTTTCTGAGTCCCTAGTTAGTGCTGGGTACTCTTGTGATCGTAATAATCCTGCAAAGGATGTGTAATCAGCCCCAGACAAGAGAGATTAAATATGAGTTCCACATCTTTTAAAAATTTTTTTTTGTTTTTTCAACGTTTATTTATTTTTGGGACAGAGAGAGACAGAGCATGAACGGGGGAGGGGCAGAGAGAGAGGGAGACACAGAATCGGAAGCAGGCTCCAGGCTCTGAGCCATCAGCCCAGAGCCCGACGCGGGGCTCGAACTCACGGAATGCGAGATCGTGACCTGGCTGAAGTCGGACGCTTAACCGACTGCGCCACCCAGGCGCCCCGCGTTCCACATCTTTTAAATGTGGCCCTCCTTTCTGCCCTGCACTGTCTGCTCAGAGAAATTCAGAGCATATCCTACATCAGGCAGCCTCCTGGTACCTCTTTTTAAAAGTGCAATGATTAGAGACTAGACTGTGAATCTGCAGCTGGCAAAGGAGGGAGAAGGCTTCAATCAGTTTGCAACTTTTCTAGGCTCTGGCCACGTGCCGGCCACGGGGCTGGGTTCCGGGAGGCACTGGACAAGAACCTTCCTCTTAGCACTTTACAAACCAGCCATCCCCTCCCCCCAACATGGTAACCAGCTCTGATCTGGGCGGCCAGGGCACAGAGGTGCAGGCCCAGCGCAGCGCTGGAATTGGCGAGCTGGGACGGCGGCTTGGCCGAGTTCGGAGGCCAGCAGGGCAGGGTCCGGCTAGGCTTCCCACTCCCCTTCCCGTTTTACCAGGCGCAGGTCTCCGGGTCCGTGCACCACCAGAGAGAGGTTCTCGGGCTTGGCCGCCGCCATGTCGCTGTCTCCCTCCCGGGTCGAGGCTGCAGTCTGCAGGACGCGTGGTGATTCTGGTGACAGCCCCGCGAGGGTTGGGGGTAAGGGTTGGGAGGCCCTGGTTGTCAGAAAAGGCGCAAGCCCGGCCGGGGCGGGGCTTCCTCGTCTCTGACAACCTGGGCGGGGCTAGCGTGGGGGGGCGGGGCCTTCCTGCTTCCCTCAGGCGCTACCCCGGGGCGCTGGGGGAGGGGGGCCTAAGGAGGGGCCAGAGGAGGGGGTAAGGGGAGAGGCGAAGCCGGTCCTCCACAGTCGTCTGCAGGCGCTGCTGTTTATGTCGGCGTCATATCCAAGGGAACATTGCTGTCCTGAAAGTAACCTGCAAAGGCGTCAGCCACCAGACCAATGTCCTCAGACTTGAGCTGCAGAAGAAGGGGGTTCTGCAATGTGGAGCAGATTCTGAAGGCTAGCACTGAGATTCTGATAAGGTGTGTCTCCGTCTTACCTACAGGTGAGGCCTAGGGGTCTGTATTTGTATTAGCATTGGAAATCTTGAAGCTGCAGATAGGGCACGGTCTACACTTTGAGAAACAGGAACTACACTGATGCAACCTTCATGTGGGCCCTGTATCCCCAGCACCCAGCAAAGTGCCCGGTACAAATAAGAATGAACGAATGCGTCAGTCGGTACAAGTAAGAATGAACCAATGGCTCAGTCGGTTAAGCGTCCCACTTCGGCTCAGGTCATGATCTTACGGTTCATGAGTTTGAGCTCTGCCTCGGGCTCTGGGCTGACAGCTCAGAGCCTGGAGCCCGCTTCAGATTCTGTGTCTTCCTCTGTCGGCCCCTCCGCTGTTTGCACTCTGTCTCTCGCATTGTCTCAAACATAAACATTAAAAAAAAATGAATGAATGAATGAATGAATGAATTGACATACCATCTCATGGGCTCCATGCATCAGAGTGAAGAAGCTATGAAATGGAATCTGCAAACCCTTTTTCTCTTAACTGGCTCTGCTTCTTGTAATAGAAACCGGACTTCTGCGTGCATTCTTCCTTCAGGCTTCTTTTTCCTTAGAAACAATGAAAGTTTACTCCAAGGGGAGAGCTGCCCTCAGGCCTGGCTTAAGTCTGTAAAGGCCCTTCCCTCCTTTGAGAGTAGTGTTCAGGATTTCATTCCCTACAGCCTCTCCCCACACCCAGACATTCTGCTGGATCATTTTATCCCCCCTGGGAGACTTTCCCCAGCACACAGCCCTTGGAGATAACCCTGTGGCACTCACTGCACACTCCACAGATGGGTCACAACCTGTACTTTCCTTCCTCAACCTGTAATCATCCCTTCCCCAAATGCTCTGGAAGGTCACTGAGGGCAAGGCTTCATTTCTTAAAAAAAAAAAAAAAAAAAAAGTCTAGCCCACATTGAGCTCCAGTTGGAAGAGGCGAGTCCGGTCTCAAAATGGAGGTAAAACCACCGCCTGGTTGCCCCCAGCCGGACTCTGTCTCTGCCGGGCGGGGCGGGGGGCATGATCCTAAGGAACCAGAGCAGTTGAGAAAACTGTTTATTGGTGGTTTGAGCTTTGAAACTACAAATGATAGTTTATGAGAACGTTTTGAAAAATGGGACACACTTACAGATTGTGTGGTGATGAGAGACCCCCAAACAAAACGTTCCAGGGGTTTTGGTTTTGTGACTTACTCTTGCGTGGAAGAGGTGGATGCAGCCATGTGTGCTCGACCACACAAGGGTGATGGACGTGTAGTGGAACCAAAGAGAGCTGTTTCTGGAGAGGATTCTGCAAAGCCTGGTGCCCATCTAACTATGAAGAAAAATTTCATTGGTAGTATTAAAGAAGATACAGAAGAATACAATTTGAGAGACTGCTTTGAAAAGTATGGCAAGATGGAAACCATAGAAGTTATGGAGGACAGGCAGAGTGGAAAAAAGAGAGGATTTGCTTTTGTAATTTTTGATGATCATGATACAGTTGATAAAATTGTTCAGAAATACCATCACTATTAATGGGCGTAATTGTGAAGTGGAAAAGGCCCTTTCCAAACAAGAAATGCAGTCTGCTGGATCACAAAGAGGTCGTGGAGGTGGATCTGGCAACTTTATGGGTCGTGGAGGAAACTTTGGTGGAAGAGGAGGCTACAGTGGAGGTGGTGGCAGCAGAGGTAGATATGGAGGAGGTGATGGTGGATACAATGGATTTGGAGGTGATGGTGGCAACTGTGGTGGTGGTCCTGGTTATAGTAGCAGAGGAGGCTATGGTGGTGGTGGACCAGGATATGGAAACCAAGGCGGTGGGTATGGTGGTGGTGGTGGAGGATATGATGGTTACAATGAAGGAGGAAATTTTGGAGGTGGTAACTATGGTGGCCGTGGGAACTATAATGATTTTGGAAATTATAGTGGACAACAGCAACCAAGCTGAGGACCCATGAAAGGGGGCAGTTTTGGTGGAATAAGCTCGGGCAGTCGCTATGGTGGTGGTTATGGATCTGGTGGTGGAAGTGGTGGATATGGTAGCAGAAGGTTCTAAAAATTTTCAGAAGAAAAGGGCTACAGTTCTTAGCAGGAGAGCGAGCAAGGTGTTGTCAGGAAAGCTGACAGGTTACTTTGAGACAGTCGTCCCCAGTGCATTAGAGGAACTGCAAAAATCTGCCACAGAAGGAACGATGCTCCATAATCAGAAAAGTTCCTGAAGCTTAAACAGGAACCCCTTCTTGTTCAGGACTGTCATAGCCACAGTTGGCAAAAAGTGCAGCTATTGATGAAGGCAATGTAGTGTCAATTAGATGTGCATTCCTGAGGTCTTTTATCTGTTGTAGCTTTTTCTCTTTCTTTTCATTACATCAGGTATATTGTCCTGTAAATTGTGGTAGTGGTACCAGGAATAAAAAGTGAAGGAATTTTTAACTTTTCAAAAACAAAAATCTGTTAAGTGTCTTACTTTTTAAAAAATTTTTAAATAGCTTTATTGAAGTATAATTGACATACTGTAAATAGCCAATATTTAAAGTACATACTACAGTAAGTTTTGATATATGTATACGTCATGAAGCCATCACCATATTCAAGATAATGAGCATAATGTATCCCCCTCAAAAGTCCTCTCCCCGTCCTAAGCAACCATTGTTCTTCTTTCTTCACTACAGATTAGTTTGCATTTTCTAGAATTTTATATAAATAATATAAAAAGTGGGTATTTTTTAGCCTTTTTTTTTTAATGTTTCTTTATTTTTGAGAGGTGAGGGAGGGGTAGAGACAGCAGGGCCACAGAGAATCCCAAGCGAGCTCTGTGCTGACAGCAGCAGGCCCAACACAGGACTCCATCTCACAAACCATGAGATCATGACCTGAGTTGAGGTCACTCAGCTGACTGAGCTACCCAGGCACCCCAAGCTTTTTAGACTTATCACAGTTGTTTTGAGATTCATCCAAGTTGTTGGATATATCCAAGTTGCATATATCAATAGTTCATTCCTTTTTATTGGTGATGTGCCACAATGTGTTTATCCATTTAGACCTTATGAAGATAAAAAGCTTCTGCACAGCAAAGGAAACAACCAACAAAACTAAAAGGCAACCAACGGAATGGGAAAAGATATTTGCAAATGACATATCGGACAAAGGGCTAGTATCCAAAATCTATGAACTTTCTTATTTTTATTTTCGCCTGTCTTCAGTGTTAAGCCAGTCCAGTAAATTTTCATTTCATATACTGAATGTGTGTGTGTGCGGGTGTGTGTGGGTGTGGGTGTGTGTTAGCTGTAGAATTTCCATTTGGTTATTTCATACAGTTTCCTTTTTTATGCTGGGTTTTTCTTTTTTCCTTCATTTGCCCATCTTTTCCTTTAAGTTTCAAATGTATTTATAATAACTTCTCTAAATATGTCCTAATTCCAACAACTGGGTTATTTGAGGGCCTGTTTCTG